>NC_057805.1:152511777-152880640 GCF_018294505.1 Triticum aestivum
GTGTCCATAGAATCGAAGAGAGGGATGATGTGTGTGTGCGCGCGCGCGATCGATAAAGAGTGCCATCGAATTTGTGTGTGCCCATGTCAAAGATATAGAGTGGCTGGCCTACTAGAACGTGAGAGGGGCAGGTGCAGTTTGTCTCTATGGCATGGATACCTACCTACAGCGCTCGACTATCGGTGTGTGGTGGGGGGGGGGAGGGAGGCCTAATTAACTATAGATGTACAATGGCTGGTATATGTGTGGAGGAGGAGAGAGGCCTACCTCATGTATTAAGGGAGATCGATCTACCTCATGTATTAAGGGAGATCAATCGGCATCCATGCATATGTGTAGGAGAGGAATAAGGTTGGGAGAGAGACAGAGCTATAGTGTTGGAGGGGGTGGTAGTGGAGTTGCTTCTAACAAATGTTGGGATAGGCTTGCTAGACAACCGGAGGGCACGCCTGCAATATCAATAAGAGAGGGGATGGCTGCCTGTCTGTGCACGGGCGTGTGAGAGACGGGTCAGGAGGCATGCACGAATGATGAGGGGGGCGATATGGTTGTGGTAAGCAGACATAACTACGTAGGAAGATCAATCGTCCTTTGTCAGAGAAAGGAGAGACATAACTTGTGAGGTACGTCGATCGATGGGGGGGGATAGTTAAAGTCGACCTAGGTATATGTTGGGAGATCGATCGGTATACATGCATGTGTGTGTTAGAAGCAAATGAGGCACGTGGATAAGGATAGAGAGAGAGGGATGCATCTAGGAGGTGGTGCGAGAATCATACTATATCGAGAGGGGAGGAGTGTGTGAGTACGAGATCGATGAAAAGAGTGGTGGGAGTGAGGCATGGACGGTGATAAGAGAAGAGGGGAAGCTTGTGTTTTGTGCTAGGCACACCTGGCTAGAGAGGCATATCGATCGATGTGTGCCGTAAAAAGGAGCTAGGGGGCCTACACACACCGTGGGTGAACGACCTAAAGTGAAAAGACGAATTTGCGCGATGGAGCTAGAGAATGCTGAGAGAGGGTGAGAGGGATGCGGGCGTCTGCATGCACGAGAGAAAGTTAGCGCTCGCTAGCTACAAAGATAAGAGGATTGTGTGGGTGTAAAATACGAATAGAGATCATACTTCATTATAAAAAGCGAATGCGGATATTTGAAGAATTTATCATAGTGTTTTAAACCGACGCATGTGTGAATATATATAACGGTGATACACATGGTGTGGTTATGAACATGTTATACTACATATAATATATTTTATCTCTACTCTTATTAAAAAAACGGAGTTGTTGATGATGGTGCCATCCCGCAATATAGGCCGTTCGATTTATATCTGACGGATAGGAAGGAAACTATGGCAATTTTGAAAAAAGATACCCACACCCCTCTCCATATTTGCAAATTAGGCCTCCCCTTGATCATGTTGATGTTCTGTGGAACGCATGGGCATCTTGCTAGTACTACGTATAACATATAGAACATTGATCATAATTTGGGCTAATGTGTGGCTTTTGCAGCTCAGGTCTAAATACTTGCCATAATGTAGGGGGCGGGGCACTATACTATGTGTGATAAACACGGTGTACACGTATGGAACATGGTTTAGATTATGAATATATAGTTATTACATCAAATGTACTATTATTTGGAATCAACATCAAGTGTATTCAAAAAATAGAATTCGAGTTCATGTAGTACACATGGTTCATATCTATCTCTATAGTAATCATGTGGTGTGTTATTAAGGTAATACACGAATGATGGTTGAAGTTGGCAACAATCATGATTGTAGATTGTTATTGAAATAGAGAAACGAATTCAAATCAGTTTGAATTGCAGCGGTAGTATAGACATTTGGAATGCACTAAAATGTTGGTATGAGTAGGTTACATGCATTATATAGCAAGCGAAAAATTTTAATTGGACATGACATGGATTCATACTACCGAATAGCATTTAATTGCACTAAATTGTTGGTATGAGTAGCTTTAAACCGCATTTTTATAGTAAAACGGGGCAAGACTCTCTCTTTGTGTGGTGTGAATAGTTTTATTTTTTTTGTTTTCTTTTTGGTTGAGGGAAGTGCGAATTGATTTGGTACGTACAAGTACAATATTACATGCTAGGCTTGTCCATAAAATTCAACCCGCGCCTTGTTATATCCCGAAAATTAAGATATCGTGCTCCCAAAGCTGGCGCCTTCACAACCCGCGCCTTGCTATCCCGAAATTACAACGCGCGCGAAAACTTCCTCCAGCCGCGAAATCCCCCTTCTAACCCTGAGCCGAAAGGGCTGCTTGTTCAAATCGGTGGGGGGTACTTTTGTAACACACCCTACATTTTGGACAAGCGCGTCCCTAAGTCATGGTTCACCCCCTCCCATCGCCTCATTTTTGCCATTCGAAATCCTAGGCCGCCATCTCTCCGCTCCAGCCGCGAAACCCCACCCTCCTCCATCCGCCACCTCACCGCTGCCCAGCCGGAGCCTCTTCCCCGACGACGTCGTCCAGCGCAACAGCTCGACGTCCCTCGTCCACCTCCCCAAATGAGGATCCGTTGTCCATCTTGTCGTCCCGCCGGTTCAGCCGCCCCGTCCTCCACCCCCAAGGAGCTGCTCCGACGATCACCTCATCTATCACGGTTGCTCCATCCCCACAGCTCCGCCTTAACCCGCTCCACCGGAACCGCAGCATCCTCACCGACTCCTCGGACGAAGCCGAGGCCTACTCGGCGCCACCAAAGAGGTTGTACACTCATCGCATCGCACCTTCTCCTTAGCTCGACCTCTCGGCGCCGACGGTGCTCCATCCCGCACCCCCATGGAGCGGCTACCTTGAAGCCGGCGCCGGGGGCGACATCTCCACGGCGGCTCTCCCCCAGCGCGAGGCGCCTTCGGTGGCGGCGGCCATACCAGCCGGATCTGCTGCTGCTGCTCCGGCTCTCGCTCGCTCGCTCGCGGCGCTGCTGCTTCTCTGGCTCTCGCTCGATTGATTCGCTGCTGCTGCTCCGGCTCTCGCTCGCTCGCACTGCTGCTGCTGCTCTCCCCCTTGCTCGTGCTACAGCTCTGCTCCGATTTAGCTACACTTCAGTTGACTGAATCGACTTTTGGGTCAGTCGATTTTCAGGGGGTGGGGGGCTCGCCGGAGTTAAGGAAGAACCACCCGTAGCGGGGACGGGGGCTCGCCGGAGAGGTACCCCACTATCTATCTTAGGGTTCAGGGTGGGGGCGAGGGGCCAATAGGGCTGGCTGGGGCGGCGGCGGACCGGCGGTGGGGAGTTGTTTCGGGGCGGCGAGGCGGCGCTGGGGCCGGCGGTTCTGCCGTTGGTGGCTGGCGGCTTAGGGGGGTGCAGGTTGAAGATGAACTGCAGGCTCTCCCTAAACTACATGTCAAGTGCCTCTTTGCTACCATTGCGTTCAGTTTCGACAGTAACATTCAGATTCCACAGTAAATTTCAGTTCCGACAGCTAAGTTCAGAGTCAACAGTTTTTACCTCATCTTTTGTAGTCAGGTGGTTTTTGGTGATGTAAATTTTACATCTATTTTACATCATCTATTGGAGATGCTATTAGAATCCCACTTGAGATTTACGATGTCTGTCTTGTGCTGCCTCAGCCTTGACATCTTACGGCTCACCGGGGCTGCTCCAACGACAGAACGATCCATCACAACAGAGCAGTGCCCTGGACGCCGTCTACAGATTCCTCAGATCTTCCTCCACACCTCCGATAGCCACATCTGCCTCAACTTCTTTAGCGACCAACCCAGTGATGCTGAGGTCGACACGGCCACAACAAAGAGGTTGTACACTTGTTGCATCACTTATTACTATACATTCATGTCGATCCATTAAGGCTATTACGGTTCGACGGAAAAACATAGCAATAGGGAATTTACGGATGGCACTCTACTATTCAATTATTCATGCATTTTGTTGAAAGGAATGAGGCAAAACATCCACCTGGACCTACTTTTCAAAATCCTATGCATGAAAACAAGACCAAGTGCATTAGTGGCAGAATAACATTCTAACTGTACACGCTTTCATATGGTTTCACTTTATTTTGGCCATGTTTCTTTGCATTCCTCTGCTCTTCCAATTCCTGTAAACCAAACACCCAAGTTGACAGAAATCCTGTGTTTACAAATGCTCTGTTTACCATGTGCATTCCTATCCTATTCCGGTGTTTTTCCTATCCCTGCGTTTTTAGAATCATGCAAGCCAAATGAGCGCTTACAGAATTACTTCAGTTACAGGTAGGTGTCGAAGGGAACTTTGTGTGGTTTGTCCTGCTCCTGCCGCGATGTCGTCCACCTCACCTGAGGTGCTCTATCAACAGAAACATCCACCAAACTAGACATCACGACTCCTGACCGTCTTTCGCCGCCTCAGATCTCCTTCCCTGCTGCCGGTACCCACTGCAACGGCATCACCATCATCGACTCAGCAGATGAACCTGAGGAGTACACGGGTCCAGAAGAGAGGTCGCACTCTTTTGATTCTGCTTATGTTATGCATTGCTTAAAATTACCTGCTACTTTATCGTCCTGTTCACCTCTTGGACTCCAAGTCAGGTCCAAATTAATGTGCAAAATTGAGTTCTAAATTAGTTGTGGGGCACATATCGAGGAAGCAATGAATAGTATCTCTGTCTAATATCTGGTTCACCTAGGGTATGCCTATGTTGTTCATCTCGGGTGGGAAAGAAATATTGAAGCAATCATCATCTGTCTTTTTATTAAATTAAAGCAATCATCAGCCTGCTATCATTATTTTTGATCCATCCACCGGTTGTTATCATCACTCTAAATTTCTGCATGCTCTCCTTACATAATCTCACCATGTTTTTTTCGTATGCATGTCAGATATTGTACACAGTCATGCTGAACATGTAGAGATAAAGAGAAGAGTTTTGTGCGGCAATACACTGTTATGCAGACATCGCTCCATGGTGGGTTCAGTGGCAAACCCTCCCCACCCCTCTCCAGATTGTAATCCAGAGGAAGATATCTGTTCTGAGGCGGATACAGATGCCGCTGACCACTCCTATTTACCCCCCAAGGTGTTTGCTCTACCTTGGCATGATGATGTTAGTCATATCATGCATATGTTGCCTTGCAGTGCCTACTTTTGACATCATATATGTCATCTGCTTAGTTTAGACATGTTCTGTCGCCACTTGTTTAGTTTCTATATCATATATGGGAATTATGCAGTCTCATGTCTTTTAGCCAGCCATAATATATGTGAAATGTGCAATGCCATCCTGTTTAACCAGGCATCATATATTTGAATGATATCTTGCCCATCCTTTTCTTCATTACATTTCCATTTGTCGACAATGTTTGTACATTAAACTACTCTTCCTGTGAATCAGCCATTTGGGTGGGAGATTGAAAAATCTGGAGTGAAAACAAGGCCTTCAGAGCAGACAGTGCTACCTGTCGAAGCAAATCTCTTGTTGGGTCCCGATAGCTCCTCAGAGATGGATTCAGAGACAGATGACCAGTCCTATTCCCCCACCGAGGTGTATGCTCTAACTTGGCACGACGTTTTAGTTATTCATCATATCTTTGAATTATGTTATGCTATGCTATCCAGTTTAGATAGACATCATATATGTGAAATTATGTCATGCTATCCGTTTTAGTTAAACTATATACATGTCAACTATTTCATGTCGTCTTTTTTCCACACTATCTATTGCATCTGTCTCTCATACAATATCTGTACATTCAACTATGTTTCTTGTTTATCAGCCGTTTGAATTGGAGCGGGTGATGCCAACATCTAGCGGACTAAAAACACGGTCTTCAAATAAAACAGTGCTACTTCTTGGTGGAGATAGCACCCTGGTTGTACATGCACGAGAACCACCCCTACCACACATAACCCAAACTCTCGCAGATTGTACCCCTACTGCGATGGACAGAGAACTAGCTTCACCTAATCTAAACCCAACCCCCGCAGATAGTAACCCAGTTCCTGTTGACACAACACCATCTCCAACACAGAGCTCCCAAACAAGAGCAGTTAGTAAGGCAGCTCCAGTGCCCAAAGGGCCAGTACTACCACGGCGAACCCCAACTCCACCAGTTAGTATGCCTATTCCTGTGGAGGAAGCACAACTAGCTAGTCGTACTTTAGCATCTATCGCATTTGATGTTGTTAAATCGTATGTGTGTATCTTCCCATCTTGGAAATATTATACTGAAGATGAAGGAAAATTCCAGTTGTAGGTGTTTGTCCAGGAGTTATGTGTAAGTAATGTTATTCATGGCAATTACTTTGCTTTGTCCCATACATCCTACCTCCATGATGGTTATAATACATCAAATTTTCCCATTTTTCTCTATAGAGAAGGACCGATTTGGAAACTCAGGATCAGGTAACCTATGCTAAAACCTCTGGTATCTTCAAGAATGCTTGGTGGCAGTATCGGAATTACCTGAAGAAAACGTACTTCACCGGCAAGGAAACTCATCAAATTCCCTTACGTTCTCCTGAGACACATTTACTGCACGATGACTGGGAACGCCTTGTTCTGTACTGGCCCCGAACCAAGAATGTGGTAAGGTCTATGAGCTCATTTTCTATTTGTAAGTACTATATTCTTGCGTATTACTGTACTCTGTTCATGTAGAACAAGTGCCTAAACCTGAAGAACAACTATTCTAATTTAAGATTCCATTGCTATCATAGTTCCAAAAAGCGCTAGGCGTTAATTGTGCGTTTTGCCACCGCCTTGCGCTTTACTGACCAAAGCGCATGCTTATGCGTAGTTATGCACAGATTAAGCGTAGTTATGCGCAATGCGTTTTGCCAACGCCTAGAGCCTAGGCGCGCTTAAGCGCTCGCTTAGGCGCGCCTTTTTTAGTTATGATTGCTATCGTGCATACTGCTTTGCTCTTGTATCACTGTATTTACTCATCCAAACTTATTTTTAAATTGAAGGATCCAATCGAAACTCCAATGGCACAGCAGGTATGTTCACGCATGTTTGTTTAATAGGCTTGCTCTTATCAATAGCTCTGTTGATTTCAATTTCAATTGTGTATACAGTTGACTTCTCATATCATGCACATTACTAGCATCACAACAAAGCAAATAGTGTTGCTGTACATGTAGACCCGTGGTACCCATCTGAAATCTTGTTGTGCCGTGTAGTTTCCCACGCTTTGTATTCTTTCACTCCTGCTTTGTCTTGAACTAATATGATTTGAACCGTGTCTCTATTTTGATTTGGCAAGACAATGCAGTGACCATAGGACATAGATATATGTTTGTTTGATGCATTTATTATGTACTAGTACTTGGCAATAGAAAACTTGGTAGTTTAATCCTGTCCACCTTACTAATGAACTGGTTCACCGAAATGAGTTCCATATACTAGTACATGCTAAACTGTTATGTGTCTGCTTGTTTCTTATTTTAGAATGATGACAGAATATTGGGGAAGAGTGCCTTATTAAGCAATGGTAAAGGAAGTAATGCAGATAAGGTTCAGGATAGTGACACATCCTTGTTGGTCTCCAACAAAGCTGATAAAACAGCTAAGGAAGACTATCTCGAAGACAGTGAGACCACCCCAAAGTCCTGTCTTGGTTTAATGTTGGAGTTACTGGCTACTACCGCTTGCACAAGATATTCAAACCCACTGTCTGAATCAGTTCGGTTTCTTGAGTCTCAACTACAAGCTGAAAGACATCGATCAGCTGTGCTGCGACAAGAAGCGGAAGGACTGCGGATGTCCCTAGAGCATTCAGATGCATACTTTCTGGTGCAACAACAAGCGTTGGAAGATTTTAGCGCCAAATAGGACAAAGCTAATAAGCTTGCTAAGCTTATTGCCAGCATGGTGGTACCACGTTTCTTGAGCTCTTTTGAAGTTGTTTCAGTTATGCTCTTGTTTTGCCATCGCGTTTATTTGCACTGGTGGCCAATTTTGAAGGCCAGTGTATGTAATATGCTGCTTTGTTCCCTATATTTGCACTAGTGATGAACTTTGATGCCCAGTGGATGTAATATGTGTAATGGCGGTAATAGGCTAGCGTTATTTTCTTGCTTATTTATTTCCTTATTGTGTTGTTTAGTTGTTTTCTTGTAGTCACTACAGTTCTTTTTCTGTGTTTTTCTAGTGGCCACAATAACCTATCTTTGGAAACTAGGCCAAAATAATCATGGCAACACACGGACTGTTGTAACCATGGGCCTCCTGTGGGCCGTATGATCCATGGGCCTTCTACGGGCCGTAGGATCCATTGGCCTTCTATACGGGCCATAGGATCCATGGGCCTTCTACGGGCCGTATGATTCATGGGCCTTTTACGGGCCATAGGATCCATGGGCCTGCTATGGGGCGTATCACCATTTCGCAAATCATGGGCCGTACTATTTGTGGACAATAACGGGCCGTTAATAGGCCGTATTTGATAACTCTATGAAAACAGCCCAACGGGTTTTTTTACATGAAAACGGCCCAACGTATTATCGGGCCGCAAACGGGCCGACTATAACCACGGGCTGAATTTGGCCCACAAGCAGAAAATGACAGTAACAGGCCGTAATTAAACGAATGTGGAAATGAGCCCAAGAATAAATGGGCCCCGACAAGGCCGAAAGATAACATGGGCTGGAAACGGCCCAACGGAATAATGGGCCGTTAATGGGTATAAAGTGATACACTGTTCATTACGGCCCAGTTTCACCACGTGCCGTTAATGGGTATAAAGTGATACACTGTTCATTACGAGCCAGTTTTACCACGGGCCATTAATGGGCCGAGAGTAATAAGGGCCTCATATGGGCTGAAAGACGTCATGGGCCTTACATGGGCCGGAAGTTAAAATGGGCTAGAATTATATTGGACGGCCCAGACGACGCTACTGGGCCTAATTTGGATAGGTTGTAAACGGGCCCTAGGTTAGCGGGCTGTAAATGGGCTATATGCGAACAGGCCGTTCACAGGCTTGCCGTGGGCTGGCCCGCCACCTTTTGACCAAGTCAAACGGGCCGGCCTTTTCACAGGAATGAGCCTCTGTTGGGCCGTGCCACCTGTCGACGTATCATAGGCGCTTTGGGTCCAATGAGTGGATGACACCTGTCCCAACTTTGAGCCGACACGTGTTTCCTCCAACCAATGATGATTTTACACGTGGAAAATCCCCATTGGTTGGGGCTGTTAACGGGTTATCAGATCCAAAACCGAACCCGATAGCTTAACGGCGTTCCGTTATGGTCGATGCCACGTGTCAGTCACCCTTGACGAAAGCACTTCTGTGACGCGCGATTTATCATCATGGAAGTGGACACTTGCGTGATGATAATTTTGGTAATGTCATGGAACACTTGTACGACAACACAGGTATGACTATCTTGATTCTGTCATAAATTTTTCATGGATGTACATGCATGACAGAAAACGTGACCTACTGTGACAAACACGTATCATCACGGAAGTGTATTTTTTTTGTAGTGCTACCTATCTTGGACTTAACACGGTAGATGCCCTAGCAAAAGGACTTAGGTGTGGAGCCATCACAACTAGGTCAGCTTGAAGTGGTTAAGTGGGACAAAGGACACATGGTGTTTACCCATGTCCGGTCCCTCTCAACGAGGTAAAAGCCAACTCCTGCTTTAGGTTGTATTGCTTGGGTTTTGATTACCAGGGAGCGAATACGCTTGGCCTAGTTCTCGATGAGTTGTTTCTTGAGTTAACCCGCCGCCGGATCACCCCTTTATATACACAGGTTGATGCCCGGCGGCCAGAGTCCCGGCCGGCTCATACACAACGTGTCCAGCTCAGTAACTAACTAAGCTTGCCTTATAATACAAGTTTAACATATGGCGGCTCACACCCGTGGGCCTCAACGTCCCCGGGTGAGCCTTCAATTAGCTTGCTCTATGAACCGCCATCTTAACGTCCCTTGGGCCTCTTCATGTTAAGCCACCAGTGGCATGACCCGGCCCCTCCTGGGCGGGTCATACCCAGTAGTTATATCCCCAACATTAGGCCCCAGGTTCATTTTAACTTGTTCACATCAATCTTCTGTATTTTACTTAGCGGAAATCTTCTGTCGTCAATTCTTTACCATTTCTTTATAACCCGCCATGACGTCACATCTCAGAATTTTGTTAACCCGCCATGCCGTCATCTTGCACTAACTTCGCATGAGGCCCAGAACAACACAACAGATCTTTATCTTTAATGGATCTCCCGAAAATTGAGGCATCCGCGTAGCCACATAATTTATTTTTTTGGCGTCCTCGATTCCCGCGCATGCCATTTATCCATCTCCTTATAAATAGGGACAGGGCCCCCCTGGTTTCACTTTTACCCCTGCCTCTACCTCTTCTTCTCCTTCCTTGCGACGACCAACGCCTCTGGAGCTCCGCCGCCTCCGTGGTCTGCACCTACTGTGGCTGCTGCATCAACCTGACCTCGACCAAAGCACGGCAGCGCCCCTCCGCGGTTCATCAGCATCTCCAGGTACGTATCTTGATTCATGTTAGATCTGTGCTAGGGTTTCCCAGTTCATCGAAGTTCATCGCATGTTCTTCCTTTGGCTTCCTTAGATTGCATAGTGGGATCCTGAACTTAACATCAAAGACATGCGGTAGTAGTTTTAGTATTCATCTTCACCAACAAAAACCATCCCTTTTGTGGAAGATCTCATCTGAACACATGAACACTTCTGCTACCACCACCTTAGGTTTGGAATTTAATTTATTTTCTGAACTGCCGCATCTCCAAAACCATAGATGTCGGATTCGGGGTTCCGTAGACCCTTGAGAGGTTCGAACTCTAGGGTGCGTGCGAAGAACTCATCCTCCCCAGTCTACCCGCTCAACGATTCCACGGCCTAGCTCGACGAACCCAAGGGACAACAAACACAGCAGTTATCCTGGTTCGGGCCACCTTGCGGTGTAATACCCTATTCCAGCTTTGTGATGGATTGCCTCGAGGGGCTGAGGATGAACTAGTATAGTGGTTGAACAGCCTCAGGAGGTCAGGTGTTCTTGAGATTGATGAGCTGGTGAGGGTGAGGATGATCTGACTGATCCCCTTCCCTATGGTGGTAGCTAAGTCCTATTTATAGTGGCCTTGGTCCTCTTCCCAAATGTAGGCGGGAAGGGATCCCACAACGGCCAAATTCGAAGGAGACAACTATTACAAGTTATTCTGACAAAAGTAGTCTTCGCCTGGAAAAGCCTCTAGCGGTGATGCCGCGGTGGGATCCGCAGTGACCTCCATCCTACCGTCCTGGCGGTCTTGGTCTTATTGCACCGATATGGGAACCTTTGCTTGATTCCTATGGACCCCGCGTCTGCTCTTGCCTCCTTAGGACCAAAGAGGAAACTGGCACACTGCACCCGCTGGCGCCCGCCTGACCTTGGTCGTCACGGCTCATGTCATGTGAACCTCGCGAGGTGCAGCTTGCATTTATATCGCCGCTCCTCGGGAGCCAACCTGGGGAGGCCGCCCCCAGGGAGGTCTTCGTGTCGTCCGCCTCGCGAGGTTTGGCCCCTCGCGAGGGTCTCGAGTTGTTGTTCTCGAAGCTGGGCCGTACCGGGCCGTCGATAGAGCCATGTCATGGGCCGCAGGCAGGCAAGTCTGGACACCTCCAGTCCCAGGACGCCGACAGTAGCCCCCGTGCCCAAGGCGCGCTCGAACTTGGCTTCGAGGCGAAGCCAAAGGGCAAGTGCGGAGCGCCGCGGGCCCTAACCGCCTGCGGCCTCGGTCGGCACATGGCGACTGATGGGACGTGGGCGTCTCCGCTTCCCCACGCTGCCTCGGCACCCGCTCGACTTGACGAGACTCTGCTGCATGCAGAGAAAAACCATCATTGAGCGGGGTCGTGGTGGCCGGCAGTTGGCCTCCCTCCGGCTATAAATGAGGGTAGGGGCAAGGCCCCCTTGCCCATATCCATCTTCTCGCCACCCGCTCCTTCTTCTTCCTTCTAGCCTTGCTAACTTGCCGTAGCACCCATCGTGCCGACCAGGAAGTTCTTCGCTGCCGAGAAGGTAAGGCCCCCAAGGAGGGGCCCGGCTCGCCTCCGCCCAAGAGAGGGCGAGGCCGTCCCCGCAAGCATGCCGCGACTTATGCGGCGCGCCTCGAGTGGCCGCGGCGGCTCTTCTTCTCGTGGCAGGAGCCGCTAGGGGCGAGGCAGCCCCTGTGATGGAGGTAGGCGTGCCGTGGTCGTCTGGCCTTCTCGGCCACGCTTCCATTCGGCGGAGGTGCTTCCGGAGTTCGTTGTGTGGTCGGAGAGGCCAACCGCCAGCTGGCTCTCGCTCCCCCGCTTCATCACGGGCGAGCTGCCAGTCGCTGGCCTTGACGGCCTCTGGCTGCAGGCTGATGGTTGCTACAGCAAGGCATCATGGGTCGGGGTCGAAGTTTCCGCCGCCGGGAACATGTCTTTGACCCGCGGCTGGCAAGCGTTTGCTCGCGCGCGCGGCCTGAGCAGGAGGTGCACCCTCCACTTCAAGTACGACGGCGTCGCGACCCTCTACGTGAGGGTGTTTGGGGAAGACGGCCGTCGCGCAGGGTGCTGCCCCGAAGACGATGACGGCAAAGATGAGCTTGGCCCTAACGGCAGCCGTGACGACGCTGAGGGTGAGCTTGCCCTTCGCGACGGCCGTGGCTCATTCAGTAGTGGCGGCTCCTCCTCTAGTAAGAGCACAACCAGCAGCGGCTACGACCGGCCGCCACGTCGCTGGACTCGCTTCGAGGGAGGTGATGGATCTTCTCGTTGCCATGTCTCGGTGAAGCTGGAGGAGGGCTCAGGTTGAGCCCGGAGGGCCTCCGGAGGCAGGCCTGGGAGCTGCTGCGGTCGTGCGGGCCGCTTTTGTTTAACCTTTCCTTCCTCCTCCATTTTGAAAAAATTAGAGGGCCTTGCTGGGGCGTGTAATTAACCATGGTACTTATGCCACTATGCTATGTTTATTGTTCTTGTGTTATGCTATGATGTTCGTGTTTCGAGCAGGTGTGGTAGGATAACTTAGCTTGATACACTCACAGTAGTTTCCCACCTCGTGAGGGAGCGCCCTTTTGCATATGGTGAGGCGTCCTTGCTAACGACTCATGAGCCGCTGGCCTCAGGAGGCATCATAAAGCTGCAGAATTTGTTAGAAAACTTGTCGGGTGCGTTGTTCCTCCTTGCACGGGCCCTCAGGCATGGGCTAGTCACTACAATAAATATGTCAACTAGTGACCTTCTATCAGTGACCCTGGAAGAATTGGTCATAGATCTATGACCATTTCAGACCAATTGGTCAAAAGCTGTTCGGGGGGCTCCAAACCCTAAACTATAACGACCATTTTGGTCAGAAAGGTCGTAATTTCCTTACACGAAATGGTCATAAAGCAGATAGCACTGGTCCGCTGCCTTATTTCTAGCTGATCATGACCAATATAGATGGTCATAACCTTGTAAATTGTGGTGGGTTGCTATGACTAGGCGCCACCTCATCAGTTTTGCCTCTGTGTCATGTCCATGTGGCAGTTTTTCCCTAGGTTGTGAAGCAACCTATATTTCTGTCATTCCCAAAATTCCCAAAAAAATCTCATAAATTCTTTGGGTCATATCTTCGTCAAATATGTAAAAAACCTTCCTTGCCTAGTTCATAAATAATTCAAAAATATTCATTTTCCTATTTTGTTCAGAAAAACACTTTGTGAAGGAAGTACCACTTTGGCATGTCCAAATGGTATCCATTTTCTACGGTGCTTTCCTATGCCCAAATAACCATCCTCCACCAAATGCCAGCTCAATCCATTCATTATTTTGAGCCCAGCTTCAACATTCGTATTTATGTACAGTGTGGTACTTTGCAAAGCAAGTACCACCTAGGCTCCTCCTTTTGAGCTGAAAATTTGTGAAGATGGTCTTCTTGGTAACTGATCATCCTCAGCCAAAACTCACGCCCATTAGCCATGTGCATTTCCCGTACCGCTAATCAAACACTTGGCTGCTTATACATGTTTGAGCATCGATCGGTCTCCTCGTGAGAATCTTATGTTGTGATTTTCTTCCTAGCACCTACCTGGGGAGTGCCCAACCCACTAGACATGCCTAGGCCGCCCAGAACACATGGCAACGGCACAATCACACGGTGACCACGCGGCGGGCATGCGAGTTTACGCACTCTAGAGTTGGGGCCCTCGCCCACCGTACAAACCTCGATGTATCGCCACCAAACCATGTATTTATGATTAAATATGTACTTATGTACCTAGAAATGATTTTTGGAAAAAATAAAGATCAAACTATGAGGCAGCTACAGTTCAAATTTGACCCGCTTCCAGCTGAATCGGCATGAATTTGTCTTTTTCACCAGAGGTGGATCAAAACTTTTGACACCCAACCATTTTGTCAATTCTGCATTAAATATGGCCTAGTATTTTAGAAAATTGATTTGGTTCAATTTTGCAACAAATATATGGTAGGTCCTTCACACAAAAAACTCATTTCAGGGACTCGGAAAATGGAAAATGAATTTTCCATGCAAAGAAAATGAAAACTCCCTTAGGCAACATTGTTTAGAATTCCAAGATGTACCATTGTGCACAATATGAGATCATTTGAACAAACTATGCCATGAATGTGGCCATAAGATTGATCATTTGGCTTGAAAGCCATGAATCTTCACGCATGATAGCTTGTTTATGAGAACACTTTTTAAAAATAATTGCCGTATTACAAGTTTATTATTTTTCCTGGAAACTTGGTCACATATAATGACACAATACGAAGGTTTTCCAATTTTTTGAATTTTTTTGAATTTTTTATGCCCGTTTCAAAATGCGGTCAAAACGACGGGCTTGACAGTTCCTAGCTAGTGGTTGAATCTTGGAAAACTTTTGATGTTTCTCTAATTAAATAGATACTTATGTACCTAGAAATGATTTTTGGAAAAAATAAAGAGCAAACTATGAGGTAGCCACAGTTCAAATTTGACCCGCTTCTATCTGAATCAGCGGGAATTTGTCTTTTTCACGAGAGGTGGATCAAAACTTTTGACACCCAACCATTTGGTCAATTGTGCATTAAATACGGCCTAGTATTTTATAAAATTGATTTGGTCCAATTTTGCAATAAATATATTGTAGGTCCTTCACAAAAAAACTCACTTCAGGCACTCAGAAAATGGAAAATGAATTTTCCGTGCAAAGAAAATGAAAACTCCCTTAGGAAACATGGTTTGGAATTCCAAAATGCACCCTTGTGCACAATATGAGATCATTTGAACAAACTATGCCATGAATGTGGCCATAAGATTGATCATTTGGCTTGAAAGCCATGAATCTTCACGCATGATAGCTCATTTCTGAGAACACTTTTTTAAAATAATTGCCGTATTACAAGTTTATTATTTTTCCTGGAAACTTGGTCACATATAATGACACAATGCGAAGGTTTTCCAATTTTTTTGAATTTTTTGAATTTTTTATGCCCGTTTCAAAATGCGGTCAAAACGACGGGCTTGACAGTTCCAAGCTAGTGGTTGAATCTTGCAAAACTTTTGATGTTTCTATGATTAAATAGATACTTATGTACCTAGAAATGATTTTTGGAAAAATAAAGAGCAAACTATGAGGTAGCCACAGTTCAAATTTGACCCGCTTCCACCTGAATCGGTGGGAATTTGTCTTTTTCATGAGAGGTGGATCAAAACTTTTGACACCCAACCATTTGGTAAATTGTGCATTAAATATGGCCTAGTATTTTATAAAATTAATTTGGTCCAATTTTGCAATAAATATATTGTAGGTCCTTCACAAAAAAACTCAATTCGGGCACTCGGAAAATGAAAAATGAATTTTCCGTGCAAAGAAAAAGAAAAATCCCTTTGGCAACATTGTTTGGAATTCCAAGATGCACCCTTGTGCACAATATGAGATCATTTGAACAAACTATGCCATGAATGTGGCCATAAGATTGATCATTTGACTTGAAAGGCATGAATCTTCACGCATGATAGCTCATTTCTGAGAACACTTTTTTAAAATAATTGCCGTATTACAAGTTTATTATTTTTCCTGGAAGCTTGGTCACATATAATGACACAATGCGAAGGTTTTCCAATTTTTTGATTTTTGTTGAATTTTTTATGCCCGTTTCAAAATGCGGTCAAAACGACGGGCTTGACAGTTCCTAGCTAGTGGTTGAATTTTGGAAAACTTTTGATGTTTCTCTGATTAAATAGATACTTATGTACCTAGAAATGATTTTTGGAAAAAATAAAGAGCAAACTATGAGGTAGCCACAGTTCAAATTTGACCCGCTTCTAGGTGAATCTGCAGGAATTTGTCTTTTTCACGAGAGGTGGATAAATGATTTTGACACCCCAACCATTTTGTCAATTGTGCATTAAATATGGCCTAGTATTTTATAAAATTGACTTGGGCCAATTTTGCAATAAATATATTGTAGGTCCTTCACTCATTTCGGGCACTCGGAAAATAGAAAATGATTTTTCCGTCCAAAGAAAATGAAAACCTCCTTAGGCAACATTGTTTGCCATTCCAATATGCACCCTTGTGCACAATATGAGACCATTTTTTTGATTTTTTCATGTGTAAAATTAGAAGAAAAACAAAACAAAAAACACAAATCACATATACTCTCTTCCCATTGGTGGAGTTGGTTTGACACGGATCGATGACATGGCGCTCATCCATCCATCCATCACCCCACATCCATCCATCTATCTATAGAAAACAAAAATTAAAAATAAAATGAAAAGGGAAACCCCACGGCCCCACCCACCCCGATCCCATCCCTCCCTCTCGTCTCCCACCCACCCCGATCCCATCCCACCCTCGTCTCCCTCCCAAACCCTACGCGCCGCCGCGCCGACCACCGACCGCCCCGCCGTCCCGCCGTCCATAGCCTCCCCCACGCCCTCCTTCTCGCGGTCTCCTATGCCGCACCACCACCAACCGCCCCTGTCTCCCTCACCTCGCCGCCGGCCACGACCTCTGCCCTCCCCTCCCCTCCTCTCATCAGAAGAGATCCGATCCCCCACGCCCTCCTCCTCTCACCCTCCCCTTCCCTCACTAGAAGGGAGAGAAGAACCCGAGGGAGGGAGATCCAATGCGATCCAGCCTCGCTCTCCGCTGCCTCGGCCTCGCGCCTCGCCGGAGCAGCTCCGCCGTCGACCGAAGCCCCGCAGGTCGACGTGTTCCCCCGCTCTTCTTCCTCCCTCTGTTTGTGTCTCCCATTTTTCTCTCTCAAGTCTCAATCCCCTCTGTACTTCTATGTGCAAGGAGGCCGCCATGGACGCCTGAGGTCCTCCGCTCCGACCCACACCCCGACGGCCTTGCCGATGTCTTCGCCGAGGTGAGCCGCAAACTCGATGGAGGTCCGGCTTCTGGATCCGAGTCGCAGACACCCACCCGTTGTTTTCGTCTGCTTCCGCTCCTGCTCCATCGTTCTCACGCGACCATCTTGACTCCCTCCCGCACGCACGAGCACGAGGAAGATGCATTTCTACGTCAAGACCTCACAGGTGCGTCGCCGACCCCGCCGCCCTCCCCCTCCCGATCCTGTACCCGCTGATTGGTCTGGTTTGATTTTGCTGGGCCGATGTGCCTAGTAAATCATTGATGTGTGCTGCTTGGCGTGCTGTTTGTGCGCATGTTCGTTAGGATTCAGCTTGCGCTGCGTTTTTTCTGGTAGGCTATGTTCAGGTTTCTTGGCAGGGAAATTATCTCGTGAAGTTTGGATTGCTCGAATCAGGCTAACGTATGCCGCTGTGTTAGGACACAGGGACGAACGTATAGATGATCAGTCCACATCTACAGATGTAGATGCCTATTAGGATGTGGAGTAGAGTATTCTCAGAGCCTAACCGCTCCACTAGCCAGCCCACTATTGGTACCGGATGGATAGCAGCAGTATCATACAGTATATGGAATAGGATTCAGCGTACATGTTAAAATAGAACAGGTCCGTACGACGCAAGCTCAAGATACTACTACTAGTAGTGACAATATAGCTGTATAGTAGTGTGGATTAGGGTATGTTTATGCAATTCTGCTGTCGACAGTATTTTATTTTCATTCATCGAAAAGGAGCGGTGCTGCCGGCTGCTATGCTAGTGTGCAGTGCACATGCTAGAGATGCAGATGCATTGGGGGTGTCTGTGTGAAGAATATTCCCAGCGATCGATCGACAACGCAACCTGACATGCGTGAAAACTTACTTGAGCAACACGCCCTTCTGTCATTTATGTAAGATTCCATCGTGATTGGCTCTTAAAAGCGCCACCCTGCACTAGCTGCTGCTGTTCTACTTCCCATTGACTCGAGACACGCAATGTCACGTAATGGTGCTGCTGTGCTTGGTATTTGGTGGATTATAGAACATAACCAAACCAGCAGTTGAGGCTGCGTTTGGTGGATTATAGAACATACCTGCTAACTTTCCGTAGATCACATTCGTATAGCAGGAGAAAATTGTTGCGTGAAGAGTAGAATATCTTGCATCGACCGGTGAAGTTACACATAAATAAATATTCTAGGACATGATTTGAACTTGTAAAGGCATACGGAGAGCACCGAACTGTCATTTATATACCACGCGACGTTCCTGTTCAAAACGTAAGACGGTAGCTTCAGGTTTGTATATAAAGCATCTATGTCCAGTTTGATGATGTGTGTTGTTTGTTTCTTACTGGCAGCTGTGGATACTGTGGCTACACATTGAACTTGAGCTCCTCAACACGGAACACGGACAACATTGGATCCAAGTACGGGAAGCAGATCAGGAAAGGCGCCGTCTCATTCTTTGTGATTTTTTGTATTGTGTGCCTTGAAGGTTACAACCATTCCTAATTTTTAGTTCTTGTTCAATTTGGATTTGGATGCAGCAGGTGCTTTGCTCTTGCGCACGTTTGGTGGCGTCTCCGGCACAGCCGTGCTTCTTGAGGCGACCGGCGTGATGGCGGGTGTGTATGGCGGCGACCACAAGCTCTCCGGTGAGCGGCTCCATCTCCTACCCCTAGTTCTCTTTTCTACTCCTATAGCATTGCTCTGTTGGTTTAGAACACTAGCAACAGGAGTAGTAAAAGCTTACTGATGTAGGAGTAGTGAAAGCTTCATGGTTGATCCTGATTGCTGAACATGGGAGATGTATCTTCTTTTGTGTATCAATTACATAGCAGTACTATGTAATGGAACAGTCTATCTACTGTTATTTTTAGGTTAGGTTGAAGTGATTGGTAGGCCTTTGTTAAGAAGCGAGCTTCTTTAAATTTCCGTTGTTATTTGCACTATATTCCACGCACACCTCATGTGAATCTGTGATCGTATCCATAGACCAGTGAATTTATTGCACTATTTGCTTGCTGTGAAGTATCCAGTATTTGTTACATTATGTCTTTAAGTAGTAAAATTGAGAATGGCAATCAAAATTCTTCAACTGAACTGCTCTTTCATTGTACCACGAAATACTAATGTTTTGCTATGTATAACACTGCTAAATGTGTTTTGTGTATATAGAATTGCATTCATTTCCTCTTCTTTCAGTAGTTACATAGCTTGAGGTCTGCGTATTCTTTTGAATAGGATGTACTGTTCTATGCAGAAGATCTGATTTGCACAAACATAGTTATCTGCGTGTCTTGCCTGACTTGGTATTTGTTATATCCTGTTGGTTGAATGGATGGTGGTGCCACTACAGTGGTAACAGTGGTAGTTTATTCAGGTTGCTGTGAGGTTAATCCCTTTGGCAACATTCTTTGAGAATTTTGTAATGCCTCCTTTGGGTTGCTGATACACTATTACACAAGTTCTATGGTATGTGAGTTGTTGTTGCTGCTGCAAACATTGATACAATATGTCATGTGCATGGAGCTCCGCATCTGAGTCTCGGCCATCCTCCACAGCAAGGAGCTGCGCCAAGGGAGCTAGCAGCGCTACTGGTTTCTTGAGGCCGGATCGTGTAAGATGGTGCACCACGACATGCGGCGGCCTATTCTATCGTAGTGGTATTGTGTATAGTCTCATCCAAGACTGAGTATCAATATGTTGTTTTAATCCTGATGATGTTGTAGCATAAAGTGGTTACTTGTCTGATGCACATTGTTCTTTGCAGGGTTATGATGATATTTCCAAGGAAATATACTGACCCTGATGTGGCTAAGGTACCCATTTGCCCTTTCTGAAACAATTTTACTTTGTTTTGTGTTCTTCCTGTATGTCCAGTTTCACATTGCTGATGTTTCATGCCATATTCATCAATCTTGCTCACATTGCTGTTGTTTTTTCAGTAGCAAATAAATAAATAAAGTAAATGTACTATATCTTGGTATTCTAGAACTTCAGTGCCTCACAGAAGTTGCTTTATGTACTGCTTTAGCTTGCAAACCTGATGATTTGTTGTCTGTTCTCATTTCTTAAGTTTGAAATGTTTCAAACCTGTTGATAAAGTAAATGTACTATTTCTTAAGTTTCTTTAGTTTGCTGATAACATGTGGAGGAGAAAGCCACAGGAATCACCATCTCAACGGTCCGGCCTTAGTGCTTGCTGCTGACATTTTGCTGCTATTGTTCTGCTAGCCATTCTGCTGACATTTTGCAGGTGACGCCCAGCCCCCAGGGAGCTCCGCATCCAAGTCTAGTGTAGGGTATTTCTGTTTTAATTTTCTTTGTCATAGAATAGTTTTGTTTGGCACTTACTGTTCCCGGGATGTAAAGATATGTATTGCTGGAATAAATGGTTGTAATATAATAACATTGCACGTTGCTTTGAAAATGTATCAGAACTGGGCTAGGCCCAAGATAGCTTGTGGTGTGATGAGTTGTAATGTCTATGGCATAGTAATTTTTTTGGATTGGATTAATTTTTTTAGAACTGGGCTAGGCCCAAGTCCTATTGGACCATTATTTTTGAGGGAAAAACATGAGAGGCCCAGCAAAGAAATGGCCCAGAAAAATACATGATCAAAAAGAAAATCTGCTGTTAAAAGGGCCACGCAAAGAAATCAATAGGGCTAAATTGTTGGGTCAGACCCATGTAGCTAATAAAAGCACAGGAAAGAAATACATTAAAAAGGCCGAATTGTTGGGCTAGGCCCATGTAGAAAATCGAATTGGGCTAGGCTGATTCTTGTGCCACATCAGATTGCCACGTCGGATGCCTACGTAGCCTGGGGAGGCTGCTAGTGACCAAAACAAAACAATAGGCATATTTTGGTCGTAAACGTCTACGACCTTCTCACAGAGAAGGTCGTTAGTTTCAGTTTACGACCGCCAGCTTTTGACCTTCTGTTTTTGGTCACAAAAAGGTCGCAAATGAAAAACAATGAGCTTTCAGTGACCAATAGTCAAGGTCACAAGTTGACATATTTCTTGTAGTGAGTCATGGCTAAGTGCACCGCGTTGTGGTACCCTGGGGGCACTGACTTTATAGGGGTGCGTAAATCACGAGCTTATTTGAGGGCGCCTCGCGAAGAATCAAGAAAGCCAAGAAAACCAAAACTCTAGAGCAACGGGGCTCTGGCGAAACAGGGCTCTGGCGAGGTGTGTCTGCGGCGTGGGCAAGCCCACGCACGCGAACACCTCCCCAGCCCCCGCGTGAGGCGCACGAGGAAGAGCGACGGGAAATTGCCGTTCTCCCTAATCCAAGATAAAGAAGCGAGCGAAGCAAAAGGAGAAAAATCCAACTTGTCAACCGAGAAACGCTAGAACTCCAAATTCCATTAAAAGGTTGCAAACCAACTACAAAAAGCAAGCAAATGAACAGCCGCGTCCGGCACCTAGTCTAGTCTTCTCACCAGTGTGGAGCTAAGTGCTGCCACTAGGACGTGGGAGGGAGCCCCGAGGCCCGAGGGCGGCTCTCCGGAGACTCCGGAGCGTGTACAGCCCCACTCATTATTACGTGAGAGTGTCACGAGCAGAGACATTCACAGGCACTAGGCCTTGCTTCATGGGTAGAACTTCCGGAGGTGCTGGATGTTCCAAGTGTTCTGGATGGGGATACCGTCCTACGTCTCCAGGCGCGCGGCGCCAGGCCTAGAGACGCGGGCGATACTAAACGGGCCCTCCCACATGGGAGAGAGCTTACGCAGCCCCTCCCTAGAGAACACCTACCTCAGGACGAGATTGCCCACCTCGAGCGTCCTGGAGCGGATGCTGCGGCAGTGGTACCGCCGTAGTGCCTACTGGTACCTTGCCGCCCGGAGGGACACTTGACGGTGGCGTTCCTCCCCCAGCAAGAGGTCCATCCCCCGCATGGCGTCCTGGCGTGCCTCGTAAAACGCCAAGACCGGTGCAAAGTGATGCGTGACCTGGTGTGGGAGAACCGCTTTGGCTCCGTAGATGAGGAAGAATGGAGTTTCGCCGGTTCGCTTGGTCACGGTGGTGGGGATGGACCACAGCACGGACTGGAGCTTGTCCAGCTAGCCCCTGCCGCAGGCCTCGAGCTTTTTCTTGAAAGTTCTCATCTTGAGGCCCCTCAGGGCCTCTGCGTTTGCGTGCTTGGCTTGGCCGTTTCTCCTGGGGTGTGCCACTGAGGCGTAGCATATCTGCGTTCCATGTTTAGCACAGTATGTTTTGAAAAGGTTACTAGTGAACTGCGAGCCGTTGTCGGTGATGATGCGATTGGGGACCCCGAACCGGCTCACGAGGCCCTTGATGAACTTGACAGCCAAGCCGGCTGGGATGGTGCGGACAACCTCCACCTCTCCCTGTTGGTGAACTTGTCGATGGAGACGTAGAGGTAGCAGTAGCCCCCGGGCGCTCTGGGGAACAGGCCCAAGATGTCCAGCCCCCAGACCGCAAATGGCCCCGAGAGCCGGATGGTCTGGAGACCCTAGGCCGGCTGGTGGATTTGCTTGGCATGGTACTGGCAAGCTTCATAGGACCTCACTAGTTCTGTGGCATCGCTGAGCGCCATGGGCCAATAGACTCCGCTTCGGAACGCCTTGCCCATGAGTGTGCGCGACGATGAGTGGTGCCCACAGTCCCCACTGCGTATGTCGGTCAACAGCTCACACCCCTGCTCCTTGGAGATGCATCACAGAGAAACATCATTTGGCTGCTTCCAGTAGAGCTCACCGTCCTGAATGCAGTAGGCGGTGGCCTGCCGAGCCACGCACTCCGCGTCTTCTTCCTTCTCCGGCAGGGTCCCCTGAAGCAAGTACGCCTTGAACTCTTCGGTCCAGCATCCCTCCTGGGGCTCGAGCGCGAGGAGCAGACGCGCTCCCGAGGTCGGGCCACAAGCGGGGGCTCCCAAGGTTGGTGCCAGGTGGAGCTCCTCCTGAGGCAGTGTTGGCTCCATAGCAGGAGGGGCTGCTGATGGCTTGAACAGCCGCTCCTCAAAGACGTCGGGATCTTGGGCTAGGCGCCTGGACGCTCTCTTGGCAATATCCTCGACTTCCTTGTTCGTGCGCAATAAATCGCTCAATGCCTTTTCTTGGCTTGGGGCAAGGTTGGCGCCTATGATGAAGGTGGCTCCCGATGCCCCATCCTTGTCAACTGGCACCTGCTTCGTCTCGGCCCGGTCTTGAGAGAACAACTACTTCTTTTTTGCCGGCGCAGCCCTCGGGACCTCAGGGGCCCTTTCATCGGCCGGACCCACTGCCGCCGTGGCCCTGAAGGGAAGGTTGACGGTCGTCAGGGCCTCCTTGGTGTCTCCAACCATGGTGAGGACGCCGCTCCTCCCGGGCATCTTCATGAGGTTGTAGGCGGGGTGAGTTGCTGCCATGAACTTGGACAGGGCTGGGTACCCGAGGATGGCGTTGTACGAGAGGCTGATGCGAGCAATGTCGAAGTCAATAAGCTCGGTGCGGTAGTTGTCGCGGGTGCCGAAGGTCACGGGGAGGCGGATATGCCCCAAGGGGCTTGTGGAGCCGTTGACAACCCCGGAGAATGGCTTGGTGGGGCGGAGCCGGCCATGTGGCACGTGAAGTAGGCTGAAAGCTTCCACGGAGAGCACGTTGAGGCCAGCCCCTCCATTGATGAGGGTCTTGGTCACTGGCGCGTTGCAGATGGTGGGGGTGCAAAGCATCGGGAGCAAGCCTGTGCCCGTGGTGGTCGCGGGGTGGTCCCTCGAGTCGAAGGTGAGGTTGGCTTTGGGCGCCGCCCACCCCGGAGGAGCTCCCTGCTGCACACGGGCGGCACCCACTTGGTGGAAGAACTTCTTGACGTGGCGGTCCGTGGGCGGCACCTGCGAACCGCCGAGGAGGGCTGCGATGGCGTGGGGCGCCGGTGCCCCGAAGCGCGTGACGAAGAGGCCGGGCAGATCCTTCAAGGAGGCCCCAGAAGATCCTGGCAGGCTGAGTAGCCAGGCGCGTGGTACGCCAGTGAATGCCATGGGAAACCAGTTGGCCATGACCTTGTCGTCGCCGCCGGCCACCCAAACGGCCTCCTCGTAGGCTTGGAGGAAGCCTGCCGGATCCGCCGTGCCGTCATAGCGAGGCGGCATCTCTAGCCTGAACTTGGGTGGCCGCTGTACCTGCCGCAAGGCAGGAGTGAAAGCCTGGAGACCCACGGTGCCTCCGTGCCTGCTCGTGATCCGACTAGAGGAGCGACGCTCGCCATGGGAGCTGAACGGAGAAGCGAAGCGGACGGAGAGGCGAAGCTTCGACGCACCCCTACCTGGCGCGCCAAATGTTGGATTCGGGGTTCCACAGACCCTTGAGAGGTTCGAACTCCGGGGTGCGTGCAAAGAACTCGTCCTCCCCAGTCTTCCTGCTCAGCGATTCCACGGCCTAGCTCGACGAACCCAAGGGACAAGAGACACAAATAGTTTCTCCTGGTTCGGGCCACCTTGCGGTGTAATACCCTACTCTAGTTTTGTGGTGGATTGCCTCGAGGGGCTGAGGATGAACTAGTACAGTGGTTGAGCAGCCTCAAGAGGTGAAGAGTTCTTGAGCTCGCTGAGCTAGTGAGCTTGAGGATGATCTGACTGATCCCCATCTCTATGGTGGTGGCTAAGTCCTATTTATTGTGGCCTTCGTCCTCTTCCCAAATGTAGGCGGGAAGGGATCCCATAATGGCCAAATTAGATGGGAGACAACTAGTATAGGTTAACCTGACAAAAGTAGTCTTCGCCTGCAAAAGCCTTTGGCGGTGACGCCGCGGTGGGCTCTGCGGTGACCTCCGTCGTGCCATCCTGGCGGTCTTGGTCTTGTTGCACCGCTATGGAAACCTTTGCTTGATTCCTCGGGACCCTACGTCTGCGCTTGCCTCCTTAGCACCAAAGAGGAAACTGGTACACTGCGCCCGCTGGCGCCCGCCTGCCTTGGTCGTCATGGCTCACGTCATGTGAACCTCGCGAGGTGCAGGTTGCATTGATATCTCTGCTCCTCGGGAGCCAGCCTGGGGAGGCCTCCCCCAGGGAGGTCTTGCTGCCGTCCACTTCGCGAGGTTTGGCCCCTCACGAGGGTCTCGAGTTGTTGCTGTCGAAGCTGGCCCATACCAGGCCATCGATGGAGCCACGCCGTGGGCCACAGGCTGGCAAGTCTGGGCACCCCCGGTCCCAGGACGCCGACAATAGAATCAATCTGTGGAATCTATTTGTTCATCACTTAGCAAAAAGAATCACTTGTAGATATGTTGTGTTGAAAATGTGCGGGCTGCTCACACGATAAGCCATAACCCGCCATATATCATTAGTCCCCTTGCTAAGCCACTAGTTCATATTCACCATCGACATAGCTCGGCTCTGTCTTCCGGCTTAATCATATTAACCTTCATAGCACTTATTTTTTATCACTGGCCAGCTTATCATCAGAATCCTTAACCCGATAATATTTTCCTTTGTAGTCAAAAAATGTCTAAAGCCAAGACTGTCACTTCATGCAACTGGGTCATTTCCCGGGTCACCGAGGAAACATTGAACGAGTATGTTCAAACATGCGTCTTAGCCAAAAAAGACGTCATGCATTGGAGGGTCCCTGGCACAGAATCCCCTCCTCAGCCCAAGGAAGGCGAAGTAGTTGTTTTTATTGATCATCTGGTCCGAGGTTTCACCCCCCGGCTCAAAATTTGGCCGCGACGTGTTGCATTTTTTCAAGCTCCATCCTCAATATATCGGGCCCAATTCCGTTTCAAATATTTGCAACTTTCAAGTGTTCTGTGGGGTGTACCTTCAACAGGAGCCCACCGTAGAACTGTTCAGGGAGTTTTACTATTTAAATGGCAGACTGAGTTCATAGACGGGCCAAGCCTAGAGTTAGGTGGCATTTCGATTTAGAGGCGAAAAGAAGCCACCTTCCCAGCCGCTAAACTACGCATTCATACCATGGACTCGAACCAAACTTGGTTTTACTGCTAAGACACTTCTCCAGAAGGGGAGAATCCTCCGCCGGGTTATCGTGAACACCGGCTTAGCAACAGGCACCACCTCCCGGAACGGATCAACACAACAGAGTGGGCCAAATATATGCCTGTTTTTTCAAAGATCAGAGCCTTAATGGCTAATGCCTTGACTCGTATCGACCTAATCCGATGCTGGGTCGCATGGAGAATTCTGCCATTAAGCCGCTGATCCGTCTTAATGTGCGGGTACACTAGAGATGTCAAAGATGCCCAACGCCACTGCCAGATAGAGCTAACAGATGAAGAAATCAACGACATGACCAAAACCCTGCTAAACAAGAGCCTGGCGGACTACAGCAAAACATGGTTAAATCCTTTTTGTACCCTTAACAAACCTCCAGCTGCAAGTATTTGAAGCAATTTCCGGTTTATTCAGCTATTCACTTAAAACTGCCTTCTTAGTCACTTTAACTTCCGCAGGCCGACTCCCCTTTCTGGAACAAGAAGTTGCAAGATAAACCGGCCAAGAAGACCTGAACAAAAAATAAGACTCAGAAAAAGCCTGCCAAGAAGAAGGCAGATGCAACTGATCATTTTACTCTAGATGATGAGTCGGAGGTAGAACTTGAATCCCTTGGCTCATTCTTTGTTCATCTTATTGACATTGATTACTGCCAGGATGACGCGGAAGGCGGCCACGCAGAAGGCAGTGACGCGGATGGTGAAGAGGTAACTATCCTTTACTCCGACTCAGAACATCTGCCAAGGCATAAAGTTCGTCAAGCGAGCCGGAAAGTAAGGTTTTCTACCATTTAGCTTACTTGGATCCCAACTTTATTTTGAAGAAACAACAGCATGAAGTTCTCCGCACAACCCCGAACAGCGGTGGTGGGATTGTTTCCTCAGGCTTGCCCAACATGCCAGCTCCTCGCAAGCGTCGAGCAGAGGCTTCACAAATTTCAGACTTAGCTTTTCCAAAGGTGGGTCTTATTCGACAACCTCTTAACCCTTCTGATTCAAACTATCAGGGAACCTCTCGCCCTTATTCTGGTGACTCAACTGGGACTCAGGTCCTTCTTTTCAAGACAGTACCTGGGTAAGAACACTTAAGCTGCCTGTTTTAACACCTTATTCAATTGATATACTTATCTCCTGATATGTTCCTTTCAGTGTTATGGCCAAACCTAGCAAGAAGATGAAAATTACTAAGCCGGACGAAGATCCCAAGGTCACTGATCCGGAGAAGTAGACAATGTTTAAATCTTTGCATCAAACTTCTGAAGCAGCCACGGATGATCCGCCACCAGAGGATCACCTTGTCACCATGGACCCCATGAATGTTGATCCAGAGAATGCTAAGCCGCCCAGCCGCGCTCAGCCGGCTCAAGAAACCGAAGATATCATAGTTACTGGGATGGCCTACATAGCACCAGGTAACCCCGCTGTCTTATCCAAGCACGGCGCCAAAGAGGAATTCTCCACTGCTGACAAAGGAAAGTAGAAACTAGATCTGGAGAGCTATACTCAGTTCAATGCCCAGGAGCTTCACGCGGGTTATTTGAACCGCCTCCATACCAGCCCTGACTTTGAGGCTGGCTTGGTTAATCTCATGAAAGATCATTTCGAGGTAAGCGAAAAACTTGTCTCGTACCAATATATATATCTGTCAGCCGCCAAGTCTATTGAATATGAAAAACTTGAAGATGTTGTAGACTTTAAATGTCCTTGTTGATCTTGATATCCATGGCATAGCATGTCAAAAGTGAATAATCAACATAAGTAGCCCCAAAGGGCCGGCTTAAGCTGCATAGCTGAAGCCGGTAGTTTAAATTGTCACTCTTAATTTCATGGATGTAGCCCCCAAGGGCCGGCTTAACCAGCATGGCTAAGCCGGGAGTTATCACCATAATTAGGAACCAATATCCAAATATGTAGCCCCCATGAGCCGGCCATAGTCATAGAATTTGAGCCGGGTCATCATAAAAAGGTCTTCAAAAAGAGCAATGTACATTAGCCCCCAAGTGCCAAGTAAAATACCTATATTGTGCTTGGTACTTCAAATAGGATGATCATAATGTTGCCCATCTTTTGCATGTCCCAGGCTGAACTGAATACAATACTAGGAAAAGGCCTGCTAGTGGCGCACCTGTTTTGGCTACTAATGGCGCACTACTGGTGCGCCACTAGCATCACGCCATTAGAATTTAATACTAATGGCGCACCATACTATCTGACATAGTAATGGCGCACCACATAGAAGTGCGCCATTACTAACAATTTTTTTAATTTTTTTTAGAAATTTGTTTAGATTTTTTTTTCTTTTTTTCTTAATCTCGGGTCACTATGGCTTAATCTCGGGTCAATATGCTTAATCTCAAGTCAAATCGCACTAAGTGGTCAAACTTCCCGGAAGGTCACCCATCCTCACACTACTCCAGCCCGAGCACGCTTAACTTCGTAGTTCTATCCAACCCCAGCCCCACCTCACTTAACAGGCACTTGTTGATATATCTATGATATCAATCCTATTAAACCTTGTTGATGTCTAGGACTTTGTTCATGTTCATGAGTATGATGAAATTTTGAAAAATATTTCAAACTTCCCGGTCATATTACGTATCATTTTTTGAAAAAAATTCCAAAAAAAAAGTTTGAAACCAATTTTTTTTCTGCTACTAGTGGCGCACCTAGCAAATGGTGCGCCACTAGTAAGTATGAAATTTTTTCCATTTTTTCCCCTCTAGATCTTAAAAGCCCCGTAACTTTTTTCTGTTAGATTTTGAGGATTGTGAAAATGTTTAACGGGGTTCCCCCTGTTAAATTCGGATGTAACTTTTCAAGTATAATCCGAGTTCGTATGCAAAAGTTATGCCCATTTTACAAATTCAAGAGAGATTTTGCAAATAAAGTCGAAATTCATATTTGTAAATTTTCCCAGCAAGTAGACCACATATCACATGGGAAACTTATTTTCTTTTATTTTTTTGACATTTCCATCATTTTCTTTTATTTTTTATAAACTGAAAAGGTGGTCCAGGGGGTGCATCCGGTGAATTTTTTGGCCAAGTTAGTAATGGCGCACCACGGGAGTGGTGCGCCATTACTAGTTCAACTAGTAATGGCGCACCACACACACGGTGCGCCATTACTAGTTTTGAAAAAAAATGAAAAAAAATTGAAAAAAAATTACTAGTGGCGCACCGTGGATGTGGTGCGCCATTACTAGTTTAACTAGTAATGGCGCACTATCCACTGGTGCGCCATTACTAGTTTTGAAAAAAATAATAAAAAAATTGTTACTAGTGGCGCACTGTGGATGTGGTGCGCCATTAGTATTTGGACACTAATGGCGCACCAACACATGGTGCGCCATTAGTATATAGTAGTGGCGCACCACATGTGTGGTGCGCCATTAATGTCCATATTATCTATAGCCCTTTTCCTAGTAGTGATATGAAGGAATCCCAAGTCAATGATCTGAGGCAAAACATTCATACTCAGCAATCAGAGACTTCAAAGGACAAATCAGAGATGAAGAATGCTTTGGAAAACATTGAAAATCTAAAGAAGGACTTTAGTGCTGAGAAAACCGGCTGGGATACCGAAAAGGCAGCTCTATTGAAAATAGCAGAAGATGCTGAAGCTTCCCTTAAGCCAGTAACCGATGAGTTGTCCGGTGTAAAGTATCAAATCAACAGTATGATAGTGGCCATCTTTGGTAAGTAACAGTATACTTGAATCTTTTTTCATTAATATTGAACAACCATTGAACTGGTTCATAAACATACTTGATAACGCAGGTTCCAGAAGCTCCAAGTTGGGTGATGATATGTGTATAAGGCTGAAAGCCGTATATACCCTTGTGGAACAGTTGTACACTGGTGCTCAACGGGCTATTTCTGCTGCCTTGCATAAGAAGCAACCGCCTTCCCTTATCAAGGAAGTGTTGGAAAAGTAGTCGATGCAGCCATAAAGGGTTGAGGAATTGAAGCGATCAGCCACTAGAGCCGGTGCCATCAATGCCTTGAGCCGGGAAAAAGTGTGGCAAGTTGAACTTGACCCGGAAGAGATATCAACTGGTTGTCCTAGTTTAAAAGAAGATGGGTCTCCCTTCAGCACTGATGACTTCACCCAAATAGTAAGAGAGATGCGTCCATGGGCAAGCAAACTAGCTGATGAAACGGACCTCTCCAAGTACCACCCGGTTTATGATGCTGAGAACACCAAAGTGAAGGCGTCGGTTCATAAAGTTGTGGATCTTATCCCGCCCCCGCGTAAGCACACCTTGGCTCCTGACATTGATCCATCAAGTCTTATAGATGATGAAGCTGTGTTTAGAGCTTTGACGGGTATCGACTGAGCCACACCTGACTTCCAACCAATGGGTGATCAAGAAGAAGAGCCAGTGCCATATGACCCGGAAGCTTCAACACATGAAGGCCAAGACAACTTATCCAAGGGCCGGTTTATCATCCACAGCATTGGATGCTGTGTGTATCAAAAACACTTATTCTTTTGGGCCGCTCGATGCCTTGTAATAGGCTAGTTCGAAAACAATGATCTGCCATGACATCGTGCATGTTTATTTGCATAACACTTTTGAACCGACGATCTGATGTTGAAGATCTACAACTTATGCTTATGATATCATCAATCATGCAGACCATGTTTATCATATTCCCTCCACACAAGCAGATAACATGTGCCCTGGCGGTTTACACCAGAGCGGGTCATAATGCCCCATATAAAAATCCACTGGTGACTGTATAGTCCATAACCAGGGCGGGTTTATCAAAAAACCTCCTTTATTCATAACATGTAAATAACATACCTGTGACATTTGTTCATACCGCCGGATTACCATGCCATATGCAGTAAGGGTAACAACCCAAAGACTTGTAGCACCCCATGCAATTTATTCATATTGTCGGCTTACAACGCCATATGCAGCAAGGGCAACGTCCCAAAGACTTAGAGCGCAGAACTCCAATCGCATAATCAAAGCACACTGGCGACTTATCGTCCAAAGCCAGGCCGGGTTATCAAAACTCCGGATATGCTCAAAATATGAGCCATAAAGATTAAGGCGACATGGCCTGAACCATCTTTTAAACCATATGTCAAAATGGTACAAAATATGAACCCAAAAAATATTCAAAGCAAAAACAAATCAGACAAAACAAGGCTGTTATAGGCTGCCAAACCTTAATATCAAGTGCTATTCAAGGGCCACACAGTCACTGAGTTAATCCTTAATTCAAACCTGTAAGCCGGGCCTCACATGACCAATCGCCGTTTTAACTTTGACAAGTTCAGGGTCTTTGTAAGATTGACTGTCAAGAGTACGACGAGTCATTCCAGGATTACCTGGTCGGAGTAGCAAGCATACAAAGGCATACAAGCCGGTCAGAAGGGTAAATATGGCAATGTTCATTGAACAAGAAGCCCCCAAGTGACCTTTAACAAGCCATCAAGGCAAGTTACCTATGTTTGAACTGCTCATGTCTGCTAGTTCTCTTTGGTAACCTTATAACTTGGGCAAAAGCCCCCAAGTCTTCTGCAACAAGGCGTATAAGCCGGATCAAAGGGTAGTCATAGCTATGCTCGATGAGCAGGAAGCCTCCATGTTATTTCTAACATGGCGTGCAAGCCGGATCAAGAGGGTAGTCATAGCTATGCTCAATGAGCAGGAAGCCCCCAAGTGATCTTATGAATTGACAATTAAGACTCAGATTCTCTGAAATGAAACGACAGAGGCCCTGAATTATCAGGGATGTCGGCTCTATTATACTAACCAAAATATATACATTGGTAGAATTATGTACATCACAAGACCCGGTGGCTCAGGTGTAATAAGGCCGAAGATGAGCAATGTTCCACGGCCGGCGGGTCTCCTCCTCCGACGTGCGTGAGTCCTTGTGGTCTCGAAAATCGATGAGGTAGTATGATCCATTGTTCAGATTTTTGCTGACCACAAAAGGCCCTTCCCAAGGTGGGGATAACTTGTGCATGTTTGTTTGATCCTGGATGAGCCGGAGCACCAAGTTACCTTCTTGAAAGGTCCGGGTTTAACCCGACGACTATGATAACGACGCAGATCTTGCTGGTAAATCGCCGAGCGAGTCGCTGCAAGGTCACGCTCCTCATCTAGGAGGTCAAGAGCATCCTCACGTGCTTTTTCATTATCAACTTCAACATAAGCCTCCATAAGGGGCGAGTCATGACGGATGTCACTAGGGAGAACCGCCTCTACTCTGTACACCATCAAGAAAGGCGTGTAACCCGTAGATCAGTTGGGGGTATTATTGATACTCCATAGCACTGAGGGCAACTCCTCCACCCAACAACCCGGCATTCTCTTCAAAGGGACCATAAGCCGGGGTTTTATGCCTCTAAAGATTTCTTGATTGGCTCTTTCAGCTTGACCATTGGACTGGGGGTGGGCCGCAGATGAAACATGAAGACGAATATGTTCATGTTGACAAAATTCTTTCATATCACCTTTAGACAGATTAGTGCCATTATCAGTGATGATGCTGTGAGGGTACCCAAAATGGAAAATCACCTTTTTGATGAATTGAACAGCCGTTGCCGCGTCACACTTGCTGACTGGCTCTGCCTCAACCATTTTGTAAACTTGTGAACTGCCACCAAGAGGCGAGTCTTTTTATCCTTGGATCTTTTAAAAGGTCCAACCATATCCAGCCCCCAGACTACAAACTGCCAAGTAATTGGAATAATCCTCAATTCTTGAGCCGGCACATGAGCTCGTCTTGAAAATTTCTGACAACCATCACATTTGCTGACCAAATCCTCCGCATTAGCATGAGCTGTCAACCAATAGAGCCCATGACAAAAAGCATTATCCACGAGAGACTTAGAGCTGGCATGATGACCACAATCTCCTTCATGAATCTCTCGTAGAATCTCACGACCCTCCTCAGGAGAAACACAATGTTGAAACGCCCCTGTGACACTGGATCGGTGCAACTCTCAATTGACAATAGTCATTGACTTAGGCCGCTGGGTTATTTGGCTGGCCAAAGTTTCATCTTCAAGTAACTCACCCGGGTCAAATAAGCCAAATATGGAACTGTCCAATCAGGAATAGCATGAAGAGCCGCCACCAACTGTGCCCCTGGGTCAGGAATAGCAAGATCCTCCTCCATAGGCAATTTAACTGAAGGATGATGCAAAATAACAAGGAAAACATTAGGTGCTACCGGCTTATGCTGGGACCCAAGCCGGCTTAAAGCATCAACCGCCTTTTTTTCCTGTGATCAACATGTTCCACTTGATAACCTTTGAAATGAACAGCAATAGCATCAACCTCTCGGTGATAAGACGCCATGAGAGGATCTTTGGAATTCCAAGTTCCTGAAACTTGCTGAGCCACCAAATCCGAGTCGCCAAAACACCTCACCCGGCTTAGATTCATCTCTTTATCCATCCGAAGACCATGGAGCAAGGCTTCATACTCAGCTTCATTGTTAGTAAAAGGGAACGTCAACCGTAAGACATAACAAAATTTATCACCTCGTGGGGAAGTCAAAATAACTCCAGCCCTAAGCCTTCCAACTGCCTGGATCCATCAATGTGAATAGTCGAATATGTGCTATCCGGCTTCTCCTCAGGATTCTGCGACTCTGTCCAATCATTGATGAAATCCACAAGTGCTTGAGACTTGATAGCTATCCGAGGCATATACTTCAAACCATGGGGTCCAAGCTCAATGGCCCACTTGGCTACCGGACCTGTGGCTTCTCTATTTTGAATAATATCCCCTAAGGGAGCAGGACTGACCACAGTGATGGGATGGCCTAAGAAATATTGCTTCAACTTATGACTAGCTATGAACACCCCATAAACCAACTTCTGCCAATGTGGGTATCTCTGCTTAGATTCAATGAGTAGCTCACTGACATAGTAAACCAGCCGCTGAACCAGATATTCCTTGCCTGATTCCTTTCTTTCCACAACAATTGCCACAGTGACGGCTCTGCTATTAGCAACCACATATAACAGTAAGGGCTTTTTATCAATAGGAGCTGCAAGGATTGGCAGCTTAGCCAACTGCTTTTCCAATGCCTCAAACGCCTGATTGGCAACATCACTCCAGACAAAGTGATTTGTTTTCTTCATCATCTGATACAGAGGGATAGTCCTTTCACCTAAACGGCTGATAAACCGGCTTAAAGCCACAATAAGACCTGCCAGACACTGGACGTCATTAATACATGCCGGCTTAGCCAAAGAAGTGTTAGCCTTAATTTTCTCTTGGTTAACTTCAATGCCACTCTCAGAAACGAAAAAGCCCAATAGTTTACCAGCTGGCACACCAAAAACACACTTGGCCGGGTTAAGCATCATCTTGTCGACCCGGAGAACGTCAAAGGTCTCTTTTAGATCATCTATCAAATTCTCCTTCTTCCTGGATTTCACGACAATATCATCCACATAATGTAACGCCCACGATGCGGCTATATCTCCCACGTGTCGAGGCACGACTTAGAGGCATAACCGCATTGTAGGTATTGTCGCAAGAAGGGTCATCTTCACACAATCCCATGTAATGAACAGGAATGGGATAACGAGAGTTGGCTTACAATCGCCACTTCACACAATACATAAATTAATTCATACAACATCCAAAATCCACACATAGACTGACTACGGTCAAATCCAAATGAAAATAAGATAACCCCAAATGCTAGATCCCCGATCGTCCCAACTGGGCTCCACTACTGATCATCAGGAAACGAAACATAGTAACGACCACGTTCCTCGTCGAACTCCCACTTGAGCTCGGTTGCGTCATCTGCACTGGTATCATCAGCACCTACAACTGTTTTGGTAGAACCTGTCAGTCACGAGGACTCAGCAATCTCACACCCGCGAGATCAAGACTATTTTAGCTTATAGGAAAGGATGGTGTAATGAGGTGGAGCTGCAGCAAGCACTAAGCATATATGGTGGCTAACATACGCAAAAGAGAGCGAGAAGAGAAGCAACGCAACGGTCGCGAAGCTAGAAATGATCAAGAAGTGATCCTGAAACTACTTACGTTCATGCATAACCCAAACCGTGTTCACTTCCCGGACTCCGCCGAAAAGAGACCATCACGGCTACACACACGGTTGATGTATTTTAATTAAGTCAAGTGTCAAGTTCTCTACAACCGGACATTAACAAATTCCCATCTGCCTCATAACCGCGGGCACGGCTTTCGAAAGATAATACCCTGCAGGGGTGTCCCAACTTAGCCCATTATAAGCTCTCACGGTCAACGAAGGATAAACCTTCTCCCGGGAAGACCCGATCAGTCTCGGAATCCCGGTTTACAAGACATTTCGACAATGGTAAAACAAGACCAGCAAAGCCGCCCGAATGTGCCGACAAATCCCGATAGGAGCTGCACATATCTCGTTCTCAGGGCTCACCGGATGGGCAAGATGTCGGGTTGGCATAGACCCTGGTTGCCCAGGGGGCGCCGGACATCGCCCAGTTTGGGCCAGCACTCGAAGGAGCACTGGTCCGGGGGGTTAAATAAAGATGACCCTCGGGCTCGCGAAAACCCAAGGGAAAAAGGCTTAGGTAGGCAAATGTAAAACCAAGGTTGGGCCTTGCTGGAGGAGTTTTATTCAAGGCGAACTGTCAAGGGGGTCCCATAAATCACCCAACCGCGTAAGGAACGCAAACTCAAGGAACATAACACCGGTATGACGGAAAGTAGGGCGGCAAGAGTGGAACAAAACCCCAGGCATAAAGCCGAGCCTTCCACCCTTTACCAAATATATAGATGCATTAATTAAATAAGAGATATTGTGATATCCAAAATATCCATGTTCCAACATGGAACCAACTTCAACTTCACCTGCAACTAGCAACGCTATAAGAAGGGCTGAGCAAAAGCGGTAACTTAGCCAAACAACGGTTTGCTAGGAAAGGATGGTTAGAGGCTTGACATGGCAATATGGGAGGCATGATATAGCAAGTGGTAGGTAGCGCAGCATAGCAATAGAACGAACAACTAGCAAAGCAAAGATAGAAGTGATTTCGAGGGTATGGTCATCTTGCCTGCAAGGTTCTCAGAGTTGTCGAAAGCTTGATCCTCGTAAGCGTACTCAACAGGTTCCTCGTTCACGAACTCGTCTCCCGGCTCTACCCACAGCAAGAACACAAGCAATGGAACCACAATCAATCACGGGAAATGCACAAGCAACATGATGCAATACATGCATGATATGCGAGATGTGATATGCGATGCATATGCGTGCTCCGGAAGAAAAAGGATGAACAAGGCAGCAACTTGGCAAACCAAGTATGCACTGGAAAGATGAGATGATTTCGGTCGAAATCGATATAAAGATCACCGGAAACGGATGCACGGTTTGCAAATGGCAAGCAAAACAAGAATGACACAATTCTGCGATTAACAGCATGATAGCACTTAGAATACATCAAGTAACTATGCTACAGCACCCCAACATAGCAACAAAGCATATGGTAGTGATCTGCAGGAGATGCTTGACAAAATATGAACATTGAGCTACGGATAGATCACACCATAACAGGTTCAAACAAGCATGGCAAAAGTGCAAAAGATATCAGCTTCACAGACTTGGTGAAAATACTGAACATGGCTGAAACAGCATCAGGTAGCAAGGTTCAGAGGAAGCAATCAACATGCTACATGAACTTATCATAGAAAAACAAGGCATGGAATGTATCTACTAAATGCATAGAACAAAAGTCCTGTACTGACAATAAGCCAAAAAGGATCAGAAGATATGATGGCACCCATGTAAATATAGCAAGTTTCGTTAACAGGTTTCAGACTTAGCAGAAAACAGAGCATGACATTAACAGAATTATGAAGGCATCATTGTGAGCTCGATATACTCATCAAAAAGCAATGCATGACAAAAAGAGCATACCTACAGCAAGATGACATGTTTATGAAGCTAACAATGGCAAGCGAAAGTTCATAGCATGTATGGATCAACTACAACAACCTTGGCAAAATTGAATATCATGTTAACAATCTGCCAGGAATATTTTGTAGCAAAAGTAGAGAAAGATTAAGACATGCTAGGGCACTCCATAATTGCAAACAGTGGCATGGATGGATAGAGCACAACTATATATCCAAAAAATCCTTACTGGACATACTCAAAAGAAGCATGGATCTCACTATAGACACATGGTTACATGGCAATAAAATAACAGAAGGTAAAGGACTTGGCAAAATCCCAAGTCCGTGAAAACAGAAACATCACGAAGCCTAGTTTGCATGCTTGTGCTAGTCACCACATATATCACAAAAATACATGGCATACACCTATGTAAAGATGGCATGGCATAGATCAAAACATCTGTAGAGCTCATGGCCACAAGATGCACACACCAAATGCAACAAAAATAACAAAACATCAAGTTCTGATAAGTAACAGTGGTAAACATCATATAGCACTCTTGCACTAGAGATTTGGGCATCAAGATGAACTCAAACGAGCATGGCACAATGGAACAAAATGAAGAGCATCTCGTGATGAACATTTCGATTTATCATGCACAAAAAACAGAGCAGTATGCAGTGAGATATGCCATGATGAATAGAGCAACATATTGTGATATCTTCGGGACTTAGCAGAAAAACGAGGGGGGAAAGTCAACCTCGTCAGATCCAGATCCGGCGCGGTCTTCGAGGTTCACCGGGGCGCTCGCCGGATTTGGAAGGACGGGGAGGCCGGAGCTCAAACGGAGCGGGAGGAGGCGCCGACGGTCGGGGACAGCGTCGCCGGAGATGGCACGGGAGCTCGCCGGCTCGGGTGCGGCGTGGGTCCAGCGACCGGGCGCGAGGGCGGCGCGGCGAGGCGGCGACGGCGGTCGGCGGCGAGGCGGCGGGAACGGGCGACGGGGAGCCGCACGGGGAGGTCGGCGGCGTACGGGCCGCAGGGGGCCAGGCGCGGGCCTCGCAGGCCTGCGGCGCTGCCACGTGGCGCGGCGCGATCGGCTGCGGGCGGTGGCGCAGGGTCTTTCCGGCCGGACCGGACGTGTCCGGCGGCGGAGAGGGAGCGGGCTAGGGTTTCCGGACTAGGATTTGGAGGAGGGTGCACATATTTATAGGTAGAGGGAGCTAGGAGACTCCAAATGGAGTGCGGTTTGCACCGACACGATCGTGATCGAACGACCGAGAGCCAGGAGGGGACTTAGATGGGTTATTAGGATGTTTGGAGGGGTGTTTGGCTGCAACACACAAAAGGCCTTTGCGGTTACCCGTTGGAGCATCAAACGACCTCCAAATGGAACGAAACTTTACAGGTTGTCTACCGGTGGTGTACCAAGGCCACTTGGCAAACTTCTGTCCATTCCGAGAACGTTTAACACCCGCTCACGAAAAGAGACAAGAGGGGTGCGCCGGAGGAGGTGGGAGTGCCGGATTACAAAACGGACAACAGGGAAAATGCTCGGATGCATGAGACGAACACGTATGCAAATGAGATACACATGATGACATTTTATGAGATGCATGACATGAACCAAAAGAAAAACGAGAGACAAAACCCGACCACGGAGAGAATATCATAACACATAGCCGAAAATGGCAAGAGTTGGAGTTACAAATATGGAAAGTTACATCCGGGGTGTTACAACACTCCACCACTACGAGAGGATCTCGTCCCAAGATCTAGGACTGAAAGAACTCCGGATATTCGGAACGGAGGTGGTCCTCACGCTCCCAGATGGCTTCTCGGTCGGAATGGTGCGACCACTTCACTTTCAGGAATTTGATTGACTTGTTGCGAGTCTTGCGTTTGGTTTCTTCAAGAATAGCAACGGGGTGCTCATGATAAGACAGATCTTCTTGGAGGTCAATCTCTTCGAAGTTGATGGTGCGCTCAGGAGTCTTGAAGCACTTGCGAAGCTGTGACACGTGGAACACATCGTGCACGTTCGCGAAGTTGGAGGGAAGCTCAAGTTGATAGGCGAGGTCGCCTCTTTTGCCAATGATCTTGAAAGGACCCACGTATCTAGGGGCAAGCTTCCCTTTGATACCGAAGCGACGAGTGCCTTTCATTGGAGAGACGCGGAGGTAGACATGGTCTCCGATCTCGAAAGCCAAGTCACGGTGCTTGCTATCATAGTAACTCTTCTGGCGCGATTGCGCGGCTTTGAGATTTTCACGGATGACTTTACACATTTCTTCAGCCTCTGTGATTAAGTCATTGCCAAGAAGTTGGCGTTCACCAGTCTCTGACCAATTGAGAGGAGTACGGCACTTTCTGCCATATAGAATCTCGAATGGGGCCTTGCCCGAACTCGCTTGGAAGCTGTTGTTGTAGGAGAACTCGGCATATGGAAGACAATCTTCCCACTTCATGCCAAAGGAAATGACACAAGCCCTGAGCATATCTTCAAGGATTTGATTGACTCGCTCGACTTGGCCACTAGTTTGAGGATGGAAAGCTGTGCTGAAGCGAATGTTGGTGCCCATGGCCTTCTGGAAGGAGTCCCAGAACTTAGAAGTGAAGATGCTTCCACGATCTGAAGATATCAATTGTGGAATGCCGTGCAAGGAGACAATCCTGGAGGTGTATAGCTCTGCCAACTGAGCTGCTGTGATAGATTCTTTGATTGGAAGGAAATGAGCCACTTTAGTAAGCTTGTCGATGACAACGAAGATAGCATCATTTCCGCGCTTGGACTTTGGAAATCCAGTCACGAAGTCCATTTTGATATGATCAAACTTCCATTCTGGAATAGCAAGAGGTTGGAGGAGACCAGCTGGTCGTTGGTGTTCTGCTTTCACCCTTCGACAGACATCACATTCGTTCACGAATTGAGCGATTTCTCGCTTCATTCGAGTCCACCAATACGACTGCTTGAGGTCATGGTACATCTTCGTACTTCCAGGATGAATGGAAAGAAGAGAATTGTGTGCCTCGTTCATAATGACTTTCCTTAGATCACCTTTAGGAACCACAATCCGGTCCTCGAAGAATAAAGTGTCTCGGTCATCAATGCGATAGCACTTGTATTTGGAAAGACCCTTGTCAATACCACGTTTCACCTTCTTCACCATGGTATCCAGGAGTTGTGCCTCACGAATTTGATCTTCCAAAGTAGGAGAGACTAGGAGGTTGGCAAGAAAGCCTTGAGGAACAACTTGGAGATTCAGTTTGCGGAAAGCTTCACAAAGGTCCGGTTGGAATGGCTTGAGAATTAAGCTGTTGCAATAAGCCTTCCTGCTCAAAGCATCTGCAATGACATTGGCCTTGCCTGGAGTATATTCAATACTCGGATTGTACTCTTGAATCATTTCGACCCATCGAGTTTGCCTGAGGTTGAGGTTGGGCTGAGTGAAGATGTACTTGAGACTCTTGTGATCGGTGAATATGTCCACTTTTCTTCCCAACAAGAGATGTCTCCATGTTATTAATGCATGGACAACTGCCGCCAACTCAAGATCGTGAGTGGGGTAGTTCTTTTCGTTGGGCTTCAACTGACGAGAGGTATAGGCCACAACTTTCTTCTCTTGCATTAACACAGCACCGAGACCTTGAAGAGAAGCATCACAGAAAACTTCGAATGGCTTGGATTCGTCAGGAGGAGTTAAGACAGGAGCTGTGACGAGTTTCTCTTTGAGAGTGTTGAAAGCAACGTCACACTCAGGAGTCCAGACATACTTCACATGCTTCTGGAGGAGGTTGGAAAGAGGCTTTGCAATCTTAGAGAAATTCTCAACGAATCTTCGGCAATAGCTTGCAAGACCAAGGAAACTGCGAAGCTGCTTGACATTCTGAGGAGGTTCCCAATTCACAATTGCAGACACCTTCTCGGGATTAACAGCGATGCCCTTGGCAGAGATGATATGACCAAGGTAAAGAACTTCATCAAGCCAAAACTCACATTTGGAAAACTTCGCATAGAATTGATACTCTCTGAGCTTGTCGAGCACCAATCGCAAATGTTTGGCATGATCCTTCTTATTCTTGGAGAAGACCAAGATATCATCGAGATACACCAGGACGAATTCATTGGTATAGGGGTTGAAGATGAAATTCATCATTCGAGAGAATGTTGGAGGAGCATTGACAAGGCCGAAAGACATTACAGTATATTCATAAGAACCAAAGCTTGTTCTGAATGCTGTCTTGGGAATATCTTCTTCACGAATGCGAATCTGATGATAACCCATTCGAAGGTCAAGCTTGGAGAAGACTTTAGCACCTTTAAGTTGCTCGAATAGCTCATTGATGTTGGGAAGTGGATACTTGTTCTTGATTGTCTTCTTGTTCAATGGACGGTAGTCGACACAAAGTCGGTCCGTGCCATCCTTCTTCTGGACAAAAAGAACACCACAACCCCATGGAGATGAACTCGGTCTGATCAAACCTAGACGCTCTTGTTCATCGAGCTGTTTCTTGAATTCTTTCAGCTCCTTGGGTCCAAGCTTGTATGGACGCTTGCAAACGGGTTCCGTGCCAGGCTCAAGATCGATAACGAACTCGACTGGCCGATGAGGAGGCATACCCGGAAGCTCTTCTGGAAAGACATCTTGGTACTCACAAACGACTGGAATCTGAGAAATAGCATCCAACTCGCCCTTCTCATTGAGAGAAAACAACCGAATGGTTTCATCAGTAGCGGCATAGATGATAACATCGTCAAAAGAGTGTGTCAATTGAATTTCCCTGGCAGCACAATCAAGTTGAGCCTTGTGCTTAGAAAGCTAGTCCATCCCGAGAATTAGATCAATATCTGAGTCACCAAGAACCATTGGAGAAGATAAAAATTTATAGTTGCCCATCTTGATAGAAACATCCGGAGCCATCATTTTGGTATTCATGAATAAGCCCGGAGAGGAAACCGCTATCGGCTTAGACAGATCGACAGTATGCAAATTGTTCATGGATGCAAAAGGTCTTGATATGAAAGAAATAGATGCACCAGTGTCATATAAAACTTTTGCAAGAATGTCATTAACTCAGAGATTACCCATTATCACATCAGTAGATTCCTCCGCTTGAGCTGCATTCATCATGTTCACCTTTGCAGACTTGGGATTATGCTTGACCACTGCATTGCTGGAAGATCTCACGGGAGGAGGAGGCGGAAGGCGCCTTTGGTTGAAGCACTTGTTAGCATAGTGACCTTTCTGCTGACACTTGTTGCAAGTCACCTCTGAGAGTGGACGATGATAAGGAGCATTCGACTTTGGAGCTTGATACTGAGACTTGTTCTGATAGCCAGGGTTGGGTGGGTGGGAAGATCCATGGCCACCTTTGTTCTTCTGCTGGAAAGGCTGACGAAACGAAGGAGGAGGAGGCAACCAGAACTTCTGTTGCTTAGCAGCCACTAGTGAGGAAGAAGAAGACTGAACTGCGTCCCTGACTCTCTTCTTAGAAGCCTCACACATGAGCTGAGCAGCCTCTTGTTTCAGTGCCATGTTGTAGAAATCATCATACTTGGTCGGCTCAAAAAGCACGAGAGGTAATTGCAGATCTTTTCTGAGGCCACCTCTGAATTGATAGATCATGCTCTTTTCATCAGGAATGTCTTGCTTAGCGAAGCGAGCGAGTTTCTGAAACTGAGTATTGTATTGATACACGGACATGCTGCCTTTCTTGAGATTGTGGACTGTGGTGAGCTTTGAAGTCTCGGCGGAAATCATCCCAGGTAATCACACGACCTCCTCTGGAATCTTTGTATTGTTGATACCACTCGGCAGCTTGATCCTTGAGTTGAAAAGAAGAAAAATTGACAAAGTCCTCAGGCCTGACATTGCTACATTCAAAATGCTTGTTGATGTCCATGAGCCAATCATCGGCGTCTGTGGCTTCGGCACAATAGCTGAAAGACTTCGGCTGATTAGCGAGGAGCTGGTTGAGGGTAGCGAAATGAGGCTGATTGTTGCCTTGGCCTTGATTTCCTTGGTTGCCTTGCCCTTGGGTACATTCTTGCAAGAGTTGCAAAATCATATGAGCATTGGCGTTGGTGGCTGCCATGATAGCTTGCCATGCCTCCGGAGGCGGAGGTGGTGGCGGAGGGTTTGCCTGACTCCCCTCATTGCGTTCCAGATTCTGACGCGTTGTCGGAGCCATCCTGAAGAGGGTGACATCCGTTAGCATCTTGATAGACAGATAGACAAATTGAATCAACGGATAGAAATTGCAACATATAGTCTTCACAATAAACATTCGAACGAGGATGAACGAATGAATTCCATAGTAAATCATCACACTTCCATAAGGTGAGAAGCCACTTTATAAGAGATTGATGAATAAAATAACAAGGTACGACTGGAACAAATAAGTGGTAAGGATTACCCAATCACAAACCAAATATCTGCGGGAAGAAATGCTAAGAGCTACTTGAATCCCACCTATAAACTCCCGAAACTTTCTGGTTATGCAATCTGGTGTTGGGGATACAGGGGACACAAAATATATCACCCAAACTAGCAATCCCTAGATCCAGCTGTATCCATCCGTCAACACATAACCAAGAAACCTTCGGAAATCGTGTACCTCAACCTTCGAAAAGCATCCGTTATACGAGTTATGGCAATACTCCCGAACTCCCGCCCCAGTACTGGGTGGCGTCGAGGTGATCTCACCAACAACTGCATAAAAGAGATTTTCGATGTCGGCGAAACTCAGGTATTCCAGAACTGCAACGATAAAATTGTGACGACAACACCTCGGAGCTCAACTCCCCGGGACACTGCCACAACCCCTAAATGTCAGGAGGCACCAAGAACAATGTTCTCGTCACAAAACCATCGGAACGATTCCAAGATACCCGCGTGATCCTAAAAAATTTTAGTGAAATTTGAGGAGAGAAGAGTCAAAACTTCTACGTCAGGAGGCCTCACCAGAGCGACGAAGGGACTGAGGAGTAAAAAGAATCCTACTCTCCGATATATATAATCCTAAGACTCAAAACATTTTTGTTCTAGACTCAACAACGCCAGCGATTCGATCAAGCAGGGGGCTCCTAAGTCGGGGATGGCTCTGATTACCAACTTGTAACGCCCACGATGCGGCTATATCTCCCACATGTCGAGGCACGACTTAGAGGCATAACCGCATTGTAGGTATTGTCGCAAGAAGGGTCATCTTCACACAATCCCATGTAATGAACAAGAATGGGATAACGAGAGTTGGCTTACAATCGCCACTTCACACAATACATAAATTAATTCATACAACATCCAAAATCCACACATAGACCGACTACGGTCAAATCCAAATGAAAATAAGATAACCCCAAATGCTAGATCCCCGATCGTCCCAACTGGGCTCCACTACTGATCATCAGGAAACGAAACATAGTAACGACCACGTTCCTCGTCGAACTCCCACTTGAGCTCGGTTGCGTCATCTGCACTGGTATTGTCGGCACCTGCAACTGTTTTGGTAGAACCTGTGAGTCACGAGGACTCAGCAATCTCACACCCGCGAGATCAAGACTATTTTAGCTTATAGGAAAGGATGGTGTAATGACGTGGAGCTGCAGCAAGCACTAAGCATATATGGTGGCTAACATACGCAAAAGAGAGCGAGAAGAGAAGCAACGCAACGGTCGCGAAGCTAGAAATGATCAAGAAGTGATCCGGAGACTACTTACGTTGATACATAACCCGAACCGTGTTCACTTCCCGGACTCCGCCGAAAAGAGACCATCACGGCTACACACACGGTTGATGTGTTTTAATTAAATCAAGTGTCAAGTTCTCTACCACCGGACACTAACAAATTCCCATCTGCCTCATAACCGCGGGCACGGCTTTAGAAAGATAATACCCTGCAGGGGTGTCCCAGCTTAGCCCATTATATGCTCTCACGGTCAACGAAGGATAAACCTTCTCCCAGGAAGACCCGATCAGTCTCGGAATCCCGGTTTACAAGACATTTCGACAATGGTAAAACAAGACCAGCAAAGCCGCCTGAATGTGCCAACAAATCCCGATAGGAGCTGCACATATCTCGTTCTCAGGGCACACCGGATGGGCAAGACATCGGGTTGGCATAGACCCTGGTTGCCCAGGGGGCGCTGGACATGGCCCAGTCTGGGCCAGCACTTGAAGGAGCACTGGTCCGGGGGTTAAATAAAGATGACCCTCGGGCTCGCGAAAACCCAAGGGAAAAAGGCTTAGGTAGGCAAATGTAAAACCAAGGTTGGGCCTTGCTGGAGGAGTTTTATTCACGGCGAACTGTCAAGGGGGTCCCATAAATCACCCAACCGCGTACGGAACGCAAACTCAAGGAACATAACACCGGTATGACGGAAACTAGGGTGGCAAGAGTGGAACAAAACACCAGGCATAAGGCCGAGCCTTCCACCCTTTACCAAATATATAGATGCATTAATTAAATAAGAGATATTGTGATATCCCAAAATAACCATGTTCCAAAATGGAACCAACTTCAACTTCACCTGCAATTAACAACGCTATAAGAAGGGCTGAGCAAAAAGCGGTAACTTAGCCAAACAACTGTTTGCTAGGAAAGGATGGTTAGAGGCTTGACATGGCAATATGGGAGGCATGATATAGCAAGTTGTAGGTAGCGCGACATAGCAATTGAACGAACAACTAGCAAAGCAAAGATAGAAGTGATTTCGAGGGTATGTTCATCTTGCCTGCAAGGTTCTCAGAGTTGTCGAAAGCTTGATCCTCGTTAGCGTACTCAACAGGTTCCTCGTTCACAAACTCGTCTCCCGGCTCTACCCACAGCAAGAACACAAGCAATGGAACCACAATCAAACACGGGAAATGCACAAGCAACATGATGCAAAACATGCATGATATGCGAGATATGATATGCGATGCAGATGCGTGCTCCGGAAGAAAAAGGATGAAAAATGCAGCAACTTGGCAAACCAAGTATGCCACTGAAAAGATGAGATGATTTCGGTCGAAACGATACAAAGATCACCGGAAACAGATGCACGGTTTGCAAATGGCAAGCAAAACAAAAACGACACAATTCTGCGATTAACAGCATGATAGCACTTAGAATACACCAAGTAACTATGCTACAACAACCCAACATAGCAATAAAGCATATGGCAATGATTTTCAGGAGATGCTTGACAAAAGATGAACACTGAGCTACGGCTAGATCACACCATAAAAGGTTCAAACGAGCATGGCAAAAGTGCAAAAGATATCAGCTTCACAGACGTGGTGAAAATACTGAACATGGCTGAAACAGCATCAGGTAGCAATGTTCAGAGCAAGCAATCAACATGCTACAGGAATTTATCATAGCAAAACAAGGCATGGAATGAATCCACTAAATGCATAGAACAAAACTCCCTTACTGACCATGAGCCAAAAAGGATCATAAGATATGATGGCACCCATGTAAACATAGCAAGCTTCGTTAACAGGTTTCAGACTTAACAGAAAACAGAGCATGGCATTAACAGAATTATGAAGGCATCTTTGTGAGCTCGATACACTCATCACAAAGCAATGCATGACAAAAAAAGCATAACTACAACAATATGGCATGTTTATAAAGCTAACCATGGCAAGATCAAGTTCATAGCATGTATGGATCAACTACAACAACCTTGGTAAAATTGAATATCATGTTAACAATCTGCCAGGAATATTTTATAGAAAAAGTAGAGCAAGATTAAGACATGATAGGGAACTCCATAATTGCAAACAGGGGCATGGATGGATAGAGCACAACTATATGTCCAAAACATCCTTACTGAACATACTCAAAAGAAGCATGGATCTCACTGAAGACACATGGTTACATGGCAACAAAATAACAGCAGGTAAAGGACTTGGCAAAATCCTAAGTCCCTAAAAACAGAACATCACGAAGCCTAGTTTGCATGCTTGTTCTAGTCACCACATAGATCACAAAAATACATGGCATACACCTCTGTAAATACGGCATGTCATAGATCAAAACACATGTAGAGCTCATTGCCATAAGATGCACACACCAAATGCAACAAAAATAACAAAATATCAAGTTCTGATAAGTAACAGCAGTAAACATCTTATAGCACTCTTGCACCAGAGATTTGGGCATCAACATGAACTCAAACGAGCATGGCTCAATGGAACAAATTTAAGAGCATCTCGTGATGAACATTTCGATATATCATGCACACAAAATGGAGCAGTATGCAATGAGATATGCAATGATGAACAGAGCAAAATATTGTGATATCTTCGGGACATGGCAGAAAAACGAGGGGGGAAGTCAACCTCGTCAGATCCAGATCCGGCGCGGTCTTCGTGGTTCACCGGGGTGCTGGCCGGAGTTGGAAGGATGGGGAGGCTGGAGCTCGAACGGAGAGGGAGGAGGCGCCGGGGGTCGGGGACGGCGTCGCCGGAGATGGCGCGGGAGCTCGCCGGCTCGGGTGCGGCGCGGGTCCGGCGACCGGGCGCGAGGGCGGTGCGGCGAGGTGGCGGCGGTCGGCGGAGGCGGCGACGGCGGTCGGCGGAGGCGGGAACGGGCGACGGGGAGCCGCGCGGGGAGGTCGGCGGCGGGAACGGGCGACGGGGAGCCGCGCGGGGAGGTCGGCGGCGTACGGGCCGCGGGGGGCCTGGCGCGGGCCGGCGGCGGTGGGGCTGCCACGTGGCGCGGCGCGATTGGCTGAGGGCGGCGGCGCGGTCTGTCCGGCCGGACCGGACGTGTCCGGCGGCGGAGAGGGAGCATGCTAGGGTTTCGGGACCCGGATTTGGAGGAGGGTGCACATATTTATAGGTAGCACTACTACAAAAACAGCTATAGCCAATATGGACACTAATGGCGCACTATGCATGTGGTGCGCCATTACTAAATAGTAATGGCGCACCATGTGTTGGTGCGCCATTAGTGTGCAAATACGGTGGACTATCCACGGTGTGCCAATATGGACACTAATGGCGCACTATCCACGGTGCGCCATTAGTAAAAAAAATTATTTTTTTATTTTTTCAAAACTAGTAATGGCACACCAGGGGATAGTGCGCCATTACTAATTAAACTAGTAATGGCGCACCACTCCAACGGTGCGCCATTAGTAAATATGTTTCAATTTTTTTTTTCAAATTTTCATTTTATTTTATTTTTTAAACTACTAATGGCGCACCACTCCCACGGTGCGCCATTAGTAGTTGAACTAGTAATGGCGCACCACTCCCACGGTGCGCCATTAGTAGTTTGGCCCAAACATTCCCCCGAATGCACGCCCCCCTGAACCGCCTTTTTAGTTTTTAAAAAAATAAAAGAAAATGATAGAAATGTCAAAAGAATAAAAGAAACTAAGATTCCCATGTGATATGTGGTCTAGTTGTTAGCAAGATTTACAAACATGAATTTTCGACTTTTTTGCAAAATCTCTCGAGAATTTGTAAAATGGGCATAACTTTTGCATACGAACTCGGATTAAAAAGTTTTTTGTATGAAAAATCATCTACTCGAAAAGTTACATCCGAATTTAGCCGGGGGAATCCCGTTAAACATATTCAAAATCCTCAAAAACCTAACAGAAAAAAAGATACGGGGCTTTTCCGATCTGGAGAGGCAAAAAAATTCAAACTTACTAATGGCGCACCTACCCATGGTGCGCCATTACTATCTTCCCGCCTTCAAAATTCAAAAAAAATAAAAAAAATAAAATAAAAAGTTAGTAATGGCGCACCTGCCCACGGTGCGCCATTACTATGCCGTATATATGACTGGGCGTGGTCCTCTCCTCCTTACCTCTTCATTCTTCTCCTCCACTCCACCTCTCCTCCACTCCATCTCCTCCTCTCCTCCACTCCATCTCCCCTTCTCTCCTCCACCATACTACCCTCCTCCTCTCCGGCGACCTCCTCCTCCTCTCCGGCGACCTCCTCCTCGCTCCTCTCCTCCCCTCCCCTCACGGTTTCTCCTCCCTCCTCTCCGGTGATCTCCTCCTCCCTCCTCTCCGGTGAGCTCCTCCTCCCTCCTCTCCTCCCCTCCCCTCACGGTTTCTCCTTCCTCCTCTCCGGTGCTTCGGTGAACTCCTCTCCGGCGACCTCCTCCTCCTCTCCGGCGATGTAGGCGAGCGCCTCTCCGGTGACCTCCTCCTCCTCCTCTTCGATGACCTCGGCCCTCCTCTCCGGCAAAAGAACACGGCAAAAGAACGTACAAGATCCAAAAACGAGAACAAAATTTGAAATTTTTTTGTGAAAAACACAAGCAAAAAAAAACGAGCAAAAAATGGGCAAAAAAATCGCGATCCAGATCCAAATTCAAAATTCAAAAATAGCAATGGCGCACGGTGGGGGTTAGACGGTGCGCCACAACTATTTTCCCGCCTTCAAAATTCAAAAATACTAATGGCGCACCGCGGCCTATACTAATGGCGCACCGGTGGCCTATACTAATGGCGCACCGTGGCCTATACTAATGGCGCACCAGTGGTGCACCATTAGTATACCAGATACTAATGGCGCACCAGTGGTGCGCCATTAGTATTTAATACTAGTGGGGTGGTACTAGTGGCACACCAGTATTGCGCCATTAGTAGGCAAAACTGGTGCGCCACAAGTAGGCCTTTTCCTAGTAGTGTAGAGAGAGCTAGGAGACTCCAAATGGAGTGCGGTTTTCCCCCCACACGATCGTGATCAAAAGACCGAGAGCAAGGAGGGGACTTAGATGGGTTATTGGGCTGTTTGGAGGGGTGTTTGGCTGCAACACACAAAAGGCCTTTGCGGTTACCCGGTTAACCGTTGGAGCATCAAACTACCTCCAAATGGAACTAAACTTGACATGTGGTCTACCGGTGGTGTACCAAGGCCACTTGGCAAACTTCGGTCCATTCCGAGAACGTTTAACACCTGCTCACGAAAAGAGACAAGAGAGGTGTGCCGGTGCATGTGGGAGTGCCGGATTACAAAACGGACAACGGGGAAAATGCTCGGATGCATGAGACGAACACGTATGCAAATGAGATGCACACGATGACATGATATGAGATGCAGCACATGAACAAAAAGCAAAACGAGAGACAAAACCCGACCATGGAGGGAATATCATAACACATAGCCGAAAATGGCAAGAGTTGGAGTTACAAATATGGAAAGTTACATCCGGGGTGTTACACATAAGCGTGAACATTGCGTCCAATCTGGTGATGGAGGCAATTATGAACACACCGCGGATAAGTCGCCTGAGCACTCTTGAGGCCAAAAGGCATAGACACATAGCAGAAGGCTCCAAAGGGAGTGATGAAAGATGTCTTCTCCTGGTCCTTAACTGCCATCTTGATCTAATAATAACCAGAATAAGCATCTAGGAAACTCAAACGCTCACAACCCGCCGTAGCATCAATAATCTAATCAATTCGAGGGAGAGCAAAAGGGTCAGCCAGGCAGGCTTTGTTAAGGTCTATGTAATCCACACACATACGCCAAGTGCCATTCTTCTTTAGCACCAGCACCGGGTTACCCAACCATTCAGGGTGAAAAACTGTCACGCCCAATATGCGACTCTATCCTAAAGGAACTCGAAGGTCCCACCAAGGATAGAACCGCATATTGACACGGTTTTGCAAGGTGGACATCATTACACCGTACCATTACATAATAGTTGGGAATAGATACAAAGGGCATACAAATGCCACAAGAATACATCAAACATCATACATGAGAACAACATCCGACTACGGATGAAACATCAAACAGAAACTCAAACGACATCAACCCTACTAACCTAGGCTGCCGACCAGGAACCTAACCCAAGATCGAAGAAGAAGAAGAAGAACTCTGTCACATCCCTAGTTCTGGTCTGACCTAGGCTAGATTCCATGTGAGCATCATGTCTAAATTCAAATGAAATTTAAATATAGGAATTTTCAAAGCCTCAGCAACCTTTTAAAAATCATCAACATCTAAATCTCATCAAATGAGTCCAATGTTCATGTTATTCTGTAAAAATATTCGTAAGAGGTAAAATTCAAACCAATATTTTTGGAATCACAGGAATTTTTATGTTGGTCTTTTGAATTAAACCAATGACATATTTGAGTTGGATTTATTTTGTTATATAAGAAATAAAGTTCAATTATTTTTGTAAGTTGCATGTGACCTTGGACTAGTTCCTGAGCTCATCTAACAATTTACAGAAAGTTATAAAAAAATGATTTGATGTTTTAAATCAAGTCAAAAAATACAGAGAATTAGAAAAGAAAAATGAAAGAGAGAGAGAGATGGAGAATCTTACTTGGGACTTACCTGTGCAGCCCACCTGGCGGCCCAAGTGGCCGGCCCAGCCTACTGGCCTCCTCCTGTTGTCTTCCTCCTTGCGAGAAGGACTGGAGCGCGCGTGGCCGACACCCGCCGGCACGCGCCCGGCCACCTCCAGCCTGCCTGCTCCCTTGGGCAGCTCTGGACGATGCCACGCGACCCCCCAACCGTTCTCTCACTCTCTCGAGCTCTTCCCCCTCCTCTGCTCTCTCTTCCTCTCATGCCGAGCGCAGCCGTCGCCGCCATTCGCTACCACCGAGTCCAGCGCCTCCCCCTCGACCCCTCGCCGTGCCTGCGAGCTCCGTCTCGACGGCCCCGACCTCCTCGATGAGCCACGAGGCCCCGGACGCGCTGCAACGCCGCCACCGCCGCCGTTTCCCTCGTCGGCCACTGAAGGTCGTCCTCGTCGATTTGCCACCCCTAGCGCCTCCCCGAGCCCACGGAGCTGCTCTTCAACCTCCCAGTGAGCTCCTTCACCGTCTCCCCTTATCCCCGTGGCCTGTACCTCGCCATAGCATCTCTCTCCGCCATGCCCATGAGCTTCACGCCGCCAGCAAAGTCATCACCGTGGCTAGAGCAAGCTCAGCTTGCCCCTGAGCACGTCATCGCGCTCATGGTGCTCGCAGGAGCCAAACTAGCCCACCCGTTCATCCCACCGTGCACCACAACGCCGATTCCAAGCACTGCCGAACTCCGGCCACCGCGCAAGTCGCTGCCGCCGTCGACTTAGGTCACCGGAGCCGCTGCTGCGTGCACCACTCGACGCGGACGAGCCTCCCCGTCACGTAGTTGCCCTCTGTCGGCAATTTGGTCGCCGGAGGAGGAATACCAAGCCCCTCCGCCATCCCTGGCCTTGCCGGCGACGAGCCCTGGGTCAACTCCGACGAGTTTGACCCGGGTTGACCCTGTTTGACTTCCCCCTGAGTCACTGACATGTGGGGCCAACCCCTAACTAATTTCTAGTTTAGGATTAAATTAGTGTTAATTAACCCTGTCAATTAGCTGACCAGCTGACGTGTAGGGCCCAGCCGTCAGGTTTGACCTGGGCTGGCGCTATTAACCTGTCGACTTCAGCATGACCTAGTGATGACGCAGTAATGCTTTTCTGGATTTTAAATAAATCTAAATGATTTATTTATATTCAGAAAATGTTTTAAACTTCTAAAAATCAAAGAAATTAATCTGTAACTCCAAATGCAAAGATTTATGTATGAAACATTATCAGAAAAATCCAATCTATCCATTTATGCTATTTCCATGCATGTTTGAGCAACTTATGCCTGCTGATCAGGTCAAATCAAATGTTGGCATTTAAATAATCACATATGGAGTTTGAATTTGAACCTTTGGTTCAAACCAACTTCATTTAAATCATTGCTATTTGCATTAGCTCAAATCACAGCATATTGCCATGTCATTATCATGCATCATATTGTTGCATTGCATTGATTGTGTTCTTTATCTGTTGCTGGTGTTTGTTACCCCTTAGTAGACATGGTTCCGACGATGAGTTCGATGACACTGATGAAGAGCTATACTATTTTTAGAAGTGCCAGGCAAGCAAAACCCCCTTGTTCATTCTGATACGATCCCACTCTCTCGCTCCTGCTCTCTTTTACTGCATTAGGACAACAACGATTCAACGGTTACATGTTGCGGTAGTTGAACCCCTTTCCTCTGCATGACCTGTCATTGCCACAGTAAATAGATGAAACCCACTAGCGTGAGTAGGAGTTGTTTGAGCCCTGATGTGCCTACTCATTCATGCTTGTTTCTCATGCTTGCTATTGCTTAGAGTTGAGTCAGGTCTGATTCAACGGGAATGAGTTGGAATGTGGTGAACATGTCTTACTGTTGAGAGCTAAGTGTGTGAACACGATTTGGTAAAGGTAGCGGTGAGAGGCCATGTAGGAGTACATGGTGGGTTGTCTCATTGAAACCGTCCCCAGGAATTGAGTTCTGTGTTTGTGATCCATGAACAGCTACTACCACACATTGGGCTCCGGGCACTCCAAGCTCTCTCGACTTACTAATCAACCTAATCTCTCTCTAGGAGTTGCAACTAGTTTCTGGTGTTTGTAGGTTGTGTTAGTAGTCTACCGAGTGGCACCCGGTACAGGTGGGCTTGGGACAGACTAGGCACCGTGGCACGGTGTACCAAGTGTAGATCCATCCGACGAGGTGGGCTTGGGAACCCTGCACACATCGTTTGGGGCCGTGAGCGACACCCCGGGCGGATCTCTTTGTGGATGGAACCCGAATAGGCGATAAACCTGGACTAGAGACTTGTGTGGTTAGTCAGATCGTGGCTGACTCCCTCGCCAGGCTTCCGCTTGAAGGTTGCCATGATACACGATCTGTACATGGTGGTAAGTGGCGATAGCGTGTGTGAAGAAGTACACCCCTGCAGGGTTAACATCATCTATTTGAATAGCCGTGTCGTAGGACTTCTGGGTTGCCTGTATAGTTCATAGACAAGTGAAAGTGGATACTCTAAAATGCGCAAGATAAGCGTGAGTGCTATGGATGGCCTTATCGTAGGGAGACGGGAGCGGATCCATAGTGGTGTATTGATATGGTGAATATGTGGACTCGTGTGAGCCACCTCAAAAGAGTTACTTGCAGTCCTAGTTCAGGTTAGCCACTGAGTCAAAGCTGGCTTGCTGCAGTCAAACTCCACAACCCCTTTATTGATACTAATGCATATGTAGCTAGTTCTGATGTATGTCTTGCTGGGTACATTTGTACTCACGTTTGCTTAATTTATGTTTTTGCAGAGAGACTTCAGTCTCACTAGTAGTTCCGCATGGACTTGTACGTTTAGCTTGTTACCTTAGCTACGATCTTGCACTGTGGGAGGGTCTTGTAGATAGTCAGGCTTCTTAGCCTTTTCCATTTGTAGTTGTCTGTACTCAGACAAGATAAGCTTCCGCATGTGCTATTGCTTGTATGACTTGAATGCTGGGTCATGAGATCCATGTTTGTAACATCTGACTCTTCGGAGCCTTATAAATAAATACTTTGAGTTATAGAGTTTTGTTGTGATGCCATGTTGTATTTACACATATCGAGCATATTGTGTGTATGATTGAAATACTCGGTATGTGTGGGATCCGACAACCTAGTTGTCTATCCTTGGTAGCCTCTCTTATGGGAAATGTAGTCTAGTTCTTCCACTGAGCCATGGTAGTCTGCTACAGCCCGGTTTACCGGAGTCCTGTTAGCCCAGTTGCTACTGCTCCGGAACACTTAGACTAGTCCGCATGTGTCCTTCTTTGATCCTCTATCTGTCCCTTCGGGGAAATGTCACGCGGTGTCTTTTGGAGTCCTATTAGCCTGCTACAGCCCGGATTCCCAGAGTCCTGCTAGCCCAGTTGCTACAGCCCGAATTCACTCGTTGATGACCGACACGTTCGTTGCTAGGTCATGTATGCCTATCCCTCTAAGTTAGTGCCACTTTGGGTTCACGACTAGTCATGTCGCCCCGGGTTCTCTGTCATATGGATGCTAGCGACACTATCATATACGTGAGCCAAACGGCGCAAACGGTCCCGGGTCAGGTAAGGTGGCACCCGTGGGAATACCGTGTGTGAGGCCGCAAAGTGATATGATGTGTTACATGCTAGATTGATGTGGCTTAGGATCGGGGTCGTGACAAACTCCCAAACAAGTAAACGTCACTCTCACATCATGTTCATCGCATTACCTGTACCTGCAAATGTTGTTGTCGTAATCTATGAGCCACGAGGACTCAGTGATCCCATTACCATGGGTATCAGGACTAGCAAAGCTTAATGGGAATGGAAAGGGTAAGTGGTGAGGTTGCAGCAGTGGCTAAGCAATGTATGGTGGCTAACTTACGAATACAAGAATAAGATGAGAATCTACGCAAATGGTCGCATACTAATAATGATCAAGAAGTGATCCTGAACTACTTATGTTCAAACATAACCCAACCGTGTTCTCTTCTCGAACTTCCCCGAAAAGAGACAGTCACGGTTACACACGCGGTTGGTGTATTTTAATTGAGTTTAATTCAAGTCCTCTACAACCGGGTATTAACCAATTCACATCTGCCACATAACCGCGGGCACGACTCTCGAAAGTTTAAACCCTGCAGGGGTTTCCCAACTTAGCCCATGACAAGCTCGCGATCCACGGAGAAAATCCTCCATCGCGGGACCCTCCGATCAAACTCGGAATCCCAAGGCACAAGCCATTTCGACAATGGTAAAACTAATCCAGCAAGAGCTCCCGGCGTGCCGACACCCTGATAGTAGCCGCGTGTATGTCGTCTCAGGCCACGACCGGATGGGACAAGCTACGAGTAAAACCAGCCCTCGAGTTTCCCCGAGGTGGCCCCGCAGGCTGCCCGTTTGGGACAAACACCATCAGCACTGGCCCCACTATTTATGTAGAAAGAATCCTCGGGTTCATGACGCCCTATGACAGTTAATGATTTACTTCAGTATTATTATGTTGGAAAATGTTAAAACCAATCTTGGGCCTTGCTGGAAGAGTTTTATTCAAAGCGAACTGTCAAGACGGGCCCATAAACCCTCACCGTGTTAGGGACGCAAAATCAAGGAACATAACACTGGTATGACAGAAACTAGGGCGGCAAGACTGGAACAAAACAGAAGGCATAAGGCCGAGCCTTACACCCTTTACCAAGTATATAGATGCATTAATTAAATAAGAGATATTGTGATATCCCATGATATCCATGATATCCATGTCCCAAAATGGAACAAGCTGCAACTGCACCTGCAACTAGCAACGCTATAAGAGGGGCTGAGCAAAGCTGTAACATAGCCAAACAATGGTTTGCTAGGAAGGGTAAAAAGGTTAGAGGCTATCATGGCAATTTGGGAGGCTTGATAAACAAGTGGTAGGTAGCGCAACATAGTGATAGCATCGAGACAACTAGCATAGCAATGATAGTAGTGAGATCCAAGGTGAGGGTCATCTTGCCAGAAATCCCGCTCGGAAGAAGTTGGGGATATAACTATTGGGTATGACCCGCCCAGGAGGGGGCCGGGTTATACCAACGGCGGTTCATCAAGACAAAGCCCATGAAGATGTTGAAGATGGCGGTTCATGAAACCGACTTTCTAAGGGCCCGAAGCCCAAAGGCAACTTAAGGCCCATAGCTATAAACCGCCATATATGTATGACTTGGATTGTAAGGCAAGAATAATTAGTCACCGAGCCGGACACATTGATTATGAGCCGGTCGGGACACTGTGAGTCGCCGGCCCTCGACCTTTGTATATATAAAGGGACGACCCGACGATGGCTTAGGGGGGAGAACAGATCGAAAGCTAGGTCAAGCGTATTCGCTCCCTGGTAATCGAGGCATAAGCAATACCACCTCAAACTTGATTATGCCTTTACCTTCACCGCAAGGGGCCGAACCAGTATAAACTCCTTGTGTCCTTTGTCTCGTTTAACCCCTTTAAACTAACCTAGTTGCGATGGCTCCATGACTAAGTCGTTCTGCTAGGACATCTACCGTGACAATTCGACGACAGTTGGCGCCCACCGTGGGGCCAGCGCGTGGTGGTTTCGAGCTCTTACAGGGCAGCTTCGAAGGGATCATGGGATACGCTGTGGGCTGGATGATCAAGAGTCGTCACGGCAAATTCTACTTCGACGATGCAGGCTGGGGCCCCGAGGCCAGCTCACTCGAGAACGGGTACCGGGTCCCCTTCGGCGGAATCCACGTCTTCATCGGCAAGATCGGCGAATCGGGCCCTGAGCCGGACATCTGCACCAACATCGTCGAAAAGGCTCAGCGTGCATGACCCGCCCGGGTTCAGCCCGCCGTGAAACGTGCCTTTGTCGGTTTCATCCATGGGCAGGAAATTGAGGATGGATCTGCATCTGGCGGTGAAACGGCCATCTATTCTGATGGTGAGTCGTCCACGGGCGAGACCAATTCATTGTATCAACTGCCAGACGGCCGGCTTGCGGGCTGTTCCGACGGTGACAGTATTCCGGACCCCCGTGCGCCGCCGAACAGGGTGGCGATATTTATGGCTGGTACTCAACTGTTGCTTGGTTCAACAACCACGGTGGCTATGACTTCCAGCTCAATGGCTGCGGCGACGGCTGGTGCTAGCGCCTCTGCGTGCCCGCCGGCTCAAGCTCTCACCGAATTGTTAGAGTCTCTGGCAACTCTAATGGGGGTGGAGGTAACCTCGGATAACCAGTAACAACGCAAGGTGGAGGTTGCTAAGCTACAAGATGAGATAGCTCAAGCCAAGGAAGAGCCAGCGGCTGAGAACGCTAGGATGGCTGCAGAACGGGCTGTTTTGGAGGCTCAGGCACAGCGGATCCAAGCCGATTCCTTCTGGCTCATGTTGGATCAGAATGCTTCAAATGAAGTCATGAGGAGGAGACACCGGAGTCATGAGGAGGAGGCAAGGAATCTCTTCAACACGCCTGGCGCATGGACCAGTGAGCCGCCAGTGGTAAACCGGGCGGTTGAAGTGCCTAGGGGTGGAGCGCCGGTTCAGCCACGAGTGATGGGCTCTCCACATGAGAATAATACCCCGCCTCAGCGTGTTTTGACGCCGCCGGATCATTATTCCAAGACAATATGATTGCTGCGGTGACACGATTTGCGGCTCTGCCAGTTGAGGGCGAGTCTCCGACGGCGGTTGAAACGCGGAGGGCCAGAGAACTTCTTCAAACGGAATTGGAGCAGCAAGCGGCTTATTCTTATAGTCGTGAGCGGATCAACTCAACCCCTCGACCAAGCCCGAGTTACAGCAGACACATTGACTCACCGGCGGTTTCAAGTACTGAACAACGCCATAACCAACCCCGTGGACATGACCCGCCGTGCAATGGTGCCATTTCCCAGACTTTAGTGGATCAGGGCAGAGCACGTCGGGAGGCCGAGATGGCGACTCAGCTAGCGGCTCATCAACACGCGTCGGCTTACCCGATGACTTCGGTGGAGGTAGGCATGACCTCTAGAACCTTGGGTGTACCATGTTTGGTGTTGGCTCTACGTAACGAGCGTTTGCCAAAGGATTTCAAGGGTCCTTGTAAAGTGCGTAATTATATAGCAGATCAGCCCCCTAAAGCTTGGGTTGAGAGTTATGAGATGGCCATGGAGATGCTGGAGGTTAGTGAGGCTGCGTGTGCTAAGTATTTCGCCATGATGTTGCAAGGGCCGGCTCGTACTTGGGTGAAGGGGCTAGCCGCCAACTCCATTGGGTCGTGGGCGGAGCTGAAAGCCCGTTTTATTCAAAATTTCGAAGATACATGCAAGCAACCTATGTCAATCGTGGATTTGGTTTCTTGTGTTCAAGGTGAGGGCGAGTCAACAACCAGCTGGGTGCGTCGGGTCTCAACTATCATACACTCATCAGATAATATCAACGTCGGCTTAGCAGTTCTAGTGTTGGATAAAATTTGTTGTTTCCTCCCTCTCAAATAGAAACTTGGGCGACTTAAGCGCCATTGTAGTGACATGGGGGAGCTCATGGCAGCCCTCGTCAAGTATGCCAATTCTGATGGTACCAGGGACCCCGAGTCTGATGATGAAAGGCCGGGCAAGGGAAAGAAGAATAGCGGCATGAAAGGGCAGGAGCACAACCCGGCCAGTCAGGATGGCAATGGTAAGCGCAGAGCTGAAGGGAGCTTAGACTTCGTGGGCAACACTGGTGCACGGAATAATAACCAGCGTCACAAAGGGTGGCCGGCTCGGTCTAGAGGCTCAAAATTCGACCTTGAGGCAATAATGAATCAGCCGTGTCCGAAGCACGGAACATGTGAGAGGCCATTGGGCCATTTGTGGAAAGATTGTGTTATCATGAGACAGTTCAGGGATTCTCATCTTTTCCAGTATAGCCATGGCCCGAATGGCAGTTTAGGGTCTGGCCCTCATTGTCCAGGTCATGGAGGTGGCAGTTCAAATTCCGGCTTTCAAGGCCAAGGTAATCAAGGTGGTTACAACCAACAGAATAATCAGGGGAATGAGCAGTCTGGTTATCAGAGTAACCTGAAGCAGTTGAATAGTGGGCAGTACCATGTCTGCACCATGATTTTATGTAAGTGGGATCAGAAGCTCAATAAAAGGGCAGTGAACACAGTTGAACCGGCGGTGCCCCGTTATTTGCGATGGACTGAGCAACCTATTCTCTGGAGCCGTGAGGATCACCCGCCCCGGGTTGACAATCCGGGTCACCTGGTGCTGGTCGTAGCGCCTCAGGTTGGTGGACACAAATTCACTAAACTACTCATGGATGGGGGCAATAGCATCACTATCCTTTACTATGAAACTTTCCGTCGCATGGGATTGGCCGACAAAAATCTTAAACCGTCGAACACTGTTTTTCATGGTGTGGTGCCAGGTAAGTCGGCATATCCAGTGGGTAAAATAGCTTTGGAGGTTGCCTTTGGAGATGAGTATGACTCCAGATCTGAGACGTTGACCTTTGAAGTGGTTAAAATCAAGAGCCCTTATCATGCTCTGTTTGGGCGGCCGGCTAACGCTAAGTTCATGGCGAAGCCTTGTTATGTTTATTTGCAGCTGAAGATGCCGGGTCACAAGGGCACTATCACAGTGCATGGGAGTCACAAGATAGCCTTGGAGTGTGAAAAATGTGATGCTGCTTATGCTGAGTTTGTTTGTGCAACAGAGGAATTGAAATTTTACAAGGATAATATTGACCCGGCGAATATGACATCTTTGAAGAAGCCGACTAGGGAGCATGGCCCCTTGTTAAAGTTTATGTCGGCAGACGACACTCATCCAAGCAGTTCAGCATCAGTGCTAATCTGGATCCAAAATAGGAAAGCGCTCTCATCGGGTTCATCCGTGAGAACCGAGACATCTTTGCATGGAAGCATTCAGACAAGCCAGGTGTACTGAGGGAACTCGCTGAGCACACTCTCAATATTTATCAAAAGTTTAAACTGGTCAAGCAATTCCTTTGTCGTTTCAATGAAGAGAGGCGAAAGGCTATTGGTGAAGAAGTGGCCCGGCTCTTGGCAGCTGGGTTTATTGTTGAAGTTTTTCATCCTGAGTGGTTGGCTAACTTGGTGCTGGTACTTAAGAATAACGGCACCTAGCGCATGTGTGTGGATTATACGGACATAAACAAGGCTTGCCCGGCTGATCCCTTTGCTCTCCCCCGTATTGATCAGATTATTGATGCTACGGCGGGTTGTGAGCATTTGAGCTTTTTGGATGCTTATTCTGGTTATCATCAGAGCAAGATGGCGGTTAAGGACCAGGAGAAGACAATCTTTATTACTCCATTTGGAGCCTTCTGTTACGTGTCTATGCCTTTTGGGCACAAGAGTACCCAAGCGACTTACCATCGGTGTGTGCAAAACTGCCTTCATGATCAGATTGGGCGCAATGTTCACGCTTATGTGGATGATATTGTGCTGAAGTCCAGGAAGAAGGAGACCCTGATAGATGATTTAAAGGAGACCTTTGAAAATCTCCGCGTCTACAAGATGATGCTTAACCCGGCCAAGTGTGTTTTTGGCGTGCCAGTAGGCAAGCTTTTGGGTTTTTCGGTTTCGGAACGGGGTATTGAAGCTAACCCAGAGAAAATCAAGGCTATCACCTCTCTGGCTAAGCCGGCGTGTATCAATGATGTTCAGCGTTTGGCGGGTCGTATTGCGGCCTTAAGCTAGTTCATAAGCCGGTTGGGTGAGAAGGCTATCCCTCTGTATGATATGATGAAGAACACAGATCACTTTGTCTGGAGTAATTGTTGGATTACGGGTTCCGGCAAACCCTTGAGGTTCGAACACTAGGGTGCGCACGAAGATCTCTCTCTCCCTAGCTCGCTCTCGCAATGATTCAAGGCCTAGCTCATCCAACCCAAAGAACAAGAGACACGAGAGTTTATACTGGTTCGGGCCACCGTTGTGGTGTAATACCCTACTCCAGTGTGGTGTGGTGGATTGCCTTGTAGGCTGAGGATGAACTAGTACAAGGGATGACCAACCTCCTGTGGAGAGGTCTTCTTGAGCTCGGTGAGCTTGTGTGTGCGAGGATGTTCTGAATGATCCCCCTGCTAGGGTGGTGGCCAGTCCTATTTATAGTGGCCCTGGTCCTCTTCCCAAATGTTAGGCGGGAAGGGATCCCACAACAGCCAATTTTGAAGGGAGACAAATAGTACAAGCTATCCTGACAAAACGTGGTCCTCGCCTGCCAAAGGCTCTTGTGGTGACTCCGCCGTGGTCTCCGCGATGACCTCCATCCTGCCGTCCTGCTGGTCTTGGTCTTGTTGCACCGATATGGAAACCTTTTCCTGATGCCTCGGGACTCCTCGCCTGCGCTTGCCCCTTTTGCACCAAAGAGGAAACTAGTACACTGCGCCCGTTGGCGCCCGCCTGACCCTGGTCGTCACAGCTCACGTCATGTGAACCTCGCGAGGTGCCCCTTGCATAGATATCTCTGCTCCTCGGGAGCCAGCCTAGCGAGACCACCCCTGAGGAGGTCTTGGTATCGTCCGCCTCACAAGGCTTGGCTCCTCGCAAGGGCCTTGAGTAGTTGCTGCTGAAGGTGGGCCGTACCAGGCCGTTGGTGGAGCCACGCCGCAAGCAGGCAAGTCTGGGTACCCCCGTTCCCAGGACGCCGACAGTAGCCCCCGGTCCCAAGGCACGCTCGGACTTGGCTTCGGGGCGCAGCCAAAGGGCAAGGGCGGAGCGCCGCGGGCCCCAACAGCCTGCGGCCTTGATTGACACATGGCAACTGACGGGACGTGGGCGTCTCCACTTGCCCACACTGCCTTGATATCCGCCTGGCCAGGCGGCCACCATTGTCTACACAACCCCACCTTCATTGCTGACAGCTCACTCCCCAACTCCTCCGCCTTCCCGAAAACAACGGTCTCCTCCTCCAACCCGACCAGGATCCAATCCTCTCCGCTGCCATGGCACAGAGTCGGAAGAAGGGAAAGAAGAAGCCCCAGGCTTCAGCCGAAGCTCCGCCGACCTTTGAGCCCACCGTCGAGCGGTCGGTGGTGGTCAACCAGGAGGCGATGGACAAAGTTCGCCCAGCGATCGCCGCCAACTTCAATGAGTGGGGGAAGATGGTGGCTTGGCCCGCATCCAGCGCTGTGGTCGGCAGGACAGCCACCGAGATCCCCATTCATCTTCACGCCCTCTGGGCTAGCCTGATTCCCCCTTTCTCCGCCTTCTTCAATGCCGTGCTTTCTCACTACCAAATCAATATGCTGCACCTGGATCCTCAGTCCATCGTCGTTCTTGCCGTCTTCGCCTTTGTCTGCGAGGCCATGGTGGGCATTGCTCCCTCTGTGGCCTTACTTCGCCACTTCTTCTCGTTGCATCTGACTAACCCCCGACAGCGCTCTGGAAGCTTGAGCTTCTAGGCCATACCCGCGACGGCTGGCGCGGGGATTGACTTTGAGCTTTCGCCGTTTGTGAGCGGGTTCCGTAGGCGGTGGGTGTTCATGGACGCCGGTGTGCTCAGCCCCCTCCTCTTGCTTCCGATTGTGCCAGCTGCTCCCAGCTCTGGCCGGGGGCATGAGAAGCTCGCTGGCCCGCGTCTTGCCCATGTCTTGCGCCGGCTGCCTAGGCTGAAGGATCTCAGCGTGACGACACCCATGGTGGTGAAGGAGTTCATCCGGCACCGCATTGCTCCGCTCCAGCACCATTCACGTCCAATGTGGACCTTCTCCGGCAGCAAGGACCGCATGAGGCTTAACGAGCCCGTGCTTCCTCTCGAGGCGCAACAAACTGTGCTTGAGCTCCTGACGGGTGACCCATCGCCAGCCAATATGCCGGAGGAGGGCTGCCTCTTGTACTGCTGCTCAAACAAGGTCGAATTCGCGGGACAGATGCCCCCTTTAATGAATGGGGACTACGCCCAGTTGGCCTTGAAGGGCCTCATGAGAGCCCCATCTTCGTGGCCCCCTTGCTCGCCGCCAGCATGGGGCTCACACCAGAAGTGGGCGTAGAGGGGCGGTTGCTGCCGAACGCCGGCGGCGCGGCTGGTGAGGAACCGGCGTCGCTCGGGGCTCCTGGAGCGTCGTTCCCTGGGGCTCGAGGGATCCGTCCTGAGGAAGCACCGAGGGGACAACGCGGCCCGATACTCCTGAGGCTGAAGCCCCCGAGGCCCGGGTCAGTCGCCACGAGGCGGGGATTGAGGACTCCACACAGCCCAGCAGCCCTAAGGTCGCCTCCTCAGGGGCCATACTAGCCGCGCCCGGCCTTGGTGACCGCACCCAGGGCTTCGGTCGGCTTCGACCGAACTTCGAAGCGCTCCGCTAGAGGAAGGGGTCTCCAAGATGCAGCGGTGACTCCTTCCGTCCATTGAAGCAGAGGAAGTACATTGCCATAGACGAGTGAGTTCCTTAGGGTCCCCCTACTAAGGCGACGGAATCTCCCAAGAACTAACCTCCACCTGCTTCGGGCCCTCTTCTGACCCTGGGCGCCTCATGTCGGCCCGTGCACGTGGCGCGAGGCCTGCCGGGGAGGTGGATGCGCCGGCCTGGCTTCTTGACACTGTGCCCTTGTCGTTCCTCCTTCGTGGTCCTGTTCGGGGTGCGGAGAGTGTGCCGAGAGCCCCACCACTGGTTATTTCCCGCTGCTAGGCGACCTCGGCACCGGCCTCACCTTCGAGCAACGAGGCCCCGCCCGGCCGGGATTCCGCCGAGGTCCGAAGGGCATCTGGAAAGGCATCGGCCCCCATCCCCCTGCCGGGAGCAAGCGAGCCACTTAGAACTTCTCCAACGACATTTGGTGCTGAGGACGGACACAGCCGCGCGTTCGAGCTTGCGCGCCAGCTCAGCGCCGTCCGTCATGAGCTCTTCCGGGAGGCAATGGGCGCGCTGAGCCGGCTCGGGGAAGAGCTCGTGGATGTTGACGCCCGTCTTGAGACCGAAGGCCTTCAGATGGCGGACGAATGGCATTGGCTGAAGGTGGTCGTCGACTTCGGGGGTCTCCAGCGTGAACGCGACATCGCGAAGGCCGAGGCAACCCTTGACACCTCACGCGAGGCCTGCACCCGAGCCATGGAGGATGCCCGAGGGGCTGACCACCGCCGCGAGGCCGCAGAGAAGCATGGAGGGGAGCTCCGGGCTCTGAACGCCTCCCTGGAGCAGCAGGATGAGGCACGCAGGGCTGCCTTGGTGTCGATGAAGGGGTCGCCTTCTAAAGAGGAGGAGATCTTGAAGCACGAGGAGGCGCTGATGTTGGAGGCCACACAGCGCAACCTTGAGCTTGAACGGCTAGAGACGAGGGAGCGCCTAGTTGCCCTGGCGGAGGATGCCACTGGCGCGCGCGAGGCTAGGATCCAGGAGGAAGTTAACCGTAGGGTGGCAGAGGATCGTGCAGATCTTGCCAACAGATACGACCTGAATCTGGAGCTTGTGGAGGCCGAAGCCGAGGTGTAACGCCCACGATGCGGCTATATCTCTCACGTGTCGAGGCACGACTTAGAGCCATAACCGCATTGTGGTTTTGTCGCAAGAAGGGTCATCTTCACATAATCCCATGTAATGAACAAGAATGGGATAACGAGAGTTGGCTTACAATTGCCACTTCACACAAATACATAAATATAATTCATACACCATCCAAAATCCACACATAGACCGACTACGGTCAAGATACAAATGAAAATAAGATAACCCCAAATGCTAGATCCCCGATCATCCCAACTGGGCTCCACTACTGATCATCAGGAAAAGACACATAGTAACGACCACGTTCCTCATCGAACTCCCACTTGAGGTCGATCCCATCATCTGCACTGGCATCGTCGGCACCTGTAACTGTTTTGGTAGAATCTATGAGTCACGAGGACTCAATAATCTCACACCCACGAGATCAAGACTATTTAAGCTTATAGGAAAAGATGGTGTAATGAGGTGGAGCTGCAGCAGGCACTAAGCATATATGGTGGCTAACATACGCAAATGAGAGCGAGAAGAGAAGCAACGGAATGGTCGTCAACTAGTAATGACCAAGAAGTGATCCTGAACTCCTACTTACGTTCATGCATAACTCAAACCGTGTTCACTCCCCAGACTCCACCGAGAAGAGACCATCACGGCTACACACACAGTTGATGTATTTTAACTGGGTCAAGTGACAAGTTCTCTACAACCGGACATTAACAAATTCCCATCTGCCTCATAACCGCGGGCACGGCTTTCGAAAGATAGTACCCTGCAAGGGTGTCCCAACTTAGCCCATCATAAGCTCTCACGGTCAACGAAGGATAAACCTTCTCCCGAGAAGACACGATCAGTCTCGGAATCCCGGTATACAAGACATTTCGACAATGGTAAAACAAGACCAGCAAAGCCGCCCGATGCGCCGACAAATCCCGATAGGAGCTGCACATATATCGTTCTCAGGGCACACCGGATGAGACATCCTACGAGTAAAACCAGACCTCGAGTTTCCACGAGGGGGCCCCGCAGTCTACTCAGTTCGGACCAACACTCGAAGGAGCACTGGCCCGGGGGGTTTAAAATAAGATGACCCTCGGGCTCGCGAAAACCCGGGGGAAAGGCTTAGGTGGCAAATGGTAAAACCAAGGTTGGGCCTTGCAGGAGGAGTTTTATTCAAGGCGAACTGTCAAGGGGGTCCCATAAATCACCCAACCGCGTAAGGAACGCAAACTCAAGGAACATAATACCGGTATGACGGAAACTAGGGCGGCAAGAGTGGAACAAAACACCAGGCATAAGGCCGAGCCTTCCACCCTTTACCAAATATATAGATGCATTAATTAAAATAAGAGATATTGTGATATCCCAACATATCCATGTTCCAACATGGAACCAACTTCCACTTCACCTGCAACTAGCAACGCTATAAGAAGGGCTGAGCAAAAGCGGTAACTTAGCCAAACAACGGTTTGCTAGGAAAGGTTGGTTAGAGGCTGACATGGCAATATGGGAGGCATGATATGGCAAGTGATAGGTAGCGCAGCATGGCAATAGAGCGAACAACTAGCAAAGCAAAGATAGAAGTGATTTCGAGGGGTGGTCATCTTCCCTGCAAGGTTCTCAGAGTTGTCGAAAGCTTGATCCTCGTAAGCGTACTCAACAGGTTCCTCATTCATGAACTCGTCTCCCGGCTCTACCCAAGACAAGAACACAAGCAATTGAACCACAATCAATCACGGGAAATGCACAAGCAACATGATGCAATACATGAATGATATGCAAGATATGATATGCGATGCATATGCGTGCTCCGGAAGAAAAATGATGAACAAGGCAGTAACTTGGCAAACCAAGCATGCCATTGGAAAGATGAGATGATTTCGGTTGAAATCGATATAAAGATCACCGGAAACGGATGCACGGTTTGCAAATGGCAAGCAAAACAAGAATGGCATGAATCTGCGATTAACAGCATGATAGCACTTAAAATCCAACAAGTAAGAATGCTACGGCACTCCAACATAGCAACAATGCATATGGTAGAAATCTACAGGAGATGCTTGACAAAAGATGAACACTAAGCTACGGCTAGATCGCAACATAACAGGCTCAAACAAGCATGGAAAAAGTGCAAAAGATAGCAGGTTCAGATGCCTGAAACAACATCAGGTAGCAATGTTCAGAGCACAAAATCAACATGCTACAAGAACTTAACATGGCAAAACAAGACATGGCAGTATTTGACTAAATGCATATGACAAATGTCCCTTACTGAGCATAAGCCAAAAAGGACCAGAAGATATGATGGCAACCATGTAAAATAGCAAGTTTCGTTAACAGGTTTCAGACTAAGCAGAAAACAGAGCATGGCAGAAACAATAATATGAAGGCATCTTGGTGAGCTTGATGCACTCACCACAAAGCAATTCATGACAAAGCAAGCATACCTACAGCAAAATGGCATGTGTATGAAGCTATCCATGTCAACAGCAAGTACATAGCATGAATGGATCAACTACAACAAGCTTGGCAAAATTGAATAACACGTAAACAATCTGCCAGAAATATTTTATAGCAAAAGTAGAGTAAGATTGAGTCATGTTAAGGCACTCCATAATTGCAAAAAAGGGCGTGAATGGATCAATTACAACAATATCTACAAAACATCCTTATTGAACATCTGCAAAATATGCATGGATCTCTCTGTAGCATCAAGTTTACATGGCAACAAAACAACAGCAGACAAAGACTTGTGCTGGTCACCACAGAGATCACAAAAATACATGGCATACACCTCTGTAAAGATGGCATGACATACAACAAAACACATGTAGATCTCATGCCCATAAGATGCACATATTAAATGCAACAAAAATAACAAATCCACAAGTTCTGCTAAGTAACAGCAGATAACAGCAAGTAGCACTCTTGCACCAGAGATTTGGGCATCAAGATGAACTCTAATGAACATGGTGCAATGAAACAAAATGTAGAGCATCACGAGGCGAACATTTCGATATATTACACGTGCGAAACAGAGCTATATGCAGAGAGTTATGATGCTATGAACATGGGCACATACTGTAAAATAAAATGACTTGGAGAAAAACGGGGAAGGAAGAAAGTCAACCCAGGCAGTTTCTAGATCCGATCGGGGCGCCGGCTAGGGTTCGGCTCGCCGGAGCTCACCGGGCGAGGGAGGAGGAGGAGGCGGCCGGCCGGAGGGAGGAGAGGCGGAGGAGGCGCCGGGGACGGCGAGGAGGCGGCGACGGCTGCGGGGAGCGCGAGCGCGGCGGCGGCGACCGGTGCTGGGGCGCGGCGGCGCCGGCGATGTTGGCGGCAGTGGCCGGTCGCGGCGAAGGACGGCGGCGAACGGGGGACCCGCGGGAGGAGGCGCGCGTCCCGGGCGGCGGCGAGACGGGCCTCCGGGCCGCGGCGGGCTGCCACGTGGCGGCCCCTCGTTGGTCGCGGGCGGCGGCGGAGGAACGTCCGGCGCCGGACGGACGTGTCCGGCACGCGGAGGGAGATGGCTAGGGTTTGGACTGCGGGAGGATTTCGGGAGAGACACTATTTTATAGGTAGAGGGAGCTAGGAGAGTCCAAATGAGGTGCGGTTTTCGCCCACACGATCATGATCGAACGACCTAGAGCATGGAAGAGAGTTTGGTGGGTTTTGGGCTGTTTAGAGAGGGGGTTTTGATGCAACACACAAACGGACATTGCGGTTACCCGGTTAACCGTTGGAGTACCAAACGACCTCCAAATGGAACGAAACTTGACCGGTGGTCTCGCGGTGGTATACCAAGGCCACTTGACAAGCCTCGGTCCATTCCGAGAACGTTCAACACCAGCTCACGAAAAGAAACAAGAGGGGTGCGCCGGAGGAGGTGGGAGTGCCGGATTGCAAAACGGACAACGGGGAAAATGTTCGGATGCCTGAGACGAACACGTATGAAAATGCAATGCACATGATGACATCGTATGAGATGCATGACATGAACAAAATGTAAAACAAACACAAAACCTGACCACGAAGGAAAATATCATAACACATAGCCGAAAAATGGCAAGAGTTGGAGTTACAACTATGGAAAGTTACATCCGGGGTGTTACACGAGGACAGAACCATCGCCCTCAGGTCAAGGCTAGATGAAGCGGAGCAGCGCGAGAAGGCCGCTGCGGCAGCCCTGATCTCTGTCCAGGCCGAGTTGCCTTCCGCCCGCGCAGTAGTGCTCCCGCTTTAGCGGTGGGTTGCTAATGCCGAGTCCCTCACGCAGTAGAGCAGGGAGGAAGCGCTCCGCCGGCAGACGTTACAGCGCGAGCACACTCCCATGCTCCGGACCCTCAGGGTGAGGGCCAACCAGGCGCTGGGAGCCATCTGTGACGAGCACGCCCCTCACCCTCGCGCAGAAGACTATGCCAGCCATCTCCGCTTCTTTACCGATGTCGTGACACACCTAGAGGGCCGGGCCGAAAGGGCCCGCGAGCTTGTTGAAGAAAAGAGTCGCGGCCTCCTCGGGCACGCGTTTTCCCGCGTTTTCAGTCATCTCCAGAACATCGATCCCCACTTCGGTTTCAGCGCTGCCATTGGTCCGGTGCCCGGAGCCATCCAGGACAACCTGGCGCGCTGGGTGGACGATAATGTGGATGCTCTGGTCAGGGCTTTCACTTCCGAGGACGACGCAGTGGTGGTTGTGGCGGATGAAGGCGGCGAGGTTGACGATGGTGAAAACGATGCCAGCGACAGCGGCAGCAGCGTGTCCGGGAGTGATTCGGAAGATGCTGCGAGCGACATGTCCGATTGAGCCCGTACTCCTTTGCTTTGAACCTGCACGCAAAACCTTGGGCACAGCCCCTTAAGGTGTAAGATCATTTTGGGGAGGGGGAGCCCCTCATGTAATTAGACTACTGTTTTATTCCTTAAGCCAGACTTAAAGACATGCTTTTGCGAGCATACGAGCTCCTCCATGGGCTTGCCGTTGTAGCTTACCTCAGTCTAGCCAGGCCTTGAACTGGTCTTGTAGTTGCCGACATGCGTTTCTCCCGAGGGGAATCCTTAGCGGGCTCGCGAGGTTTTGGGCTTTTGAGAAGCCTGCTAGCCCGCCCGAGAGGGCCTCATGAGAACGAGCGCCAGACCCTGGCAGGGTGTAGCGCGCGCATACCACGCCTAGCCCCCGCTGGCGAGGTGCTCGCAGGGGAAGGGGTAGCAGGCGCAAGCCTCGAAACAAGGCCCTAAACCAGAAAACTCAGAAAAGCAACACGAACGAGAAAAGATGCGCCCCCGCACTTGCCAACGAAAATACGACTTCAAGTTCAAATCGAAAAGGCAGCAAATCGAGCTACAGGAAAGGGGTTGAAAGCAAATGGCCTCGTCTGGCACCTATCTAGTTTTCCTGTCTTCCCACCAGTGCGGGGCTAAGTGCTTTCACTGGCTGTGAGCATAGTCATTGGGGGACAGTGTCGACGGCCAGCGCGGAGCATGGTGCTTCCACTAGGACGTGGGCGGGAGCCCCCGAGGCCCGAGGGCAGCTCTCCGGAGACTCCGGGGTGTGTACAGCCCCACTCATTATTACGTGAGAGTGTCACGGGCGAAGACTGAGGGAGTCTTGGATTAAGGGGTCCTCGGGCGTCCGGCCTGTTAGCCATGGGCCGGACTGATTGGCTATGAAGATACAAAGACCGAAGACTGCACCCGTGTCCGGATGGGACTCTCCTTGGCATGGAAGCCAAGCTTGGCGATCAAACATGTAGATTCCCTTCTTTGTAACCGATCCTATGTAATCCTAGATCCTCCCGGTGTCTATATAAACCGGAGGACTTAGTCCGGAGGGCAGAGATTCATTACCATAGTCATACAGGCTAGGGTTTTAGGGTTTAGCCATTACGATCTCGTGGTAGATCAACTCTCGTAATACTCATATTCATCAAGTTCAATCAAGCAGGAAGTAGGGTATTACCACCATAGAGAGGGCCCAAACCTGGGTAAACATCGTGCCCACTGTCTCCTGTTACCATCGACCTTAGACTCACAGTTCGGGACCCCCTACCCGAGATCCGCCGGTTTTGACACCGACATTGGTGCTTTCATTGAGAGTTCCACCGTGACGTCGACGATAGGATCGATGGCTCGCCTTGTTCTCAAGGACAACATCACCACCGGAGGAGCACTGGCCCAAGCCAAACCCTCCGGCTGGGCGGCTTTACTATGACCGCCCTTTTCGCCGTTCAGCCGACAATGACCTCTCGGGTCATCGAAAATCCTCTCCGCATCGAATCCGAACTCGCCAAGCAGATGGATCCGGCAGAGTTTTCGTGTCTGAACGAGCTCCTCGATCGCATCGCCGCCCTGGGGATCGCCACAGATTATGATCGGATTGGGCTTAAACCCGATCAGAGAGAAATCAAATCTCCACGGATCACCCACCAGATAGCGGTAGTCATGGATCAAGACGACGACCTCTCCTCTATACCGAGGACGGATTATGTTCGGATCTCCGACCCGGAAGGACCGGACACCTACCGGCGAGAAGACACGACCTGCCTTCCGAACGTAGAATCGGTCGGCGGGCCTAAGCAATCAGCGGACACTCCGAAGCACGGACTGATAAGTCCGGAGGATCTTCAGACTCCAGATCAACAATTGGGTCAGGGTCCGGATTTAAAACCACCCACCCACCCAGATATCAGCGCTCTCACAAACATACAACAACAGTCTCAAGAAACGGTCCACCACTTTTGGTCCAGATTCCTCCTTGCCAAGAACAAGGTTAAAGATTGCCCTGACGAGGACGCGATATCAGCATTCTGCAACAATTGCATGGATGCACGAATCCTCAACGCCCTCAATCGCCGCCGCATAACACACTTCGCTGACCTGACAACTATCGTACAGAAGTACATCGCAATGGAAAGCGCCTGGAAAATTCAGGCAGCGCGCTGGGAACCATCGATCCCAACTCAACCTCTCGTTCAGGCGAAAAGGGCACACCCTCATGGTACGCCCGGTCTAGTAGCCAAGAAATATAAGCCCATTACACGGCATGGAACCATGCTGTAGGGATGGCTCGATGGCCCGTGCAAAATACACACAATGCCGGATACCATATCAACCCACAGCCTTAGAGCATGTTGGATACTCCAGCAGGTAGCCAAGAGAGGCGAGGATATCCTCACCAAAAACACCCCAGAGCAACACCCCCCCCCCCCAAGAGGACAACGACCTCAAAGTATTGACGGTCTTTGAGACATTCACTTCAAACAATAAGTGCAAAAGGGCACTCCGCGACCTTGCCGAAGTTTGCCAAATCATCCCAATAAACCCTTGGAACGACACGGCCATAACCTCTAGTGCCGGTGATGAACCAAAATACAGTACAGCCCGAGTGCCAGCCGCATTAGTCCTCAGTCCAATCATGGATGGCTTCCGACTCACTAAGGTCCTCATGGATGGCGGCAGCGGACTGAACCTCATCCATGAGGATACACTCCACAAAATGGAAATAGACAGGAGCCGCATCGAACATGCAGCACGACCTTCTGAGGAATCATTCCCAGTCGGGAGGCGTGGTGTGCGGGAAATATCACACTCGACGTGGTATTCGGCACGCCGGAGAATTACCGATCCGAAGAGATAACCTTCCAAGTGGCCCCTTTCAACAGTGGATATCATGCCCTGTTGGGGCGAGATGCTTTTACATGCTTCCAAGCTATACCTCATTACGGGTACATGAAGCTCAAGATGCCCAGGCCCAATGGCATAATCACTCTCGTCAGTGATCTGGATATAGCACTCCGTGCCGAAAACAAAACCGCATCCTTGGCCCTTGAGGCATTATCTGAAGCCCTCGCGGCCGAAGAATTAACCGCACTGCACTCCACGGTGGATAGGGACGATGTGATCTTAGACAAACGACCCAAATCTGCCTCCTTTAAACCGGCAGAAGAAATAGTCAAATTCCAGGTCCACCCAACGGACCCCGAGAAAGCAGCATCTATTGGGGCACATCTAGACCCAACGGTCGATGCCGCGCTATGGGATTTTCTTCGCGAAAACTGGGATATATTCGCCTGGCACCCTTCTGACATGCCAGGAATCACGCGCAGGCTGGCCGAACACAGCCTCAACATATTAAAGGGGTACAAACCAGTCAAACAAACACTGCGGCGCTTTTCTGAACCCAAACGCCAAGCTATGGGGGAGGAGCTAGCAAAGCTAATTGAGGCCGGATTCATTAGAGAAATAAAACATCCAGACTGGCTGGCAAACCTGGTGATGGTACCAAAGAAGGATAAATCCTGGCGCCTGTGCGTCGATTTCAAAGACCTCAATAAGGCTTGCCCTAAGGATCCCTTCCCCCTACCCCGCATCGATCAGATCATTGATGCTACTGCAGGACACGACTCACTGTGTTTCCTCGACGCATATTCCGGATACCATCAAATCAAAATGAAAGAGTCAGATCAAGCTGCAACAGCATTCATCACCCCATATGGGCTATTCTGCTTCAACACCATGCCCTTCGGGCTCAAGAACGCCGGCGCCACCTACCAACGCATGATCCAAACATGCCTGGAGAAACAGATCGGAAAGACAGTTGAAGCTTACGCGGACGACGTCATAATCAAAACAAGGCACGTCAAAACACTAATAGACGACCTATGTCTCACATTTGACAACCTCCGCACATATCACATTAAGCTCGATCCGGAGAAGTGTGTTTTTGGTGTCCCCACAGGAAAGCTGCTAGGCTTCATCATTTCCAATAGAGGAATTGAAGCAAATCCAGCCAAAATCCGAGCTCTATCACAATTGGCTACGCCAACAGACCTTAAACAAGTCCAAAAACTCGCGGGTTGCGTGGCAGCTCTAAGCCGCTTTATCTCCAGATTGGGAGAAAAGGCACTACCACTCTATCGCCTTCTACGGCGCACCGATCACTTCGAGTTGACGGACACGGCAACAGCCGGACTGGAAGAAATACAAACCCTTCTAGCGAGCAACCAAATCCTGGCCGCGCCGAACATCGGCGAACCCATGTTACTATACATATCGGCAACACATCAGGTGGTGAGCGCCGTGCTCGTCGTTGAACGAGAACAGGACGGACACAAATTCCCGCTTTAGAAGCCAGTATACTACGTATCCACTGTCCTTACACCATGCAAATCCCGGTACCCCCATTATCAAAAGATAGCATACGCGATCTTCATGGCATCCCGAAAGGTACGACACTACTTCCAGGAGTGTTCGATCACGGTGGCTTCTGAAGTACCACTCAACGACATAATAAACAACCGCGATGCCACGGGCCGGATTGCCAAATGGGCCATTGAGTTCCTTCCATTCGATATTACATACAAACCACATCGAACTATTAAATCCCAAGTGCTGGCTGACTTCGTTTTAACGTCCCTAAAGAGTACGACACATATCCCAACTGGGTTATGTATTTTGATGGCTCCAAAATGCTGGCAGGGCTAGGAGCGGGCATCGTTTTAATGTCCCCCACTGGAGACGTCGTCCAGTACGTACTCCAAATATTATACAGAGACTCCAATAACGCAGCCGAATATGAGGCCTTATTGCATGGTCTCCGGATGGCTGTCTCCATGGGCATACAACGCCTGGAAGTGCGCGGGGACTCAAACCTTGCAATATCTCAAATAAATGGAGACTTCGATGCCAAGGATCCAAAGATGGTGGCTTATCGTAATGCTGTCCTAAAAATGACGGCTCGGTTCGAGGGGCTCGAGTTCCATCACGTGGCCCGAGAAAGTCATCAAGCGGCGGACGTTCTTGCTCGTATCGGCGCCAAGCGCGACCCCGTCCCACCTAACATTTTCCTGGAATGGCTTTTTAAGCCATCAGTGGTGTGGCAAGGGGAGGGCGGCAACACTAGTCCGGATCCGAACACAACCCCAGATTCTGAACAGACCGATATCATCGGGGGCTCAGCCACCGAAATAACATCGTCGGCCCACCTCTTCATGGCAGTAATTGCCTCATGGACCGAACCATTCTTGGCCTACTCAATATAAAGGAACTCCCTGAAGATCAGAACGAGGCCCGTCGTATCATCCGGCGTTCAAAGGCCTACAAGGTTCACGAAGGAGAGCTCTACAATAAAAGCACTACTGGAGTCCTTCATAGATGTATCTCCGAGGAGGAGGGGCGACAGCTCTTGGCTGAAATTCATGCCGGTCTCAGCGGTCACCACGCCGCCGCTCGGGCCCTTGTTAGCAAGGCCTTCCGTACATGTTTTTATTGGCCGACGGCCCGAGCAGACGTGCAGGATCTTGTCCAACGTTGCATCGGATGCCAGCTTTTCGCCAACCAGAGCCATATGCCACCTACCGCCCTGCAAACAATCCACATCACTTGGCCCTTCGCGGTCTGGGGACTTGATATGGTCGGCCCCCTTAAAGGAGGAAGCAATAAGAAAAAATATCTGCTGGTCATGGTGGACAAATTCACCAAGTGGATAGAGGCCAAACCAGTTAAAACGGCCGAAGCCGAACCAGTAATAGACTTTATATCCGGTGTTGTACATCGTTATGGTGTCCCACACAGCGTCATCACCGATAATGGCTCCAACATCACAGCCGATGAGGTAAAAATTTGGTGCGCCAATCTGGGCATCAAGCAAGATTACGCCTCCATCTATCACCCGCAAACAAATGGTCAAGTCGAATGGGCCAATGGTCTTATTATGAGCGGCATCAAACCCAGGCTGGTGCGGTCTTTGAAGGAATCAGACAAACACTGGGTTGAGGAGCTTGACTCCGTACTCTGGGGGCTGCGGACCACGCCCAATCGCACTACCGGATACACACCTTTTTTCATGGTGTACGATGCAGAGCCTGTGCTACCCTGCGACATTATACATGACTCACCTCGGGTGAGCATGTACGAAGAAAGAGAGGCCGAGCTCGATTGGCAGGACAGCCTAGATGCCCTGGAGGAGCGTGACGTTGCAAAAGCCCGTTCCGCATTTTATCAACAACAGGCCCGCAGATATCAAAGCAGAGAAGTATGGGCCAAGACTTATAACGTTGTTGAACTCGCTCTACGCTTGCCGGAGAAGAAAAAGGTAAAAACTTAGGCCCAAATGGGAGGGTCCCTTCATCATTGACGAAGTTCTCACCGGAGGAGCGTACCGCCTGCGTAATGCGTCAGACAATCGCCTCGAGCCGAACCCCTGGAGCGCGGTCAGACTCCGAAGATTCTATGCCTAAACGCTGAACTCTTTGTTCGTCTCCTTCTCCCTGATGTTTCCATAAATACTTTTTTTTCTTCTTTCTCTCTCTTTTCGCTTTTTATCTTTAGCCTTAGCACTTTCGTGCGGTTAGACGGTGCACGCCTGACACACACACATCTTTAAAAATGTACGTCCATTATACCTGGGGTTTCTTGATTAGAAGCTTGCTATTATTATTTCCCGAGCATCAAGCTCAGCACATATGCGCTTTTTAGATATGTACCTTTTCTTCACCATTATATGCATCGATATGACTTAAGTTTTGGCCAAGCTGGGTTGCCTGGCTCCTGTGCTTATGCCCTACGTTCCCGTTAGTTCGGCTAGGGCATAAAGGGAGCACCTCTGCGATTGTTACTGTCGGGTCATCCGGACGTGTACCTCAGACTGGGTGAAGCCGAAAGCTAGCGTTCTTAAGGGAATATTCGGTCGGTGAATTAGAGATTTTTTTTGCATTCACTTCATTGTGAACCCCCAGAAGTTAAATATATTGCGATTTTTTAATCACAGTTCAGACATGCACACCCAGGGAAAGGAACCCTTAACAGAACTATTCTCTCTGGAAGATGTTTCTTACAATCTTAACGTAATATAACATAACTAGCCGGATACAACTTGTCTGTTCAAGCAACTATGACCCCTAGGCCTGGTTTCCACGCATACCACGGTCTATTTGGCCGCACTGGTATTCGGAAACACTCCGCGCCTTCGGGTCCAGAGGTCGAAGCGAAAAGGTCTGCCATTACAATAGTTTTACAATTCATCTAGATTTAGATATATCAAGGAAAGTACACAGTCACTTGGACTCATAAATTTCCTCCTCTATACCATCCAACAGGCTGTCTAACTTACAATCCTGTTGGGAATACTTGGCAGCTACTGCTACTTGGTCATACACCAAATTAACGGGAACTTCTTTTCCGTCTGACCCTAGAGGTCCGACCCGAGCCATGCGATTTGGATCAAGCTTGGTATACCGTGTCTTCACCATGGCCCAGGCCTCTCGCGGACCCTCCCGGCTGGCCGATATTTTCCATAATCGGATACGCTGCCGCGCTCCCTTGAATAGCTCTAAAAGCTCCTCCATGCTTCCTGGAGGGGAGGCGGCTGGCCATAAGGCCTTGGCAACACTCCACATTGCCTGCTGGGCTTGCTCGTGCACTTGCGACAGCCCTTGCAGTAGATCGCCCGACAATCCGGACGTCTCCTCTTCGGGACGACCTGTCAGCATACCTGCAAACATACATCTCTCAATTCCTCGCGTCTCCAAACTATCATAAGGTAAGTTCGGCCACATACTGAACATGCCACCTCACAGCATTTTATTCTCCTTCACGGAGTCGGCCAGCTGGGCCCGCACATCTTTCAGTTCCTCGCCCAGCTGGATGTTTTGATCCTGGAGCTTGTTTTTCTCCTCTCTGACTCGGGTTAGAACGCGCTCGTCTACGGCGTGTAGCCTTTTCGCCTCTTTCTCGCCCGTTTGAGCGGCTTTCAGCTTCACTTCCAGTTGGTTGGACGATCCTGTTAGGATAAGGAACAATATGAGCACAAGCTGGCACACCATTATTATTTCTCGATAGAGGGGAATATTATCAGACGACACCTTCTTGGATTCTTCCAGTTCGGCAGTTGCGGCAGTTAGCTGTGTCCGGCATTTTTCCAGCTCTTGGGTTAGCAGATTATTCTTCTCAGTCAGAACCTGGTTATACAACGATCCTTAAATCACTTGTACCAACTGCTTCAAGTCTCGGGGGCTACTGGCATATGGTTACCATATTCGGACAAATTAACCTTACCTGTACCTCTTTTAAATGCTGCTTCGTGGCCCTGTTAAGACCATCCCGAGCAGCCCGGATGTACGAATCAGCCGAGCTGAAGGCATTGAACGCTTCTTTTGAGAAGCGAGGATCTCGTAAAACGGCCCTCCGGCGCCAATGATTCATGGCACTATCCACTTCTGAGTTGGTGACGGACATATCTTCTGAGCCCTCAGCCGAAGGACAGTCCGGCGCCGCTCCCCCATCAACTGTGACGCCCCCGATTTGACCGTACACTAATCATGCACGCAAATGTGTACGATCAAGATCAGGGACTCACGGGGAGGTATCACAACACAACTCTAAAACATAAATAAGTCATACAAGCATCATAATACAAGCCAGGGGCCTCGAGGGCTCGAATACAAGTGCTTGATCACAGATGAGTCAGCGGAAGCAACAATATCTGAGTACAGACATAAGTTAAACAAGTTTGCCTTAAGAAGGCTAGCACAAAAGTAGCAACGATCGAAAAGGCAAGGCCTCCTTCCTGGGACCTCCTAACTACTCCTCGAAGCCGAACTCCATGTAGAATCATCCTCGGGATCTCTAGCTCCTGGACTCCAGCATCTGGTTGCGACAACCAGGTATAGAAAGGGGAAAAGAGGGAGAAAAGCAACCGTGAGTACTCATCCAAAGTACTCGCAAGCAAGGAGCTACACTACATATGCATGGGTATATGTGTAAAGGGCCATATCGGTGGACTGAACTGCAGAATGCCAGAATAAGAGGGGGATAGCTAATCCTGTCGAAGACTACGCTTCTGGCCACCTCCATCTTGCAGCATGTAGGAGAGAGTAGATTGAAGTTCTCCAAGTAGCATCGCATAGCATAATCCTACCCGGCGATCCCCTCCTCGTCGCCCTGTTAGAGAGCGATCACCGGGTTGTATCTGGCACTTGGAAGGGTGTATTTTATTCAGTATCCGGTTCTAGTTGTCATAAGGTCAAGGTACAACTCCGGGTCGTCCTTTTACCGAGGGACACGGCTATTCGAATAGATAAACTTCCCTGCAGGGGTGCACCACATAACCCAACACGCTCGATCCCATTTGGCCGGACACACTTTTCTGGGTCATGCCCGGCCTCGTAAGATCAACACGTCGCAGCCCCACCTAGGCTCAACAGAGAGGTCAGCACGCCGGTCTAAACCCTATGCGCGCAGGGGTCTGGGCCCATCGCCCTATGCACACCTGCACGTTGCGTACGCGGCCGGAAGCAGACCTAGCCCCTTAATACAAGCGCGAGCTTACGGTCCAATGCGGCGCGCGCCACTCAGTCGCTGACGTCAAAAGAGCTTCGGCTGATACCACGACGCCGGGATACCCATAACTACTCCCGCGTAGATGGTTAGTGCGTATAGACCAAATGGCCAGACTCAGATCAAATACCAAGAACTCGTTAAGCGTGTTATGTATCCGCGAACGCCGACCAGAGCCAGGCCCACCTCTCTCCTAGGTGGTCTCAACCTGCCCTGTCGCTCCGCCATAAAGTAATAGTCGGGGGCCGTCAAGAACCCAGGCCCACCTCTACCGGGGTGGAGCCACCTGTCCTTTCAGCCCCCTCATCAGAATCACTTGCGGGTACTCAACGAGCCGACCCGACTTTAGTCACCACATGTGTCATGTATATAAAGTATATAGTATATACCCGTGATCACCTCCCGAAGTGATCACGGCCCAGTAGTATAGCATGGCAGACGGACAAGAGTGTAGGGCCACTGATGGAACACTAGCATCCTATACTAAGCAGTAGGATAGCAGGTAAGGGTAACAACTGTAGCAACAATGACAGGCTATGCATCAGGATAGGATTAACGGAAAGCAGTAACATGCTACACTACTCTAATGCAAGCAGTATAGAGAAGAATAGGCGATATCTGGTGATCAAGGGGGGGCTTGCCTGGAAGCTCAGCCGAGAAGGAGGGGTCGTCAACACCGTAGTCGTACTGGGTAGCAGCAGCGTCGGTCTCGTAGTCTACCGGAGAAAGAGAGGGGGAAGAAACAGTAAATACGGAGCAAACAAAGCATCACAAAACATAAGGAGGCAAAACGCGGTGCTATGTATGCCCTAACGCGGTAGTAAGTGATACCGGCGAAGGGGGGAAACATCCGGGAAAATATCCCTGGTGTTTCACGTTTTCGGACAGATGAAACGGAGGGGGAAAGTTGCGAGTTCGATACGTTAGGGAGGTGTGGTGGACGAACGGACTGCGTATCCGGATTCGTCTCGTCGTTCTGAGCAACTTTCATGTTGAAAATATTTTAATCCGAGTTACGGATTAAAAGATATGATTTTCTAAAGATTTTATTAACTTCTGGAATATAATTAATTATTTAATTTAATTCGAAAATGGATTTATGACATCAGCATGATGTCATGCTGACGTCAGCAGTCAACGTTGACCGTTGACCGGGTCAACCTGACAGGTGGGTCCCACCTGTCAGGGCTGTTAGCTAATTAACTACTGTTTAATTAAACTATCTAACTAATTAGATTAATTTAAACAGAATTAATTAACTTAATTAATTTAGTTAATTAATTAATTAATTAAATTTATTTTTATTTTCTTTATTTATTTATTTATTTATTTATTTTTATTAATTAATTTATTATTATTATTATTATTATTAATATTTCCTTTTTTTTATAAAACGTTCTAAGGGCGTGGGCCCCCTCTGTCAGCCACTAAAGTAATTAGCAGATTAGTTTAAAATTAAATTAGTTAAATTAATCGCGGGGGACCACTTGTCGGCGACTGGTGTTGCCCAGTCAGCACTGTTGACTAGTCAAAGCAGTCAACGGGGTCAGCGGGGCCACTGGGGGCCACCAGTCACTGGCTGCCGAGGTGGCCCCAGCGGCACCACGTCAGCAGGGCACCGGAGAGGGGCTCCGCGACCGTTTTCACGCCGGAGTGCCCCAGGTCTCGCCGGAAAACAACCACGGGCCACCGTTTGCCACGGGGCCGGCCGCGTCCACCCGTGGTGGTCTCGTAGGGAGGGGTGGCTGGAGCGGAGAGCTACAACGACGGCGGCGTCGGCACTTTCGGGTGCTCCACGGGGACGGCAAGGCGGGGCATGGTTCGGCATGAGGAGCGGCTCACAGGGAGGGGAGGTGAGGCGAGGCGCGTGGCGGGAGTGCGAGCGCGCGTGCTCACGACGGCTATGGCCGCGGTCGGCGAGCGGGAAACCAGGGGAAGGAGGAGGAGAGGTGCTCACGGGGGAGCGGGAGGGGCATGGTAGCGGGCTCGGGGGTGACCCGTGGGGAGGAGGACGGCGACGGCGTGATGGAGAGGAGGCAGGCCGGCGATGGCGTCCGGCGAGGTCCAGGCGGCGGCGCGGGCTCCGGACGGTGTCGGCGCGGCGACAAGGCGGGTCGAGCCCTCGTTCTCAATCCAGATCGAGGGGGGAGTGGGCGACGGCAAGCATGGGGCGTGGCATCAGGGTGGCGACGGTGTGCGCCGGCGGAGGCTCCGGGCGAGGGAGGGGGCGACCGCGTCGGGGGCGGGGCGTGCGCCCGATCCAGACGGGGAGGAGAAGGGGATCGAGGAGAGAGTGGGGGAGTGGTAGGTGTCGGTGGTGGCTAGGGTTGCGGGGGGTGAGGGGATAAGGAGAGGAGTGGGGGCCGGCCTGGGCCGGCCTGGTTGGCCTGATGGCCAGCTGGGCCGCGGTCCATCAAGGGGGGGGCCTTTCTCTTGTTTTGTTTTTACTTTTTCTGTTATAGTTTTGTATCCTATTATTTTAGTTTTAGTAAAATATATACTTTGTATATAAATTAGCATTTCAACTTAGTCCATACTCAACAAGTCCAGTCCTCAATAAATTAGTTTGACATTTTATTAATTAAAAAAGGTATTTAAATAATTGTTTCTGCTGCTATTTTATTCATCTCATATTATTTAAACATTTTATAAAGGTGTGGTTTCTCCACTGTAATTATCTATGCAATATTTGGTTCACTCTGAACATTTTAATTTTAATATTTGAAAACTTTTATTGTTTGCTTGATTTTGGATTTGAATTAGAATCGGTTTCGAACTACCGCGAGATTAGCAACAGTAATCGAAGTGACATGGCACGATTAGCGTAGGATTACTGTAGCATGATTATCCGGGCATCACAATTCTCCTCTACTACAAGAAATCTCGTCCCGAGATTTAAGAGGGGAAGTGACAGGAAAGGGATTTGGTCACGAAATGCTAACGAGCGTTCTGGATCTTGGTTGCTCTTCTCGAAGCGGTTGATCCATTACGTTGATGTCTTTATTTCCTTGCTTCAGGTCATCATGATGAAGCTAGCATCCTTTCTTCGGGACTCCATCGTACTTACGAAGGACAAGGGGTAACTTCGGAATAACAGACCTCTGAACGGTTGACTATCTGGTTGATAACATCGGGGAAGGTGGCAGAAAGTAACTCTCGAATGGAAATTTAAGACAATATCGAGAGCACAGTAAGGTGGTATCGTGGGGAAGTTTCGAGCGGGCAAGCAATCGTTCGATGCCTGAAGGGTTCTGAGCAACGGGAATAAGTATTGTGTCTGATACCAAAATAGATCACTAGGAAGGTGGCCCGCGAATTAAATACAGAGCCAAGTGTGAGGAATAACCATTAGAAACAGGGTTGTATAGAAGAGTCAGGTTTCGATCCTGTGGAACTGTGGGTTATGGGCCCACCATGTGGTTTTTTTTATAGGAGCAGTGACATCTTGCACGGTCATGATAGCAAGGCATGTCAGAGAATACCCTGTCAGTTATGTCGGCAACACGTTGGTACCAAGGGCGAGGGACGTAGAGAACCATTTTCCTGCTCGTTGAAACGAGGCGGACCATTAGGCAAAGTTCTCGTCCATCGGTGGCTACCAGGATGTCATCAACAATAGTAACAGGGTCTTACTGACAGAGTTGTACACCGAAGTGTTTACATAAGCAGGAGAATATTACTGCTTAGATCATATAGATCACCAGAAAGGTTAAACCAAACAATGGAAAGGAAAATATGATTATCGGATTAAACAGAAGAATGGAAAGGAAAATGTGTTTAAACACATATTTCAAGGGTATATCCTTCCCAAGGGCAAGCAGAGCATGATATCCATGACAGGATATAATGTAGAAAACTCTTTAGGTAAGGGGAGAGAAATTTCATGACATTACCCATACAACGGTGTTTGGATAATTGAGCAAGAAAACATTTATCATTGGGCTTCAAATGTTCTTGTCGAAAATCGGAGTACCACAGACATGCTTCGGGATAGCATTGACATGGTCTTCAAGCAAGGGTCGGACTTTGGATACTCAATGGATGCATCAGGAATAACTGGTAGAATAAGTCTTACGATTTCCTCATGGAAGAATGGATAACCTTGCTAAAAAGGAAACAATAACAACAGGTCCTCCGGCCAGGTGTGTTTGGCATGTCATCACCTTACCGGGTCATAAATAGGCCAATGTTATAACTCTTGGAAATATGTTCCAACCATCATATCTGACCGAGATTCAGATCTGATTGGTGTCAGGATACCTCAGACTCAGGATGTCTGAGAAGAAAAGTGCAACACAAATTGATTGGATGACATAGTAAGATTCTCGGGAAATGAACTATGAAAACAAGTTCTGAAACAAGAGTTCATCATTAAACCAAGGGGAGGGTTAGGAGGTGGCTGATGGACTCAGCGACATTCCATTGAGATTTCCAAAAGATGGATTTCCACAATTATGTGAACAAGGAGATAACATTTGTCAGATCAAATGATATAATGATGTATGCTCGAGGATATCATACACAATTTAACATTGGTTGAAAGGTGCACCCGAATATGGGCTTAGGTAGCATGATCAAGGTTAGAATGGTGATTCGATAACCAATACACAAGGAATGAACTATCGTTCATTAACTTACAAGCAATAGGGTTGCTGGAAGTTTTGAATCTTACACATCACAGTTCATTTGTGGGTACTTCGATTAAAATCAACATGGGGACAAAGAACTGAATGTAGACGGTAAGATGTATTACTATATCAAGAATTCTAAAGAGGTGGTGAAATTCTTACGACATTCTTGATATAAAATTTGGTAATACTCCAAAGTAAAGAGGAACAAATGCTGGATAGCAAGGATCTTAAGGTATAACACAAAACACGAACAAGTTTGTGTTGGAGGGAAGGCAGTAAAGTGGCCGATGATAACACAAATCATCAAGGGAAAGGATGGTCTTTCTCATCATGAATTCAATTGATATTCTGGAAGGACTCATAATGCTCATGATGATCACGACACATTTGTCGAGAGATTCCATGAAGATGCAATCGCTCGGCGATGACATCAAGTCAAAAGAATGGTGAAGCGAAAAGTTATTGGAACCAAGGGTACGACACAAACTCCAAACCAAGCTTGTTGTTGGAGGTGAAACGATAAGATGAGGAAGATCGACATAAGCTTAGCTCATCATCGAAAGTTGTGCTCCACGGTTAAGGACCAGGTAGCACAGTTAAAATTTAGTACGCTAAGGATATAGCCTATCAGGCTAGGAATGACTTAAATGATTATTAAACTCATAAGCAACGAAAATTACTTAGAGTTATTGAATCGGAGTGTGGAATTGATTCACTTATCGGTGTCCTTGAGGGGTTCTAACAACTCGGAGCCCGTGAAAAATTGGAATCAATGAGAATGTAATACTAGATGGAGAACTCATAAGAAGTTATGCAGTTCCGTGATAATCTCGAGATACCAGGGGGTAATACTCGACGACAAACCAAAGTAGAGGTTGGACTGGGGTATTGCCCTTACAGAAGACAAGTGCTTAAACTTGTACGAGAAATGGTATTTAAAGGAGAACATGGTCGGAACCACGATTGCAAAAGGATCAATACACAGATACTAGACGATATCATATCAAGGAAATAGTTATTATTACAAGAAGCTTCTAAGATAGGATCTACATCGTGTGCATGGACATGAACACAAAGTTCAAGGTCGACTCCCACTTCTCCAATGCATAACCTTTCATTCACTTCTCGCATTCGACAAAGGCATTAGTGTTGAAAGTTTTACCTGGTGAAATACCAGATGAGTATGGCCCGTGAAATCTTCTGGGCTCACATAGATTAGGTAAGGCATTGGTTCAACCCATCGTGGCATCTTAGGAACATATACCACAATTTTTTTTTGAGTAATTAACACAAGATCGAATGTAGAGCATGGTTCACAAAGCAGAGGATACAATTTACCAAAGGCATCATGTATCCGAGGAAAAGCTCACAAGATTATTTAATATGAAGGACATTGTCGGATAAAATCCGACAAAAGGGTCTGGTGGTCCACAAGGGATCGGATGTGAGCATCAGTACTCAACCAGAGGAAGAAAGAATGCCAGGAGATCAGGTTATAGAAACAACTGACTAACTCAAAGCTCACATGTAAAGGAATTATAGTTTCCAATCAAAGGATCAGAAGCAAAGGCTCTGATTAAGGATGGATAACTTGAGTAAGCTTAGGGGTACAAACGACGACAATTTGATTTGTCGAGATCCAGCTCATGTTAAAAAAATGACGTCTGAGCCGGAAGGATGAATTCTAGGATCTGATTGAGGATTGAGAGCATTCGCAACAAATTGGATCAACGGACTCAAAATGATAATGGCAAGAGATGCCAATAATATTACGAGACTTAAGATTAATCATAATGCAAGCAAACAAGAATTTCAAGAGCAATAGGCTCCTGAGGATTTTCGAAAGATCGAATAGTATTTTGAAGACTATTGTGGAATACTTGAATCAACTGGGGATGACCGGATACTCGGTAAGTGCGAGAATTATCCGTAGGGGTATTCAGGTGACAAAGAACAGCAAGGCAGTAAGCTCAAAGGATTCTCGGAACTACAGAGAGAATTTCGGGGTATCTTGTAATAACAAGATCAACTGGGAAACATTGTATGAATGGCGAGTATACGTGGTTATTCATAGGAGTTTATCGATGAAAGGGAATTGCAAAAGCGATGAACACAAGTTCTCGGGTTATCAGCAGAGAGTATCTTCAGGGTCTTCACGTGCAGCAGACGATCATCAGTAATAAGGGGCTCTCCGGGTGAAAGTGATAACGAGATCCTAATGTCAGATTTAGTAAAATTCACGTAACCCGAATAGAAGAGAGATCAGAGTCCCAGAGTATAGGAAAGGAGTAAAAGATCCTAATACCACCGAATGGCGACGTGGGCCCCTAAGCCACACAACCATGTTAGTAAAACAGTTTTCACTGACTAGACTCGACTTCGGCCAAGGAGTGTGGAAGGGGGATTCCTACAGGCAGTCGGCTCTGATACCAACTTGTGACGCCCCCGATTTGACCGTACACTAATCATGCACGCAAATGTGTACGATCAATATCAGGGACTCATGGGGAGGTATCACAACACAACTCTAAAACATAAATAAGTCATACAAGCATCATAATACAAGCCAGGGGCCTCAAGGGCTCGAATACAAGTGCTCGATCACAGACGAGTCAGCGGAAGCAACAATATCTGAGTACAGACATAAGTTAAACAAGTTTGCCTTAAGAAGGCTAGCACAAAAGTAGCAACGATCGAAAAGGCAAGGCCTCCTTCCTGGGACCTCCTAACTACTCCTCGAAGCCGAACTCCATGTAGAATCATCCTCGGGATCTCTAGCTCCTGGACTCCAGCATCTGGTTGCGACAACCAGGTATAGAAAGGGGAAAAGACGGAGAAAAGCAACCGTGAGTACTCATCCAAAGTACTCGCAAGCAAGGAGCTACACTACATATGCATGGGTATATGTGTAAAGGGCCATATCGGTGGACTGAACTGCAGAATGCCAGAATAAGAGGGGGATAGCTAATCCTGTCGAAGACTACGCTTCTGGCCACCTCCGTCTTGCAGCATGTAGGAGAGAGTAGATGGTAAGTTCACCAAGTAGCATCGCATAGCATAATCCTACCCGGCGATCCCCTCCTCGTCGCCATGTTAGAGAGCGATCACCGGGTTGTATCTGGCACTTGGAAGGGTGTATTTTATTCAGTATCCGGTTCTAGTTGTCATAAGGTCAAGGTACAACTCCGGGTCGAAGACTACGCTTCTGGCCACCTCCATCTTTTACCGAGGGACACGGCTATTCGAATAGATAAACTTCCCTGCAGGGGTGCACCACATAACCCAACACGCTCGATCCCATTTGGCCGGACACACTTTTCTGGGTCATGTCCGGCCTCGTAAGATCAACACGTCGCAGCCCCACCTAGGCTCAACAGAGAGGTCAGCACGCCGGTCTAAACCTATGCGCGCAGGGGTCTGGGCCCATCGCCCTATGCACACCTGCACGTTGCGTACGCGGCCGGAAGCAGACCTAGCCCCCTTAATACAAGCGCGAGCTTACGGTCCAATGCGGCGCGCGCCACTCAGTCGCTGACGTCAAAAGAGCTTCGGCTGATACCACGACACCGGGATACCCATAACTACTCCCGCGTAGATGGTTAGTGCGTATAGACCAAATGGCCAGACTCAGATCAAATACCAAGAACTCGTTAAGCGTGTTATGTATCCGCGAACGCCGACCAGGGCCAGGCCCACCTCTCTCCTAGGTGGTCTCAACCTGCCCTGTCGCTCCGCCATAAAGTAACAATCGGGGGCTCTCAGGAACCCAGGCCCACCTCTACCGGGGTGGAGCCACCTGTCCTTTCAGCCCCCTCATCAGAATCACTTGCGGGTACTCAACGAGCCGACCCGACTTTAGTCACCACATGTGTCATGTATATAAAGTATATAGTATATACCCGTGATCACCTCCCGAAGTGATCACGGCCCAGTAGTATAGCATGGCAGACGGACAAGAGTGTAGGGCCACTGATAGAACACTAGCATCCTATACTAAGCAGTAGGATAGCAGGTAAGGGTAACAACTGTAGCAACAATGACAGGCTATGCATCAGGATAGGATTAACAGAAAGCAGTAACATGCTACACTACTCTAATGCAAGCAGTATAGAGAAGAATAGGCGATATCTGGTGATCAAGGGGGGGCTTGCCTGGATGCTCAGCCAAGAAGGAGGGGTCGTCAACACCGTAGTCGTACTGGATAGCAGCAGCGTCGGTCTCGTAGTCTACCGGAGAAGGAGAGGGGGAAGAAACAGTAAATACAGAGCAAACAAAGCAGCACAAAACATAAGGAGGCAAAACGCGGTGCTAGGTATGCCCTAACGCGGTAGTAAGTGATACCGGCGAAGGGGGGAAACATCCGGGAAAATATCCCCGGTGTTTCACGTTTTCGGACAGATGAAACGGAGGGGGAAAGTTGCGAGTTCAATAGGTTAGGGAGGTGTGGTGGACGAACGGACTGCGTATCTGGATTCGTCTCGTCGTTCTGAGCAACTTTCATGTTGAAAATATTTTAATCCGAGTTACGGATTAAAAGATATGATTTTCTAAAGATTTTATTAATTTCTGGAATTTTATTAATTATTTAATTTAATTCGAAAATGGATTTATGACATCAGCATGATGTCATGCTGACGTCAGCAGTCGACGTTGACCGTTGACCTGGTCAACCTGACAGGTGGGTCCCACCTGTCAGGGCTGTTAGCTAATTAACTACTGTTTAATAAAACTATCTAACTAATTAGATTAATTTAAACAGGATTAATTAACTTAATTAATTTAGTTAATTAATTAATTAATTAATTTTATTTTTATTTTCTTTCTTTATTTATTTATTAATTTTTATTAATTAATTTAATATTTTTATTATTAATATTAATATTTCCTTTTTTTATAAAACGTTCTAAGGGCGTGGGCCCCCTCTGTCAGCCACTAAAGTAATTAGCAGATTAGTTTAAAATTAAATTAGTTTAATTAATCACGGGGGACCACATGTCGGCGACTGGGGTTGCCCAGTCAGCACTATTGACTAGTCAAAGCAGTCAACGGGGTCAGCGGGGCCACTGGGGGCGACCAGTCACTGGCTGCGGAGGTGGCCCTAGCGGCACCACGTCAGCAGGGCACCGGAGAGGGGCTCCGCGACCGTTTTCACGGCGGAGTGCCCCAGGTCTCGCCGGAAAACAACCACGGGCCACCGTTTGGCACGGGGCCGGCCGCGTTCGAACGTGCGGACGAAGCCGCATCCACTCGTGGTGGTCTCGTAGGGAGGGGTGGCCGGAGCGGAGAGCTACAACGACGGCGGCGTCGGCACTTTCGGGTGCTCCACGGGGACGGCAAGGCGGGGCATGGTTCGGCATGAGGAGCGGCTCACAGGGAGGGGAGGTGAGGCGAGGCGCGTGGCGGGAGTGCGAGCGCGCGTGCGCACGACGGCTATGGCCGCGGTCGGGGGCGACCCGTGGGGAGGAGGACGGCGACGGCGTGATGGAGAGGAGGCAGGCCGGCGATGGCGTCCGGCGAGGTCCAGGCGGCGGCGCGGGCTCCGGACGGCGTCGGCGCGGCGACGAGGCGGGTCGAGCCCTCGATCTCGATCCAGATCGAGGGGGGAGTGGGCGACGGCGAGCATGGGGCGTGGCATCGGGGTGGCGACGGTGTGCGCCGGCGGAGGCTCCGGGCGAGGGAGGGGGCGACCGCGTCGGGGGCGGGGCGTGCACCCGATCCAGACGGGGAGGAGAATGGGATCGGGGAGAGAGTGGGGGAGTGCACCCGATGGCCAGCTGGGCCGCGGTCCAGCAGGGGGGGCCTTTCTCTTGTTTTGTTTTTACTTTTATTTATTTTACTTTTTCTGTTATAGTTTTGTATCCTATTATTTTAGTTTTAGTAAAATATATACTTTGTATATAAATTAGCATTTCAACTTAGTCCATACTCAACAAGTCCAGTCCTCAATAAATTAGTTTGACATTTTATTAATTAAAAAAGGTATTTAAATAATTGTTTTTGCTGCTGTTTTATTCATCTCTTATTATTTAAACATTTTATAAAGGTGTGGTTTCTCCACTGTAATTATCTATGCAATATTTGGTTCACTCTGAACATTTTAATTTTAATATTTGAAAACTTTTATTGTTTGCTTGATTTTGGATTTGAATTAGAATCGGTTTCGAACTACCGCGAGATTAGCAACAGTAGTCGAAGTGACATGGCACGATTAGCGTAGGATTACTGTAGCATGATTATCCGGGCCTCACATCAACCCCCGTGTCCTCGGCTGGGACCGGATCCCGGGTGTTGGGAGCGCGACCGGCTGGATCCCCGGACAAAGTCCGGCAAACCCTCTTCCTGATACAGGGTGAACATAAGAGTCACAGTTGGAGGCGACTACTACAGAAACGTATTTGCGAATCTATACCTCTTTGATGAAGGCTCGACCATCTCTTTGTTTGCCTTCCTATTCGAAGGCTGGCCCGGCGTAGGGACCACCCTCTTTGGAGATGCCCCCGGGGCAGCATGGCGTGCCGAACGCCTCCCCTTTTGAGCACAGGATGGTGCGGTGGGTGAGCTAGAATGAGAGAACTCTTTTGGACAAGGTGTCTCCTGATTACTTACGTGGGAAGCGGGGAGAAGACCGGGATAGTCGGCAATGATGGCCACTTCTGTGCCGTCATAGCTCGTTTGGTAAAACACACCATTCTCGAGCACCACGAATATATCCGGATCCTCTTTGAATCCAGGGTCAAGGTCCCGATTGTGACCCTTGGGCTGCGGGGCGGGGCTGTGAAGCCCCTCGGAAATCTTTCGTCGGTGCTGTTATAAATGGACGGGTTAATATTCATTGAATGTAGCTCATGGAGTGGAATGAGTAGAGTAGAAGAGTTGGGGGCTTACCCAGCTAGGAGGGCTGTACATAGAATATCCTTCTCTGTGCTTGATGCGCAGGAACTCCTCTTGCTCCCCTTTGAACAGTTCGGCCAATATTTTGGCCAGGGCGGCAGGGGTGTATGGACCCTTCCTCCCGAAGCGGGAGGCGTCATCTTCCCAATTGTAGTTCTACATGGGAAGTCCTCTGTATTGGAGTGGCTAGACCCCCCGCACTATGGAGGTCGCCATTACTTCGACTATCGTATATCCGGACTGGGCGAGCATCCTTATTTTTCTCAAGAGTTGGCAAACTTCCGCACTATCTTCCTCCTCGAGGCTCCGAGGGCGCCAGCTGTGGCGTTTCATCAAAGGAACACTTGTGAACTCAAGAAGACCTCTCCGGACTGGGTCGGGAAGTACGACATCCTCAATGTAGAACCACTCGGAAGGCCACTCTTCGGACGCCTTCTTTGGTGTGCCAGATAGGTATCCGGTCTCGGCAATACGCCATATTGTAGCTCCGCCCACTTCAAATATTGATCCTTCATGATTACGTGGGACAAGGCAGAATAGCCTTCTCCACAATTCAAAATGGGCCTCACAACCCAAGAATAGTTCGCATAAAGTGACATAACCCGCAATGTGCAGGATGGAGGCTGGAGTAAAGTTGTGCAGCTGGAGGCCACAATATTCCAGAAGCCCTCGGAGGAATGGATGAATTGGAAATCCCACGCCCCTTAGCAGATAGGGGACAAAACACACTCGTTCCCCCACGGATGGATTGGGGAAATCCTCCGCCTGGGTTCTATGTTGAAGGAGGCCTACCCTGCTCGAACGGGGACCAGATCCGCAGGGGGAGAAACCCCTGCATCTGCAGCAGCACCAGCTGACTGTGGGTTACAGAGCACTTCTCCCATTCGCCTCTCTCTGGGCCGCAGGGACGGGAGGAGGGGCTGGGAACGCTAGACATATTGGAGTGTTCTTTCCTAGCAACCTTTGAGGATTTTCTCCGCGAGATGTTGAATGTATCTGGGATCCAATCTCGTTAAATAAGACGCTGTCCCTCGCGTGGCCGGGGTGTTATGTGCAAAAATACCATGACCTCTCACATTCGCTCGACACGTGGAAGCTGAAGTTGTTGATACACAGAAGCCGAGGGGTATAACGTTAAATGGAAGGCCGAATACACTGCTTGGAAGTCATCAGTGGAGGAACCCGCCTTGCAATGCCGAAGACAATCTATGCGCCGAACACCTTGTCATTGAAGACTGGTTCGGGGGCTGCTAAGGGAGTCCTGGATTAAGGGGTCCTCGGGAGTCCAGCCTGTTAGCCATGGGCCAGACTGATGGGCTGTGAAGATACAAAGACCGAAGACTGCACCCATGTACGGATGGGACTCTCCTTGGCGTGGAAGGCAAGCTTGGCGATCAAACATGTAGATTTCCTTCTTTGTAACCGATCCTGTGTAACCCTAGATCCTCCCGGTGTCTATATAAACCGGAGGACTTAGTCCGAAGGGCGAAGATTCATTACCATTGTCATATAGGCTAGGCTTTTAGGGTTTAGCCATTACGATCTCGTGGTAGATCAACTCTTGTAATACTCATATTCATCAAGATCAATCAAGTAGGAAGTAGGGTATTACCTCCATAGAGAGGGCCCGAACCTGGGTAAACATCGTGCCCCCTGTATCCTGTTGCCATCGACCTTAGACGCACAGTTCGGGATCCCTTACCCGAGATCCGCCGGTTCTGACACCGACAGAGACCTTCACAGGCGTGAGCCTTGCTTCATATCGCCAGGTGAGGGCCCCGCCCTGCGCCACCCCCGACCATCGTTGGGGCATCCAGAAACCAGGACGGTGCCAAGGTGCAAAGAGGACGCTAGCGGCGCCCTCAGCGACCACGGGCCCTCTACCGTGGGGAGGGATCGCCGGCGCCTCCCAGGCAGAGGACCTACCTCCGGGCAACGCCTTGCTCTGTGTGACACGGAGGAGGGCCTAGCTCCAGACCCCTCCCGTGCAGCCCCCAGTGCGCTACCCCTAGTTGGAGCAGGGCTGCCGCCCTGGGGTTGCTGTCCGCCGCTGTGGCCTGGTGCACCTGCGACCCATGGTTAGCGTAAGCCTGCTCCTGAGATATTAGTGGTACCCTGCAGTTATTGTCGTTGGCGGGGTCGGCGAGGCTCCTGGGTGGCTCGTGGAAGGCCTCAACTTCCAGCATCTCTTCTTCCCAGCTCGGCTCGAGAAACGAGTAGGGACCATCCTCTAGCGTGTACTCCTGATCCACCATGCGGGGCACATAGGCTTCTGGAGTCGCCACTCCGGAACCCCCGCCGAGGCACCCTGCACCCCGCGCCACCAGGCCCAGCGCGTCCCCTGGTGGTTGTAGGGTGGCGCACCATTATGGTCGCGCGGGGGAAGCGCAGGCGCGGCCGGATGTTCGGCATCGTCGGCCGTGCTGACGCCGATGAACCCTCCTAGTGCGCCTGGGAGCACGCGGGTGCGATGAGGCCCACCGTGCGATCTGGACACAACTTGAGATGTAGGTAAGGAGCAGAAAGGTAGCGTATCCCTGGATGTAGCGTCCAACAACTCAGCGACACGCTCCAGCAATGCGTCACGGCCGCTCTCCGCCAGCCGGCACCGCAGCAGCTCCTGCGCCACTATGAGCGCGGCTCGCATGTTCGCTTGTTCCCGTCGGGTGTGTGGCACCGTTGCTGCTGCGTAGCTTGAGGATCTTGCGGCATCCCACGCGCGCCGCGGTGTGAGGGTGGAAGGTGTCGGTCCACGCCGGCTGCGTCCTGCGGCGTTCGACGGTGCGCGGGCCGCTTGGAGTGCGGGGTTGAGGTCTCCCTGTGCGGATGCCGCCGTCCTAATGGGGCAAGCAGCCCAATGGTCGGCGTTGGTCCTTGGGTCGCCAGACATTCGAACCACGGGGTTTTGGTGGGCCGATTGATGGAAGAAAGGCTTCAGCGCACCCCCTACCTGACGCGCCAAATGACGGATTACGGGCTCCGGCAAACCCTTGAGGTTCGAACACTGGGGTGCGCACGAAGATCTCTATCTCCCTAGCTCGCTCTAGCAATGATCTCAAGGCCTATCTCGTCGAACCCAAAGAACAAGAGACACAAGAGTTTATACTGGTTCGGGCCACCGTTGTGGTGTAATACCCTACTCCAGTGTGGTGTGGTGGATTTTCTTGTAGGCTGAGGATGAACTAGTACAAGGGATGAACAACCTCCTGAGGAGAGGTGTTCTTGAGCTCGGTGAGCTTGTGTGTGCGAGGATGGTCTGAATGATCCCCCCTGCTAGGGTGGTGGCTTGTCCTATTTATAGTGGCCCTGGTCCTCTTCCCAAATGTCAGGCGGGAAGGGGTCCCACAACGGCCAATTTTGAAGGGAGACAACTAGTACAAGCTATACTGACAAAAGGTGGTCTTCGCCTACCAAAGGCTCTGGTGGTGACACCGCTGTGGGCTCCGCGATGACCTCTGTCCTGCCGTCTTGCTGGTCTTGGTCTTGTTGCACAAATATGGAAACCTTTGACTGATGCCTCGAGACTCCTCGCCTGCGCTTGCCCCTTTAGCACCAAAGACGAAACTGGTACACTGCGCCCGCTGGCGCCCGACTAACCCTGGTCATCACGGCTCACGTCACGTGAACCTCACGAGGTGACCCTTGCATAGATATCTCTACTCCTCTAGAGCCAGCCTAGCGAGGCCACCCCTGAGGAGGTCTTGGTGTCGTCCACCTCGCATGGCTTGGCCCCTCGTGAGGGTCTTGAGTGGTTGCTGCTGAAGGTGGGCCGTACCAGGCCGTTGGTGGAGCCACGTCCTGGGCTACAGGCAGGCAAGTCTGGGTACCCCCGTTCCCAGGACGCCGACAGTAATGTTGCTGATCAGGCATTTGAGGCCTTGAAGAAACAATTGGTTGAGCCACCGGTTCTTGCTGCTCCCATTGATAAGGAGCCTTTGCTGTTATATGTGGCTGCCAGTAGCCGAGCTGTTAGTGTAGACATTGTGGTGGAAAGGAAGGAATCAGGCAAGGAGCAGCCTGTTCAGCGGCCGGTTTACTATATCAATGAGGTGCTTATTGATTCCAAGCAGAGGTATCCGCATTGGCACAAGCTTGTGTATGGGGTGTTCATGGCTAGTCGAAAGCTCAAGCAATATTTTCTGGGTCATCCCATCACTGTGGTTAGTTCTGCTCCTTTAGGGGATATTATTCAGAACAGAGAAGCCATAGCTCGGGTAGCCAAGTGGGCCATTGAGCTTGGACCTCATGGTTTGAAGTATATGCCTCGAACAGCCATTAAGTCTCAAGCGCTTGTGGATTTCATAAATGATTGGACAGAGCTGCAGATGCATGAGGAGAAGCCGGATAACACTTATTGGACTATTCACTTCGATGGATCTAGGCAGTTGGAGGGCTCGCGGGCTGGAATTGTCTTGACTTCCCCACGAGGTGATAAATTTTCTTCTGTTCTCCAGTTGATGTTTCCTTGTACTAACAATGCAGCTGAGTATGAAGCCTTGCTCCACGGTCTTCGGATGGCTAAGGAGATGAACTAAAGCTGGGTGAGGTGTTTTGGCAACTCAGATCTGGTGGCTCAGCAAGTTTCTGGTACTTGGGATTCCAAGGATCCGCTCATGGCAGCTTATCGTCGAGAGGTTGATGCTATCGCGGGTCACTTCAAAGGTTATCAAGTTGAACATGTTGATCGCAGGAAAAATGAGGCGGCTGATGCTTTGAGCCGGTTAGGATCCCAGCGTAAGCCGGTGCCACCTAACACTTTCCTGGATATCCTGCATAACCCTTCGGTCAAATTGCCCACAAAGGAAGATCTTCCTATTCCTGACCCGGAAGCACAACTGGTGGCGGATCTTCATGCTATTCCTGATTGGACAGTTCCATATTTGGCTTATATGACCCAGGGCGAGTTACCTGAGGATGAAACTTTGGCCAGGCAGATAAGCCGGCGGTCTAAGTCAATGTCTATTGTCAATGGAGAGTTGCATCATCGCAGTGTCACAGGGGCGTTTCCACGTTGAGTGTCTCTTGAGGAAGGTTGTGAGATTTTACGAGAGATTCATGAAGGAGATTATGGTCATCATGCCGGCTCTAAGTCTCTCGTAGCGGCATTCCGTCAGGGATTTTATTGGCTAACGGCTCATGCTGGTGCAGAAGACTTGGCCAGTAAATGTGATGGTTGTCAGAAATTTGGGCGACGAGCTCATGTGCCAGCTCAGGAATTGAGGATGATTCCAATTGCTTGGTCGTTTGCCGTCTGGGGGCTTGATATGGTTGGGCCTTTCAAAAGGTCCAAGGATAAGAAGACCCACCTTTTGGTGGCGGTTGACAAATTTACAAAGTGGGTGGAAGTAGAGCCGGTTAGTAAGTGTGACGCAGCGACGGTGGTTCAATTCATCAAAAACGTGATTTTCTGTTTTGGCTTTCCCCACATCAATATAACTGGTAATGGCACTAATCTGTCTATAGGTGCTATGAAAGAATTTTGTCAACGTGAGCATATTCGACTTGATGTATCCTCAGTGGCGCACCCCCAGTCTAATGGTCAAGCTGAATGAGCTAATCAAGATATTTTGCGAGGCATCAAGCCCTAGCTTATGGTCCCTTTGCAAAGGACGCCGGGTTGTTGGGTGGAGGAGTTACTCTCAGTGTTATGGAGTATCAATACTACCCCCAACAGATGTATGGGTTACACACCTTTCTTCATGGTTTACGGAGCAGAGGCAGTTCTCCCTAGTGACATCCGTCATGATTCGCCCCGTGTGGCAGCCTATGTTGAAGCTGATAATGAAAAAGCACACCAGGATGCATTTGACCTGTTGGATGAGGAGCGTGACCTTGCGGCGGCTCGTTCGGCGATTTACCAGCAAGATCTGCACCGTTATCACAGCCGCCTTGTTAAAACCAGAACCTTTCAAGAGGGCGACTTGGTGCTCCGGCTTATCCCGGATCAGACTGATATGCACAAACTATCCCCACCTTGGGAAGGACCTTTTGTGGTCAGCAAAAACCTGAACAATGGGTCATACTACCTTATCGATGTTCGAGGATGCAAGGACTCACGCACGTCGGAGGAGGAGACCCGCCGGCCATGGAATATTGCTCATCTTTGGCCTTATTACACCTGAGTCACCGTCTCTCGTGATTTACATAATTTGATGATGTATATATTATAATGCGTATAATAAAGCCGGCATCCCTGATAATTCAGGGCATCTGTCGTTTCATTTCTTCGAAACTGAGTCTTTATTGTCATCTCACATGATCAGTTGAGAGGCTTAAATGCCCAAGTTACAGGGACCAAAGAGAGTTGGATGCACAACACAACTCAAACATAGGTTCCCGCTAAGTACAGCTCAGAAATATATCATTTGGGGGCTTCCTGTTCAATGAACATAGATATATTCACCCTTTTGATTGGCTTGGACGCCAGGTGTATTCACCAAAAATCCGGGTTATCCTGCCTGTATGCAAGATGCTTCTCCATAAGGTAATCCTGAATGACCCGCTGTACTCTTAACAGTCAACCTTTAATAAGACCCTGAACTGGTTAAGGTTAAAATTTCATGTGAGGGCCGGCTTACGGAACGCAAGGATAAACCAAGGCTATTAAGCCGCCTTCCTTGAAACTTGGTGAAACCGGCCTATTTTGCACGATGCTACTCCAACCCCGCATACTCTTGATAAGTCAATCTTTTAAAGACCCTGAACTTATCCGGGTTAAAATGTCGTTTGGGTCATGTGAGAGCCGGCTCACAGAAAGCACGGATACTCCAGTGGCTATCATGCTAGTTTCATTGAAGTAGATATTTTGGCTCGGCAGCCTATGAAAGCCTCGTGTTTTTTTTGGGTTTTATTCATTTTGGATTTGTATCACCCCTTTTTCTTACCATATGGTTTTTACAAATCGGACCAAGCAGCCCTGATTATGTCTCATATTTGGGATATTACCCCTTACCCAGGTTATGAACTTCTATGGTCACCAGTGGACTTACACTAGGCATCATGACGCACCCTACGGTAAACCGCCAGGGCACTTATGATTTGTTTGTGTACAGGAGAAAGGGATAAACAACTGATCTACATGATGATATCATAAACATAAGTTGCATATCCTCAACTGGTGGATCAGCAGTACCATGCAAAACAAAACATGCACGATGGCATGGCAGATCAAGAGTTTAACTAGCCTATTACAAGGCATCTGATGGCCCAACGAGAATAAGTGTTTTGGAGCCATCAACACAGCAATGTATTCTGCTTAATAAACCGGCTTATGGCTGTTGATGAGTTGAAGACTCTGGATCTTCCTGCACCTCTTCTTCATCTTCAGCTCCTTGCTTATCCATCAGCTGGAAGTCAGGCGCAGCCCGGTTGATACCAGTCAACGCTCTAAACACAGCTTCATCATCAATAAGGTTTGATGGATCAATGTCAGTAGCGAAGGTATGCTTACGAATCGGTGGGATAAGATCTGTTTGCTCGTGAACTGGCGCGCTAAATTTTTTTTTGTCAGCATCATAAGCCGCCTGGTATGTGGATAGAATGGTTTCGTCAGCCAGCTTGCATGCTAAGGGGCGCATGGCTCTTGCTATCTCTGCAAAATCGTCAGCGCTGAAGGTAAATCCATCTTCTTTCACACTGGGTCAGCCGTTGGCCAAATCCTCCGGGTCAAGATCAGCTTGCCATGCCTTTGCCCGGTTTAAGGTAGTCAAGGCGCCGGCTCTGGCAGCTCCTCGTTTTAAGTCATCAATTCTTTTTGGCAGCACGGATAACCGTTTTTAGTGTATCCTTGATAAGTGTGTAGGGAGTTTTCTAGTGCAGCGTAGAGGCAATGGTTCATTGGGCACCACTGTATAACTGTTCTACAAGAGTGTAGATAGCTTTAAGCCGGATGCGCATGTCTGAGCCCAACTTCATGCTCCGCGAACCTATATCATTTAAAGTTATGGGTAAGCCGGCAGCCGTTTATAATATGATTATTAGGATACAAGGGAGACATGTTCTTACCAAAGATGGCTGATGACATAATATCAATCTGTTGCTTTAAGCCGGATAACTCCTCAGTCACCGGCTTAAGCGTGGCTTCAGCCTCTTCTGCTCTCTACAACAGAGCTGTTTTTTCAGTTTCCCCGCCCTCTTTGTCAGAGTTACGTTTCAGTTTCAGCTGCTCAATATTCTCCAAAGCAGATTTCAGCTCTGACTTGGCCTTGGATGTCTCTGACTACTGAGTTTTGATGTTGGCCTTAAGATCATTAAGCTGCAAGTCTTTTTCAGTCAATTCAGCCTGCAACATAAACCTACGCGGATAAGATTGCAATCATGATAACTCTTTGAAGTCCCAAGCACAATACAAGTATTACTCTTGGCACTTGGGGGCTAATGCATATTGCTCTTTTTCAACACAAATTTTTGGAAGTCCCAAAGCACAATACAAGTATTATTATTGGCACTTGGGGGCTAATGCCTATTGCTTTGTTTCATAACATATTTATGACCCGGACAAATGATATCATCCGGTTTATAAAGACTACAGATTGGGTTGATTGATTTTCAACAAGATGATTAGTCCCGCCTTATTCATCACTGATTAAGACAACCATTGGGGGCTACGGAGGCAAAGTTCATTTTTGCTATTTAAAGTCTCGGCTTAACGTGCTAGTTAAGTCGACCCTTGGGGGCTACACATACAAAGTTGAAGTGCTGGTATTATAAGTCCCGGTTCATGTTGAAAGAATAAACCGGCCCTTGGGGGCTACTGGATTTGATCTATGCAACTATTGAAGTTTACAGAACATTCTATTCTATCATGTCCAATAAACATGGCGGCTAAGGAAAGTATATTCATATAAAGGGAGTTGCAGCGTTTAATTCATAGCATTCCTTCATCAAGTTAACCAAGCCGGCTTCAAAATCACGGCTGGTGTATAGACGGTTTAAATAACCGGAATGGATGTCTTGAGCGCTGAACTGAGCATAGCTCTCTAAGTCCACCTTCCATTTGCCTTTATCTTCAGCAGAAATTTCTTCTTTGGCACTATGTTTAGATAAGACAGTGGGTTGACCCGGAGCTGTGAATCCAAAACCAATGGCAACAACATCGTCAACCTTCTCCTCAGCAGGCTTAATCGGGCTTGGCGGCTTAGAAATAGCCTGTTCAACATCTATATGATCTATGGAGACTTCATGTCTTGAGATGGCGGATCATCGGTAATATCTTCAGCAGCTGGTTGTTGTTGTTCTGGCTCAGACGGGATGACATCGTCGACCGGCTTATTCAACTTTGCTTTCTTGCTGGGTTTAGCCTGGCCCGTGAAAATAAGAAACATAAAGAGGTCAGTTTAGTGATCAGATATAAGTTTTGAATTGTTGAAAATGTTCTTACCCAGGTACAGTCTTGAAAGCTGGGATTTGAGTTCCCGTTGACTCGCCAGAGGAAGAATGAGAAGTCCCCTGATAGTTTGAATCAGCCGGGTTAAGAGGGTGTCGGAAATGACCCGCCTTGGGATAAAGTATATCATAAATAGGTAAGTCCTCTGGGCGGCATTTGTGAACCGGTGTGTTTGGTAAGCCGGACGAAGTGATTACACCAGCGCTATGACGGGTGGCACAGCGAGCTTCGTGTTGCTGTTTCTTCAAAAGAAAGTTGGGATCCAAGTGAGCTAGAGAGTGAGAAAAGCTTACTTTCTGGCTTGCTTGTCGGGTTTTCTGTGTTGGCAGAGGTTCTAAGCCGGAGGAAAGAATAATTACCTCTGCGTCACATGCACAGCTGGCCTCTGCGTCGTCCTGATAACAATCATTGTCAATGAGATGTATAAAAAAGGAGCCAAGAGAGTCAAGTTCTACCTCTAACTCATTATCATCATCTGCATCATCCGTTTAACTCGACGGACTCGGTGGTCTTCTTCTAGGCAGGCCTCTTTGTGGCCTTGGTTTTGGTACGAGCCGATTTGGCCGGCTTATCTTGCGATTTTTCTTCCAAAATGGAGAATCAACCTGTTGAGGTAAAAAGATTACGAGTAAGTATAACTATGGAAAATATTGATTAAATGGAAGGTGTGCAACACTTACGGCTGGCGGCTTGTTGAAGGAGCTGAAAGGACTAAGTCCTATTTTGCTGCATTCCGTTAAAGGTTCGTTCAGCAATTTCTTGGTGGCTTCAGTAATTTCTGCGTCAGACAGTTGAATGTCACAGTGGTGTTAGGGATCTTTTACGCCACCAGTGTATTCACGCATTAAGCCGGGGCAACGGCTTAATGGAAAGATGCTCCAAGACACCCAGCACCGGACAAAGTGAACGCCGGTTAAGCCATTGGCCATAAAGGCTCTGAATCTTGAAAATACTGGTGCATATTTGGCCCGTTCCTTCGCAGTGAGCCGTGAGGGAAGTGGATGTGTGCGGCTAAGTCGGTGATCATGGTAACCCGACAGAGGATTCTCACCAGCTGGAGATGTATCTTGACAATAGAACCAAGTTTGGTTCCAGTCTTTGGGGTGACTATGCGGCTTAGCATAGGGAAAGCTGACTTCTTTCCTCTTTTGAATTGAAACCCCACTGAGTTCGGTGTTGGGCCTGTCAACAAACTCTGTCTGATAGTTTAAATAGTAGAATTCTCTGAATAAATCAACCGTGGGCTCTTCTTGAAGATAAGCTTCACAGAACACTTGAAAATTGCAAATGTTGGATACGGAGTTAGGTCCAATATCTTGAGGGTGAAGTTGGAGGAAATGAAGCACATCACGGAAAAACTTTGAGTCGGGTGGGCTGAACCCCTGACTCAGGTGGTCAGTAAAGACAATCACTTCTCCATCCTTGGGTGTAGGAGGATTTTCTTCACCAGGGGCCCTCCAATGGATGACCTCTTTTTTGGCTAAGGCGCCAGTTGCAACATGATTTTTCAAATCTTCTTCAGTAACCCGGGATTGGACCCAATTGCAGGAAGTGTACGTCTTAGCCATTTTTTCTTGATGATCTGAAAGAAAGATTATGCTGGTTCAAGATTTTATTGTTAAGTCGGTTGATGGTTTAGAAGGCAAGCCGGAGATTACATGAAGCATGCATGGGTGTTAAATCAGAGATTGGCATTGAAGTTATAAACACGAGCTATTGGTGGCTTCAGAGGGGACTAATGCTACCTGGCGGGTTACGATTTTAGAGTTAAGCCACCCACACAATTATTGAGGTACAGATCTGAGAAAGGAAAAATTGCTAAGTGTTAAAAAAACAGGTTCCACAGATTGATGCTATGATTTTGGATCTACAACCCTTCAGATAATGGAAAAATATCTAGACCTAAAATTACGGTGCTTGAGCAGTTCATATGTCCAGATCAGATTTTTTTTATGCAAAAGGAGATGCCCTAGTAGCAAAAATGAGTACTACAGCTACCACCGCACAGGAAAGGTACCAAGTTCGGAATAAAAAGAGCAAGCTACAGCAAAGAACGAAGATGAACTCATAGGAAACCCTAATGGGATATATGGCAAAAGGAAGGAGGAGAACTCACCAAAGCTGTTGGATAACGGAGGCGCGCGGATGAATTCTGGTCAAAACAGGTTAATGTAGCGGTCGTGGTTGAGGCAGTGGCGAAGGTCGATGACGGCGCTGGAGTTCGGGCGCTGAGGCGACGCGAGGTGGAAGACAGAGACGAGGAGGCAAGGGGGGAAAGTGAAAGGGACCCCTGGCCCTATTTATAAGGCTGGAAAGATAAGTGGCAGGCATGGGAATCAAGGAGGTTATAAAATGGATATGTGACGGCCCAGACGCCTCGATTTTCGGAGGTTCATTAAAAGAGAAGATATATTAAGATTTGGGATTTATGTAATATTAATGACATGTGACATCACGGCGGGTTACCACGATCTTAGAAGATGATGTCACGGCGGGTGGAGGGTCTCGCAAGAATAAATGAAGAAGGATTTTCCTAAGGGTTGAAGGTTGACATGAACAAGTTCAAATCAACCTGGGGCCTAATGTTGGGGATATAACTTTGGGTATGACCCTTCTAGGAGGGGGCCGGGTTATACCAACGGCAGTTCATCATGACAAAGCCCATGAAGATGTTGAAGATGGCGGTTCAGGAAACAAACTTGCTAAGGGCCCGAAGCCCAAAGGCAACTTAAGGCCCATAGGTGTAAACCGCCATATATGTAGGACTTGGATTGTAAGGCAAGAATAATTAGTCACAGAGCCGAACACATTGATTATGAGCCGGCCGGGAGTCTGTGAGTCGCCGGGCGTCAACCTGTGTATATAAAGGGACAACCCGGCGACGGCTTAGGGGGGAGAACACATCGAAAGCTAGGTCAAGCGTATTCGCTCCCTGGTAATCGAGACATAAGCGATACCACCTCAAACTGGATTAAGCCTTTACCTTCACCGCAAGGGGCCGAACCAGTATAAACTCCTTGTGTCCTTTGTCCCGTTTAACCCCTTTAAGCTAACCTAGTTGCGATGGCTCCAGGACTATGTCCTTCTGCTAGTACATCTGCCGTGACAATTCCACGACAGAAGAAGATCGAGTCCATGAAGTAGACGAATCAACGTAGTCACAATCGCAACATAACCGGAACTATCGAGAAGAAGCATAACCGAAAAGAAGCAAACAATATAGTAAACAACCATCACATAATCATAGCATGATGCACAAACAAGTATGATGCATGACAAGGTTAAAAGTTGTTAACATGGCAAGAGGTGAAGCATAACAAAACTACACTATCTAAGCAATTTAAATGGGGGGCCAGAAACAACAAACAACAAATCCGGAAACTCCCCATGTGTATATTTTGGATATGGTACTGTTTTTCCCTAAACCATACTTTAGAGTTGTTAAACAGAAAAAGTAAGTGCACCATGTTAAACAATGCATTTTTCTAGACAATTTACATATAAAGTTTAGTAAATTCAGATCTATGATTATTAAGTTATGAAATAAACCATTTTAACATGTCCTTTAAGCAAAATAATGCAAACAGGCATTTAAACATTTTTAACAAGGATGAAAGTTGCATATTACGAAAGTACATGAAAATCTGAGCAAGATGCATATATGACAGGTTTTATTTGGATGCATGGTTATTTAGTTATTGACAATTCAAAATGATGGCATTTCTGTGAATATGCAGAAAGTGAATAAAATGCTAAATCACATTGGACAGGAAAAAAACATACACGAGCCCGAAGTATTAGAGTGCAGAGGCCCAGAACTGGATTTGGCCCATGTAGGAGTGCAAAAGAAAAAAATAAAAGGGGGCATAATTGAGCAAACCCTATTTGACGCTCGTTAGCGTCAGAATGTCATGCTTACACTGAGGGGAGCCTCTAGTGGGCCGGCCCATGTACGGGATTTGCCTTTGTCTTTTGATTCATTCGCTGCTGCTTCCTTATCTGTTCCTTGCGGAGTTCTTTTTTCATTTTTCTTCTATGGTTTTTTCTTCCAGTTTTTTCACTGTTTTGTCTGGTTTTCAGTTGTTTTGTTTCGGTTTTTTAATTTTATGTTTTTGTTCCTTTTTTCTTTTATGTTTTCTTTTTTTATTTCCTCTTTCTATTTTATCTCTTTATTGCGTATTATATAAAAAGTTCATCATATATTACAAAAATCTTCGTCGTAGAAAATGTTCATTGTATTTTATGAAATAGTTCACCTTGCATTATAAAAATGTTCATCGTGTACTACAAAAATGTTCATCTTATACTATGAAATTGTTCAACGCTATGAAAAAATGTTCATTGTGTATTTAAAATTTGTTCATCGTATATGTAAAAATGTTCAACGTATAATACAAATAGTTCATTTGTGGTTTTGAATTGTTCAGTGTTTTTACAAAAAAATATCTACGATATTTTAAAATTTGTTCAACATGATACTAAAAATATTTATTTTATAAAAAACATTGTTTGCAGCAATCTTTTATATGTTACGGCTGGCGCTGCATTTACCGTTGTGGGTTGCTAGCTCGGCTGGTAGGCACGTAGGAATACAGAATGAGGTCGGGAGTTCGATCCCAAGCGTGCGCTTCTTTTACGATTTTTTGCTCGACGCGTGATAATTGGGCCGGCCCGTTGGTGCGTCGCTTCGGCGAAGCTGCGTCGATCGGACGCACACCGGCGGCGTATAGGAGCTCTCGCACAACAAAATTGTGAAGGCCGCTGGGTTTGAACTCAAGATCTCCTGGATGAGAGCGCAAGCACCTAACCAACCGGGCTGCTCTTGGGTTTGTGTTTAAAAGAGGGGAACGGGTCTACTTACTAGAAGGTAAAGGCAGCGCCTTTAGAGTCACCATGGACGCACGGTGGTTGCCGGAGACGGCAGCGAGCAAGCACGGCGGCGCTAGCAGCAGTAGGGTAGTGGCGGGCGTGCGGAATCCCTAAGAGAGTTCACTGAAGAAGGATGTGCGCGTGCACGTGTGCAGGAGCTTGCGTGAGGCCAAGCCTGGCTGGGCATGGCTACCACCATGGCTGCTGGCTGGAATGGAGAGGATGGGCGCGTGGGTGCGTGCAGCACGGAGGGAGGGTGGAGGCTGTGTGTGTTGATAGGTGTGTGTGCATCAGCGAGGAGAGCAGTGGCAGGAACATCGAAGCAGGCGGGCGTGAGCGCATGCAAGAAGCAGAGAAGAACAAGGCGGGCGGGCAGAACAGCGGGCGAGCTCGTCGGAGAAACTCCGGCGACCAAGGCTCGCAGAGGAGGGCACCAAAAGATGCTGCGCTACAGGGCGATCCTAAAGGTGCTACGGATGCATCGAAACACGGACAAGAACCTCTCCCGCGATGAGGTCCCACGGGTGCGTGCGGAAAACGGCAACGAGGATGACGGAGTATGATAGGGAAGGAGATGGGAAGGAGCAGCGGCTCACCATGGGGCTGCTGCTGGAGTCGGCGGACTCGTCAGGGAAGCAGAGGAGCCGGCGTGGGGCTGCGCTGATCGAGGCGGTGCTCGGCTCCGTGAAGAAGAGGAAGCAGGGGAAGAAGACGGCGACGTAGGACTTGGCGATCCGGCTGGGGGAGGTCGTGAAACGGGACCGTGACGCCGTCCCGGATCTCGTGGATGAAGGAGGGGAGCCGGTGGGGGCGCGCTCGGACTTGCTCCGGCCATGGCGTCGGGCAGCGGAGTGCGTGCGCGTGGGGGCTGCCCTTACCTGCTGGCGGCGCGGAGGAGGGAAGGAGGAGGAGAGAGGGAACCCAGGGGATCGTAGCAAGGGTTAAATTGGAGGGGGGGAGGGCGGACGTGGAGCTCAGGCATCCATGGTGGCCATGTGCGGTGTGTGCTCTGTTTTTCACTGTGAGGAGAAGAAGAACAGTGCCAGCCAAAACGCTATAGTGAAAAGGAGTCGGGCTGGGCCGGCACGGTGAAAATAAGAGGGAGAGGTAGGAAAAAATAGCTGGGCCGCTGGAAATTCCCTCTCCCTTTTGTCTTCCTTTTCCATTTTCCAGAACAGAAAATACCTGGAGGAAAAGAATAGAAGGGAAGGAATGGAATTTGATAGAGATGGAAATACCTATGGAGTCCTAGAAATATCAAACATGGAATATAATACATTGGCAATTTTAGAGACAATAAATTCAAACAAGTTTGGAATTGAATCCAACTTGTTTAAATCCAAAATCCAACCAAAGCACATCCAAATGAGTTGAAATTTGGAGGGGTGACTATTGGCATGGTCTAGGATTTATATAAAAACAGTGAGCGTTTTACTGAGACAGGAAAATGCCACTTGCAATAAATGGATGAGAATTGGAAGGAAGAAGCTAGTGATGGGGTGTTGCACTTGATGATGGTTTAGATGGAAAGGGCAAGATGAAATAGCAAGGAAGATGAGAAGGAGTTCACAAAGATAACAAGCACACAACAAAACTTCAAGATGCAAACCAAGGCATGATGCTCATGATGCAAATGCAACAAAAATGACATAGGCAATATCACATCATGAAGCATAGAACAAAGTAAGGATGGCGCAATGCAATATAATAAAAGATGAACATGATGCAAGAAGCAAAAATAAAAATGGCACTCCTCATGATCATGGCAACAACATAGCGAAAAGAAATATGCAAAACAATTATGACAATGCCACACACAATAAACACACGACAACTACTAAAATAAATGGAAGGCAAATGGAGCATCGGTCTTGGGGCGTCACAACACTCCCCCACTAACAAGAGATCTCGTCCCAAGTGAGGGAGTCCTGGACTAAGGGGTCCTCGGGCGTCCGGCCTGTTATCTATGGGCCGGACTGATGGGCTGTGAAGATCGAAGGCCGAAGACAATACCCGTGTCCGGATTGGACTCTACTTGGCGTGGAAGGCAAGCTAGGCGACCGATTATGAAGATTCCCTCCTATGTAACCGACCTCATGTAACCCTAGATCTCTCCGGTGTCTATATAAACCGGAGAGCATAGTCCGGATAGGACAGATTCATTGCCATACTCATAGGCTAGACTTCTAGGGTTTAGCCATTATGATCTCGTGGTAGATCAACTCTTGTAACACTCATATTCATCAAGACCAATCAAGCAGGAAGTAGGGTATTACCTCCATAGAGAGGGCCCGAACCTGGTTAAACATTGTTTCCCCCATCTCCTGTTACCATCAATCCTAGATGCATAGTTCGGGACCCCCTATCCGAGATCCGCCAGTTTTGACACCGACATTGGTGCTTTCATTGAGAGTTCCACTGTGCCGTCGGCAAAGGACTCAATGGCCCCTTCGATCGTCAGCAATGACGTGGTCCAGGGAGAAACCTTCCTTCCCGGACAGATCTACGTATTCGGCGGCTTCGCACTGCGGGCCAACTCGCTTGGCCATCTGGAGCAGATCGATAGTTACGCCCCTGGCCACCAGGTCAGGTTCGGAAGCTTAAACTACGTCGCGGATATCCGTAGAGACTTGATCTTCGAGGGATTTGATACCGCGGCGATCGCTCCCCCATTCTCCGATGAACTTGACCTAAATCTGTCAACGGAGCACACCCAGGAGATGGATCCTGTTGCTGTAACGGCCTCAGTACCACAGCAGATCACGCCCTCCGAGGTCATGAAGTCCGCGGCATTGGAGCCGCACACGGACTCGACATCCTACAATGCTTGTGCCAACGGAACCCCGGACTCGTTTCCGGCTGCACGTTCCGAACCGGATACACCTGCGAAGACCGTGCTGGATCGGTTGTCGATTTTCGAATTTAGCGCCGCAGACGTCTTCCAGCATTCGCCTTTGGGTGACGTACTAAATTCTTTGAAGAACTTGTCCTTGGAGGAAGACTCACAGCCGAACTATGTTCGGTTCGAGCTAGAGGCGGACGACGAGGAATTTTGCTTCCCACCCACCACCCACTTCATAGCCACCGTCAACGACTTAACCGACGTGCTTGACTATGGCTCCGAAGAAATCACCGGTATGGACGACGATGCCGACAATGAGCAAGGCCAAGACCCGCCATTCACTGGACGTTGGACGGCCACCTCTTCGTACGACGTATACATGGTTGATACACCCAAGGGATCTGGCGACGACAAAGAAGAGCCAGATAAGAAAAAAACTTCTGAGACGCAGTCCAAGCGCCGGCGCCCTAAACGCCGTTCTAAGCCTCGCCGCTCAAAGGATAGCAATACTGGTACCGGAGAAAATAGCACTCCGGGCGACGCCGAAAACAATGAAGACCCTGTCGGAGCTACATCCGAACAGGAGGAACATGACGACAGGCAAGACAACCCTGATGAGCAGGCCATAGAAGATGACTCGGGGGACAATAGTTACCGTCCACCCTCCGAAGAGGAGACAAGCCTCGGCAACGAAGATTTCATCGTACCTGAGGACCCTCTGGAGCAGGAGCGCTTTAAGCTTCAACTGATAGCCACTGGAAGGAGCCTGAAAAAGAAGCAGCACCAGCTTCAAGCCGAACAAGATCTGCTCGTCGACAGATGGACTGACGTCCTGACAGCGGAAGAATACGGCCTCAAGCGCCCAACCAAGAGCTACCCAAAACGCAGACTGCTACCTCAATTCGATGAGGAGGCACCGGAGCACACATCTCCCTCGCGTAATGCGGAACGACCACCACGTGGTCGAGACAGGGCGGCCAACCGGCCACCACGCTGTCGGGATAAAGCGGCAACTCAGGCCTAACAACAGCCTGCCCAACCGCGCCGCAAAAATAAAGACGGAAGAATTTAGGGTCACACGTATGACCTCCGGCAGACCCTAGATAGTAGAGCAGGACATACAAGATCGATCTACGAATCTCGAGAACGTGCCTCTAGGCACGAAGATAGCTACCTATTCGGACGTGACAAACCTAACCATGCCTGGTCTGAATGCCGTAGACGAACTCCATCAGAGCTACGCCGCGACACGGCACGGTACAGAGGCGCCGCACACCCTCTCTGCTTCACAGACGAGGTACTGGATCATGAATTCCCCGAGGGATTCAAGCCCGTCAATATCGAATCATACGATGGCACAACCGATCCCGCAGTGTGGATCGAGGATTTCATCCTCCACATCCACATGGCTCGAGGAGATGATCTCCACGCCATTAAATACCTCCCACTCAAGCACAAAGGGCCATCTCGGCACTGGCTTAACAGCCTGCCTGAAAATTCTATCGGCAGCTGGGAGGACTTGGAAGAAGCTTTCCTAGACAACTTCCAAGGAACTTATGTCCGGCCACCAGACGCCGATGACTTAAGCCACATAGTTCAACAACCTGGAGAATCAGCCAGAAAATTCTGGACTAGGTTCCTAACCAAAAAGAACCAGATCGTTGACTGTCCGGACGCCGAGGCCTTAGCAGCCTTCAAACACAGCATCCGTGACGAATGGCTAGCACGCCACCTCGGCCAAGAAAAGCCGAAGTCCATGGCAGCCCTCACGGCACTCATGACCCGCTTTTGCGCGGGAGAGGACAGTTGGCTGGCCCGTAGTAACAACACAACCAGCGAGACAGGCCCCTCGGAGGCCAAGAATAGCACTGGTAAGCTTCGGCGCAACAGACACAAACGCCGAAGCAATGACAACAACACCGATGACGCCACAGTCAACGCCGGATTCACTGGCTCTAATTCCGGCCAGCGGAAGAAGCCCTATAAAAGGAACAATGAAGGACCTTCCAGCCTGGACCGCATACTCGACCGTCTGTGCCAGATACACGGCACCCCGGACAAGCAAGCCAATCATACCAACAGGGATTGTTGGGTTTTCAAGCAGGCTGGCAAGTTAAATGCCGAAAACAAGGAAAAGGGATCACAAAGTGAGGACGAGGAGGAAGAGCCCCGGCAGCCGAACACTGGGGGGCAGAAGAAATTTCCCCCTCAAGTCAAAACGGTGAACATGATATATGCTACACACATCCCCAAAAGGGAGCGTAAGCGTGCACTCAGGGACGTCTACGCGGTAGAGCCAGTCGCCCCCAAATTCAATCCATAGTGGTCATTTCCGATCACCTTTGATCGCCGAGACCACCCAACCAGTATCCGTCATGGCGGTTCGGCCGCATTGGTCCTCGACCCAATCATCGACGGATTTCACCTAACACGAGTCCTAATGGACGGTGGTAGCAGCCTCAACCTGCTCTATCAAGACACAGTTCGGAAGATGGGCATTGACCCCTCACGAATCAAACCAACAAAGACTACCTTCAAAGGAGTCATACCAGGCGTCGAGGCCCGCCGTACAGGCTCAATCATGCTGGAAGTGGTATTCGGTTCTCCGGACAATTTCCGAAGAGAGGAGTTAATCTTCGACATCATCCCATTCCGCAGTGGCTACCACGCACTGCTCGGACAAACAGCGTTCGCTAGATTCAATGCAGTGCCACACTACGCTTATCTCAAGCTCAAGATGCCCGGCCCACGTGGCGTCATCGCAGTCAATGGCAACACGGAACGCTCCCTTCGATTAGAGGAAGACACAGCAGCCCTAGTAGCAGAGGTACAGAGCAGCCTTCTCAAGCAGCACCATAGTGCGGCTGCCGAGCCCTTGGACACCATCAAGAAGTTCCAAACTACACTGCAACAAGATAGCAAGGCTCGTCAAGAGCTCGACTAGAAATTTGGCCTCCATCCCAGTCCCGATGAAGTAGTGGCATTCGTACCACGTGTACATACTTACGCACTCGAAATTCCATGGACATCCACGGAGGCACTAGCTGACCCGGGATCTACAGTTCAGCTAAGACCGACCCCGGACACACTTCTTCCTTTCTGTTTCAGGTTCCATTTCCCGCGAGCCTGATCACCAGCCCCTTTGAAGGATCGGCATACAAAGGAGGCATGCATCATAGGTGTGCTGGGTAACCCCCATACGTTCTTCTTGACGGTATTTTTACTTATTTACTAGGACCCGCACGCTGCTCCCTCTTGATCCCGGCATGTAAAATAGTCCGGGTGCTTATCGCACTATTTGTATAAGATACACCTTGACGTATCCATTCAGCTATAACAAAAATGATGTGTGGCCCAGTTTTTTTTGGCTCTTGCCCCTTATTCCATTTCACTTCGATCTGCTTATTAGCTACATCGGTACTCTTTTGTACGTTTCATATTCGCCAGGGGCTGCTTATCACCCCACAAATACGGCAGCAAAGACCGAACACTTCTTATATATAAGTTCGGCACCCCGAATTTAGCATTATATGCATTGGCTCTGAATCATGTCTTTGGGCAATAGTTGGGTTGCCCGGCTCCTGTGCTTGCTCTCCTACGTTTCGCCCTATCGGCTAGGGTAGTAAAGGGAGAACTACTGCAATTGTGCCCTGGCCTTGACCGAATGAGCACCTCAGTAGAGAAAGCCGAAAACTGACTGTCATGATACGGCGAGAGCCGGTCAGCTGTTCGAGGGTTACAAAATCGTTGGAAATTTTTTCCGCGTCACGCGAAGGATTGGTACTTCCCGATCAAATGCTGACAGCACCCTGGCTTGGACCAGGGGCTGTACACTTGCTTAATTATAAAACTCCTATGGCTAAGTGAGGGTGTTTTAGCCGTATAGTCTGATTGCCTTGTTCGTTGCGCTAAAAAACTCCTTCAAGGACCATATAATTGGACCAAGATTGTTTAGATCCCATCCCGAACACCTCCGTATTAATTACGTGGGGGCAGAAGCCGACGACTGGCCAACCCTCAGATTGCATCTAACACGGCCGCATAGGAGGAAACAATTTAAAGCATAATGAAATTACATTACAAAACAAAGCTTTGACTTTATAATAGAAGGCAAAGGACAACACGAATGTATTCATTCGAAAATAACGTCCTGCGAACATTGAGCTGCCACAAGTCGAGACCCTTCTATGACATCCGTAAAGTATTTCTCGGGTGTGCGGTGCTCCTTGCCTTCCGACGGCCCGCTGGCCACTTCCACAGCACCACATCTTGCAGCAAGCGAAGGCCATACGGGCGCCCTCAATACATGCAGAGCGCTTGACGACGTCCAGCCACAAAAGGCTTCTACCAGCTGCCTCACGAGTCCGAAGTAGCTGTCGGGTATAGCTTCGGCTGGCCATAGCCGGATTGTCAAATCCTTCATGGCTAGTTCCGCCACCCTGTGCAGCTCCACCAGCTGCTTCAGCTGATCGGTGAAGGACACAGGATGCTGCGGCATCGCATACTGCGACTAGAATAGCTTCTCCGTAGAACATCCTCCTTCGGCTCAGTAGAACGCTACAACTTCTGACACACTGCGAGGTAGATCCGCAAAAGCTCCTGGGGAACTCCCAACCCGGGTTAGTAAAAGGTACTGCCTCTCCGCATACTTGCTTTCCATGTTAAAAGCCTTACGCGCCGTGATCGTCTTGGCCTCCTGGATCTCTTGGATGACGGCCTGGGCCTCATTCCACGCGGTTTCCGCGCCCTGACGAGCCTTGGTGAGTTCGGCCTCCTGAGCCGACGCATCATTCTCTAAGGTATCACATTTTTTCACTGCATCTTGGAGCTCTCGCTGGATTTCCTTAACACGGGCCTTGAGCTTCTTACGAGGGGCTTGCTGTTGGACAGCCCTCTCCTCGGCCTCGTCCAGGGCCTTCCTCAAGGCCTCGACCTCGGTCGCGGCCCCTGCATACATTTCGACATTACAGTCAATACACAGCGTCTCCGCTTTCCGAACACACAGCAAGATGTTACTTACCTTGCTTCTCCTGCAGCCGCACCCTAACCTCGCCGAGCTCATTCTCGGTCCGCTCCAGCCTCTGCTTCAGTTCAGAGACTTCGGCAGCATGAGAGGTCGCGGCCAACAGCGACACCTGCTCATGCACACATATCACATTAGTTTCCTACACTAGAGGATTGATCCTTCGTCCAGTTTCTCTTACCGAGCACCGGACAGTGTCTCAGGGGCTACTGACTATAGGAGGTTTTTTCTCTGTCCCTTACCTCAAAACCTATAAACAGGTTGCTGTAGGCTTCGTTCAGTCCACTCTTGGTAGACTAAACCTTCTCGATCACCGCGCTCATAAGAACACGGTGCTCGTCCATAACGGAGGCACATCGTAGCGCCTTCATCAGGTTATCCGGCGCCCCTGGATGGACAGGGACCACCGGCGGAAGTGGCACACCCCCTCCTTTGAAGAGGGCTGCACGCCCGACTCCGGAGCCATATGGGTCTCCGAAATCGTATTTGGCTGAGGGCCAAGCTGGGTGCGGCCCCCTTCACCAGTCCCCACGGGGATCGTTTCCTCCATGTGTGCGGCAGTGGAGGCTTCGCCTCGTGGCGCCTCCCAGACAGCGTCCTGGGCTCCCCCCGGTTTGGATCGGCCCTTCGGGATAGCACTTCGGTGTCGTCCCCGGCCCTTGGGAAATAAGCAGGTGGTGGCGACTGGCTCGCCATCTCCGACGGAGCCAACGAACTTCCAGACGAGGATCGCTGGATTAGGTCGCGGGCCGGACTGCAATGTTACAGTTAACTACATCAATATAATGGAGAGAAAAGGCTGGATGTGTGCATAAATAAGCCATATCACTTACGATGCGGCCTGGGGCTTAGTGCGGGGGTGTCATTTCGGACTACAATCAACGTCCCACGCGGTGTTGGCCGCCGGAACGCCCTTCCCCTTTTTGGGCGCCGCCTCCAGATGCGCCGGAGCTGCCCTCTTCGTCTTCCTCTCCTCAGGGGGAGGATTGTTTTCTTCCTCCTCCTCCTCTTGCCCGTCATTGTCCTCAGGGACAGAGGAATGAGTTTTGTCGTCTTCAGACGCCGCGTCCGAAATACCCTTACGACGGAGGCCACTCTTGGCCCCCTTCGCCTTCTTCTTGGCCTTCTTCTCCGGCGCTTTGTATGGCGCCGACACTAGCATCTCCGCCCAGCGCGGGATGACTGGTTCTTTGGGCAACGGTGCCGGACACTGGTTTCGCTTCGCCCTCTCGGTCCAGTCCTGAAAGAGTAGCAATAAAAGCTCAGACATCATCCTCGAAACAATTAGGTTGAGGACTCATTCGAAATAACCTACCTTGCTGGCGGGGTATGTACAATCATGACCACGGTCTGAATCCATGGCCGGTGGTTTTTCATTCCCCTTGAAGAGCAATTTCCATGCGCCTTCGTGCGTAGTCTCGAAGAGCCTCGCCAGGGTCCGGTGCCTCTTTGGATTGAACTCCTACAGCGGGCGGCTTCAGCGCTGGCATGGAACGATCCGGCGAACTAACATCACCTGGATCACGTCAACTAGCTTGACGCTCTTGGTTACCATGCTCTAAACGCGCGTCTGCAACACTATCAGCTCGCTAGGAGAACACCAATCCGGACTCTTCTCGACCCAGGAGGTGAGTCGCATAGGAGCGCCGGAGCGGAATTCGGCAGCTGCGGCCCAGGTGGTGCTCCATGGTTCTGTGATGTAGAACCACTGCTTCTGCCACTCCTTTACCATATGCACGAAGGTGCCTTTGGTCCAAGAGACGTTGGCCAATTTTCTCACCATTGCCCCTCCGCACTCCGCGTGCTGGCCATCCACCACCTTCGGCTTCACGTTGAAGACTTTGAGCCACAGCCCAAAGTGGGGTTGGATGAGGAGGAAGGCCTCGCACACGACGATAAACGCCGAGATGTTGAGGAAGGAATTCGGGGATAGATCATGGAAATCTACCCCGTAGTAATACATTAACCCACAGACGAAGGGGTGGAGTGGAAACCCTAGCCCGCGGAAGAAATGGGGGAGAAATACCACCCTCTCTGTGGGCTCCGGCATGGGGACGATCTGTCCCTCGGCCGGTAGGCGGTGGACAATCTCCTTCGCCAAATACCCGGCCGCCCGGAGCTCAGTAATGTCCTCCTCCGTGACGGAGGAGACCATCCATCTGCCCTGACCACCGGATCCGGACATGGTTGCTTGAGTGGAAAGGAGATGAAAACTTGGGCGCTGGAGCTCGAGATCGGGAAGGCGGAGACGGAGAGAAAGCGTGAGAAGAGGAAGAGGGGGTCCATATCCTCTTATAAAGGCAGTAAACATTAAAACGCATCCTCGCTCGCCTAAGATTCGCCTATTCCCAAAGGCTGTGCAAACGGCACGGTTGGGTTACCCATGCCCGCATTGATGAGAATCCCCCAATAAGGGGACACAAACTCTGCTTCGACAAGACGTACCAATAGCGACCGCGTCTCGAAACGTGGGACAAACGGTTCGAAATTGTGACCGAACGAACGTAATGCAGAAAGCTGTTAGCGGATGGAACTCGTGTAAAATATATATATTCTCTCTGCGGTTGTGCATGGTGTTTAACAAGTCCGGATACAATCATTGCGTCCGAAGACTATCTTGGAGTTCAGAAGAAGGGGAACCCGCCTTGCAATGCCGAAGATAATCTGCGCGCCGGACTCCTCGTCATTGAAGCCAGGTTCAGGGGCTACTGAGGGAGTCTTGGACTAAGGGGTCCTCGGGCGTCCGGCCTGTTATCTACTGAGCCGGACTAATGGCCTGTGAAGGCGTGAAGGCCGAAGACTATACCCGTGTCCGGATTGGACTCTACTTGTCATGGAAGACAAGCTTGGCGACCGACTATGAAGATTCCCTCTTACGTAACCGACTCCATGTAACACTAGATCTCTCCGGTGTCTATAAACCGGAGAGCATAGTCCGGATAGGACAGATTCATTACCATATACTCATAGGCTAGACTTCTTGGGTTTAGCCATTACAATCTCGTGGTAGATCAACTCTGGTAACACTCATATTCATCAAGATCAATCAAGCAGGAAGTAGGGTATTACTTCCATAGAGAGGGCCCGAACCTGGGTAAACATTGTGTCCCCCGTCTCCTGTTACCATCAATCCTAGATGCACAGTTCGGGACCCCCTACCCGAGATCCACCAGTTTTGACACAGACACCAAGATCTTAGGAATGAGATGGAATAGAAATAGCTAGCACTCGGGTAGGTAATAGGAACGGTGATTATGTTGAGAGTCAAAAGCTCAAGGAACAAGATAGACTCTGAAACCACTTCAGTTAGAACAAGATATAAATGGAATAAGAACGAAAGAATTGGGATAGCATCCCGGTATAATAGAAAAGGGATAATTAGATTTATGCCCCTAGTTATGTCCCACTCGTCTGTTTTACCCCTAATTCCCAAAAGTCACCGGTTCTGTCCAAGTCACTTTGATGCTCTTATGCTTTTGCCCTTTGTCCGTCAGTTTGAAAACTTCATAACTAATTCATACAAAATCAAAAAAATGCAAATAAGATACCAAAATGTTCAGAAAAAGATCACCTATAGGTCAGTGTCATTTGCATTCATGAAAAAAGTGTTGGAAAGTGCACATCCGAGTTTTAGGTCTTTTGATACCACCATGAATAGTAAACTCTAAAAAGAATCAAAAAATTCAAAAAAATTATGGTGGCAAAGAACGACAAGTGTTCTATGTGCTTGCCAAGTTTCATTAGGGAACGACATTCGTGGAAGTCGTGGCAAAAAAATAGTCTATTTTGGAGTGCTGATTGTTTTTCTTGCCGCGGCACCCACGAATGTTATTCCCTAATGAAACTTGGCAGGCACTTAAAAAATTTGTCATTCTTTGCCACCAAATTATTTTTGAATTTTTTTGAACTTTTTTAGATTTTACTATTCATGGTGGTAGCATATGAGCTAAAACTCGAATGGGCACTTTCCAACACTTTTTTCATGAATGCAAATGACACTGACATATAGGTGATGTTTTTCTGAACATTTTGGTATCTTATTTGCATTTTTCTGATTTAGTATGAATTAGTTATGAAGTTTTCAAACTGACAGTCAAACGGTCAAAGGGCAAAAGCATAAGAGGAGCAACGTCATTTGGACAGAACCGGTGACTTTTGGGAATTAGGGGTAAAACAGACGAGTGGGACACAACTAGGGGCATAAATCTAATTATCCCAATTGAAAAAGGAGAGGTAGACAAGATAAGAGGTTTGAAAAGAGGACACCACACTCTGATGAATGAATAATCAAGGAAATAAAATGGTCTTAGAGAAAGGAGATAATGGGTCGAAGAGAGCAACATCGCCATGCCTCCGAAAAGAAAGAATAGAAAGTAAATCATTGGAAGGACAAGAAAGGGGAAAACAAAGACAACTTCCACCATAATTGAATTGAGAAGCATCCTTGCAAGGAAGGGTTGAATGGAGTAGTTGGAAATTGAACAACGAAAAAAATAAGCTTGTTGTGGGCTTATGGAAAACATCTACAAAATTTGAGGTGAATTTTTTGCCACAAACAAAATCTTGAATAGCTGAGAAGAACGAAGAAATGCAAAACTCCACTTCGAAAGAATACGGAGAATTATTTGCACCTCGAGATGCAAGAAGAAAAGGTACTTGAGCTTCTCCAACAAGAATCTTGATAAACACTTGAGGAATGAATTAAATCATGATGAAGCACCATGAAGAACTCCGGTGACAAAAGGATGATGAGGTAGAATTCAAGGATGAAAAGAATAAGATTAAAGCCTTGTAGTGATTTAGATGGAGCTTCGCGATGAGACAAGCTAGAAAAACTTGGAACTCCGGAAAAGAAAAATGATCAACTTAGAACCAAGAGATTATTCATCATGAAAAATCTCCAAAGGAAGGAATTAATCAACTTGATGAAAGAAGAATAAGAATTATGTTATGCATATCCTCCATCAGTTAAATTGATGAAAATCAATGGATTGGCATACTACTTATTTGCGTTGGGAAAGATTAAAGGCAGATATAGCGCAAAACTTGGAAAAGGTCTTTATGAACCACCGGTAGGACTGGAAAGAACAAATGAATTGATATGATAAGAACGAAAGTGAAATTCTTAAACGAACCACCGTAAGAATTTGAAAATGAATGAAGAAAGAGAATGAATCACCGAGAGGAATTAGAAAACAAACGAAGATACTTGAGTAAATCAAGATGCAAGAGAACGAAGCGATCGCGAACTGATTAAAGAAAGCTTGAACGAAGCACCGGTACAAATATGGTAACGAACGAAGCTGAAAACTTGGAACTAAGAAATATTCTGAAATGGAGGCCTCCGAATAATCGAAACGAAAAATAACTCATAAAATACGCCGGATGGGTAAGAAAAGAATTCTTGACGATCGGAACAAAATAAGAGGATAGCAACAAGCTAGCACCATGAATCTCTGAGAGAACAGACAAGATTTAGATGAAAACTCTTCTCCAGTCTTCAAATGTTGAGAATGATGAGGAGGAACACTACCAAAATTGCTGAGATACTCCAGGAGAATGAAAAGCGAAGAGGTTGAACCAATAATGAAAATACTTTGAAATCGATCTTGGAAAAGCATCTGACGGATGAAATTCATTCTTAGGTCAAACTTTGAAAAGAATTTGAGAATAACTCTAGGAAAATTAGAAGAGTCGTGTAAGATCTTGGGAAAGACCTGTGGGTTAGGGCCCACTGGGAAGAAACACCGTTGAGAATGAATAATAGAAGAGCGAATGCGCCGGAACAATTGAGGGACTTGAATGAGGTGACAACCTCAAAATAATTGAATGCAAGCATGAATCTTCTGAGATGTCTTGAGAACTCCGGAAGGATAAACTGGCAAGAGGCGAACAAGCAAGGGGAAGCACTTGAGTCGAGGAAAATAATGTGATCAACCCAAAAATTGGAATTGAATCCACCGGAAAAGAAAACGTGATGAATAATGATTAACTAGACGAGAATTCACCAGTTGAGACAATTGAGGAAAGACTGAAGAGGCTCCGCGCGAATCAAATTGATGCTCACATATAGCCTTTGACTCCGGGAACAAAAGGGGTGTGAGGGCGGGAAAAACAAAGGCAACTTGGAACGGGGAACCGACGAATAACGTGAAGAGAAAAGCACTGATTGGAATAATTGAGGAAAGAATGCAAAGGCTTCGCACGAGTAGGATGGATAATCGATTACGGACTCCGGCTCCGAGAAGAAAAAGGGTGGGCGGGTGCGAAAACCAGGGACAACTCTGGACGGGGAAACAACATCGTTGATAAAGAAGTGAGGACTAATCTTGCAAAAGAGAATGAAGATCGAATCAACTTGACGAGAAATGCACCGGATGAAAAATGCTAACATCACAACAAACGTAAACTAGCTGCGTGGTGCTAAAAAATTTTGAAGGGGAAGAGGAGTATATGAAAATACCTACGTCAAGATTTCTCACCAGAGCGACGATGGGGCTGAGGAGTAAAAAGAATTCCTACTCTCCGATATAACTAGACTCCGAAAAAGGTTTTCTTCTAGACTCGACAACAACCAAGTACGGACAATCAAGCGGGCTCCTATGGTCGGTCGAGGCTCTGATACCAACTTGTCACGCCCAATATGTGACTCTATCCTGAAGGAACTCGAAGGTCCCACCAAGGACAGAACCGCATATTGACACGCTTTTGCAAGGTGGATATCATTACATCGTACCATTACATAATAGTTGGGGATACATACAAAGGGCATACAAATGCCACAAGAATACATCGAACGTCATACATGAGAACAACATCCGATTACGGATGAAGCACAAACATAAACTCAAACGACATCCCCACCCTGCTAGCCCAGGCTGCCGACCAGGAACCTAACCCAAGATCGACGAAGAAGAAGAAGAACTCCCAAACAAGTAAACATCGATGTCACGTCATGATCATGACATTACCTGTACCTGCAACTGTTGTTGTAGTAATCTGTGAGCCACGAGGACTCAACAATCCCATTACCATGGGTATCAAGACTAGCGAAGCTTAATGGGAATGGAAAGGGTAAGTGGTGAGGTTGCAGCAGCGGCTAAGCAATGTATGGTGGCTAACTTACGAGTACAAGAATAAGATGAGAATCTACGCAAACGGTCGCAAACTAATAATGATCAAGAAGTGATCCTGAACTACTTGCGTTCAAACATAACCCAACCGTGTTCTCCTCTCGAACTTCCCCTAAAAGATACAGTCACGATTACGCACGCGGTTGGTGTATTTTAATTGAGTTTGCTTCAAGTCCTCTACAACCGGATATTAACAAATTCCCATCTGCCACATAACCGCGGGCACGGCTCTTGAAATTTAAACCCTGCAGGGTGTCCCAACTTAGCCCATGACAAGCTCATGATCCGCGGAGACAATCCTCCATCGCGGGACCCCCCGATCAGACATGGAATCCTGGTGCACAAGACATTTTGGCAATGGTAAAATTAATCCAGCAAGACCACCTGGCGCACTGACACCCTGATAGTAGCCAGGCGTATCTGTTCTCAGGCTACGACCGGATGGGACAAGCTACGAGTAAAACCAGCCCTCGAGTTTCCCCGAGGTGGCCCCGCAGGCTGCCCGTTTGGGACCAACACCATCGACACTAGCCCTCCCTGTTTATGTAGAAAGAATCCTCGGGTTCATGACGCCCTATGCCAATTAATTATTTAGTTCAATATTATTATGTTGGCAAAAGTTAAAACCAATGTTGGGCCTTGCTGGCAGAGTTTTATTCAAAGCGAACTGTCAAGAGGGGCCCATAAACCCTCACCATGTTAGGGACGCAAAATCAAGGAACATAACACTGGTATGACGGAAACTAGGGCGACAAGAGTGGAACAAAACACCAGGCATAAGGTCGAGCCTTCCACCCTTTAACAAGTATATAGATGCATTAATTAAATTAGAGATATTGTGATATCGCATGATATCCATGATATCCATGTCCCAACATGGAACAACCTGCAACTGCACCTGCAACTAGCAACACTATAAGAGGGGCTGAGCAAAGCGGTAACATAGCCAAACAACGGTTTGCTAGGAAGGGTAAAAAGGTTAGAGGCTATCATGGCAATTTGGGAGGCTTGATAAACAAGTGGTAGGTAGCGCGACATAGCGATAGCATCGAGACAAGTAGCATAGCAATGATAGTAGTGAGATGCAAGGTGAAGGTCATCTTGCCTGAAATCCCGCTCGGAAGAAGATCGAGTCCATGAAGTAGACGTATCAACGTAGTCCAACGAATCCTCACAATTGCAACATAACCAGAACTATCAAGAAGAAGCACAACCGGAAAGAAGGAAACAACATAGTAAACAACCATCACATAATCATGGTATGATGCACAAACAAGTATGATGCATGACAAGGTTAAAAGTTGTTAACATGGATAGACTCCAAAAAAGGTTTTCTTCTAGACTCGGCAACGGCCAACTACGGACAATCAAGGGGGCTCCTATGGTCGTTCGAGGCTCTGATACCAACTTGTCACGCCTAATATGCGACTCTATCCTAAAGGAACTCGAAGGTCCCACCAAGGATAGAACCGCATATTGACACGCTTTTGCAGGGTGGATATCATTACATCGTACCATTAAATAATAGTTGGGGATACATACATTGGGCATACAAATGCCACAAGAATACATCGAACATCATACTGGGATGGATCAGTGCTAGTGATAATTGTGGGGATCGGACGAGGATGAAACAAGTGTGCGTGCGTGTGAAATAATAGAAACAACAACAACAAAAATGTGAAGGCCGCTGGGTTTGAATTCAAGATCTCCTGGATGAGAGCGTGTGCAGCTAACCAGCCGGGCTGCTCTTGGGTTTGTGTTTAAGAGAGGCGAACGAGTCTACTTAACAAAAGGTAAAGGTAGTGCCATAGAGTCACCATGGACACACGGTGGTTACCGGAGACGGCAGCGAGCAAGCACGGCGGTGCTAGCAGCAGCAGGGTAGTGGCGGGCGTGCGGAATCCTTGAGAGAGTTCAATGAAGAAGGATGTGCGCGTGCGCGTGTGCAGGAGCTTGCGTGAGGCCGACCCTGGCTGGGCATGGCTACCACCATGGCTGCCGGCTGGAACGGAGAGGACGTGCACGTGGATGCATGCACCACGGAGGGAGGGTGGAGGCTGGGTGGGCTGATGGGTGTGTGTGCATCAACGAGGAGAGAAGTGGCAGGAACATCGAAGCAGGCGGGCGTGAGCGCACGCAAGAAGCAGAGAAGAACAAGGCGGGCGGGCAGTACAGCGAGCGAGCTCGTCGGAGAAACTCCAGCGACCAAGGCTCGCAGAGGAGGGCACCAAAAGATGGTGCGCTACATGGTGATCCTAAAGGTGCTACGGATGCATCGAAACACGAACAAGAACCTCGCCGGCGATGAGGTCCCGCGGGTGCGCGCGGAAAACGGCAATGAGGACGATGGAGTATGACAGGGAAGGAGATGGGAAGGAGCGGTGGCTCACCATGGGGGTGCTGCTAGAGTCGGCGGACTCGTTGAGGAAGCAGAGGAGCTAGCGTGGGGCTGTGCCGATCGAGGCGGTGCTCGACTCTGTAAAGAAGAGGAAGCAGGGGAAGAAGACGGCGATGTAGGACATGGCGATCCGGTTGGGGGAGGTCATGAAACGGGATGGTGACGCTGTCCCGGAGCTCGTGGATGAAGGAGGGGAGCCGGTGGGGGCGCGCTACGTCATCGGCGAGCTCGGACTTGCTCTGGCCATGGCGTTGGGCAGTGGGGTGCGTGCACGTGGGGGCTGCCCTTACCTGCTGGCGGTGCGGAGGAGGGATGGAGCAGGAGATAGGGAACCCTAGGGGATCGCAGCGACGGTTAAATAGGAGGGTGGAAGGGCGGACGTGGAGCTCGGGCGTCCATGGTGGCCATGTGCCGTGTGTGCTCTGTTTTTCACTGTGAGGAGAAGAAGAACAGTGCCAGGCAAAACGCTACGGTGAAAAGGCCTTAGGCTGGGCCGGCGCGGTGAAAATAAGAGCGAGAGGTAGGAAAAAAATAGCTGGGCCGCTGGAAATTCCCTCTCCCATTTGTCTTCTTTTTGTATTTTCCAGAACAGAAAATACCTAGAGGAAAAGAATAGAAGGGAAGGAATGGAATTTGATAGAGATGGAAATACCTATGGATTCCTGGAAATATGCAAACATGGAATAAAATACTTTGGCCATTTTAGAGACAATAAATTCAAACAAGTTTGGAATTGAATCCAACTTGTTTAAATCCAAAATCCAACCAGAGCACATCCAAATGAGTTGAAATTTGGAGGGGGACTATTGGCATGGTCTAGGATTTATATAAAAATAGTGAGCATTTTACTGAGACAGGAAAATGCCACTTGCGATAAATGGATGAGAATTGGAAGGAAGAAGCTAGTGATGGGGTGTTGCACTTGATGATGGTTTAGATGGAAAGGGCAAGATGAAACAGCAAGGAAGATGAGAAGGAGTTCACAAAGATAACAAGCACACAACAGAACTTCAAGATGCAAACCAAGGCATGATGCTCATGATGCAAATGCAACAAAAATGACATAGGCAATATCACATCATGAAGCATAGAACAAAGCAAGGATGGCACAATGCAATATAATAAAAGATGAACATGATGCAAGATGCAAAAATGACAATGGCACTCATCATGATCATGGCAACAACATAGCGAAAAGAAATATGCAAAAAAATTATGACAATGCCACACACAATAAACACCCAACAACAACTAAAATAAACGGAAGGCAACTGGAGCATCGGTCTTGGAGCGTCACAAAAACTTCAACAATAAACCCAGTCACCAAGAGCCGGGCCACTTTTTCACCAATGGCCTTGTGCCTCTCTTCGTTAAAATGACGAAGGAATTGCTTGACCAGCTTAAACTTTGGATCAACATTGAGAGTGTGCTCATCGAGTTCCCTCGGTACACCTGGCATGTCTGAAGGCTTCCATGCAAAGATGTCCCTGTTCTCATGGATGAACTCGATGAGCGCATTTTCCTATTTCGGATCCATATTAGCACTAGTACCGAACTGCTTGGATGAGTCGCCAGGAACAAAGTCAACCAGCTTAGTGTCATCTGTCGATTTAAACTTCAACAAAGGAACATGCTGTGTAGTTGGCTTTTTCAAAGGTGTCATATCGGTCGGGTCAACATTGTCTTTGTAGAACTTCAACTCCTCTATTGCACAAACAGATTCGGCATAAGCAGCATCGCCCTCTTCACAATCCAGGGCTATCTTTCTATCATCGCGCACCGTGATGGTGCCCTTATGACCCAACATTTTAAGCTGCAAATAAACATAACAAGGCCAGGCCATAAATTTGGCATAAGCCAGCAATCCAAATAAGGCGTGATAAGGACTCTTGATCTTGACCACCTCAAAGGTCAATTTTTTAGCCCTGTAGTCATGGTCATTGCCAAAAGCCACTTCCAATGTTATCTTACCCACTTGATATGCCGACTTACCGGGCACCACCCCATGAAAAACAGCAGTAGATGACTTAAGATCTTTGTCAGTCAAATTCATACGGCGAAAATTATCATAGTAAAGGATATTGATACTACTGCCTCCGTCCATAAGCACCTTTGTAAACTTGTATCCTCCCACCTGAGGAGCAACCACCAAAGCCAATTGACCTGGATTGTCAACTCGGGGTGGGTGATCCTCACGGCTCTATACAATAGGCTGCTCAGACCACCGCAAGTATCGAGGGATCGCCGGCTCAACCGCATTCACCGCCCGCTTATGAATCTTCTGATCCCGTTTGCACAAGCTTGTGGTAAACACATGATATTGACCACTATTCAGTTGTATCGGATTGCTCTGATAACCAGACTACTGCTGCTGATTCCCTTGACCAGATTGCTAATTAAATCCTCCTTGATTGTCTTGGCCCTGGAAACCAGAGCTTGAGCCGCCACCCCCAAAGCCAGGTCCGTGAGAGCCGGATCCCGAGCCGCCATTCGGGCCATGACAATTCTGGAAAAAACTGGAATTTCTGTACTCCCTCATGATGAAGCAATCCTTCCGTAGATGGTTGGCTGGCTTCTCTTGCGTACCGTGCTTCGGGCAAGGTTGATTCATCGTGGCCTCAAGGTTGAACTTTGGCCCTCCAAACCGGGGCGTTGACACTTTCCCTTACGACGCTGATTATTATTGTGCGTATTGGTGTTAGCCACAAAGTCTACACCGCCGTCGGCTTTGCGCTTACCGTCGCCACCTTGACCCGCCGTATTATGTTGTTGTCCCTTTGCCTTGTCACTCTTCTTCCCCTTGCCATCTTTCTCCTCATCAGACTCAGGGTCTTTAGTACTATCAGAGTCGGCGTATTTAACGAGAGCCGCCATGAGCTCTCCCATATCATTGTAGTGGCGCTTAAGTCGCCCCAGCTTCTGCTTAAGGGGAAGGAAACGACAATTCTTTTCCAACATTAGGACGGCTGAACCGGCATTGATACTATCCGATGAGTGTATGATGGCTGAGATCCGGCATACCCAATTGGTGGTCTAAATCAAGAATCGTCATAGGCTGCTTGCACGTGTCTTTGAAATTTTGGATAAAATGAGTTTTCAACTCGGCCCATGACCTGATGGAGTTAGGGGGCAATCCTTTCAGCCAGGTGCCTGCCGGCCCATCCAACATCTTGATACGTCCATTTTGCATCATGCTTTTATATTGATATTTATTGCATTATGGGCTGTTATTACACATTATGTCACAATACTTATGCCTATTCTCTCTTATTTTACAAGGTTTACATAAAGCGGGAGAATGCCGGTAGCTGGAATTCTCGGCTGGAAAAGGAGCAAATATTAGAGACCTATTCTGCACAACTCCAGAAGTCCTGAAACTCCACGGAAGTTATTTTTGGAAATAATAAAAAATAATGAGCGAAGAAAATACCAGAGGGGGCCCACACCCTAGCCACGAGGGTGGGGGGCGCGCCCTCCCCCTGGGCGCGCCCCCTGCCTTGTGGGCCCCGTGGTGGCCCTCCGGTGCCCACCTTCTGCTATATGAAGTCTTTCGTCCGAGAAAAATTCATAAGCAAGCTTTCGGGAAGAAACTCCGCCGCCATGAGGCAAAACCTTGGCGGAACCAATCTAGGGCTCCGGCAGAGCTGTTCTGCCGGGGAAACTTCCCTCCGGGAGGGGGAAATCATCGCCATCGTCATCACCAACGCTCCTCTCATTGGGAGGGGCCCAATCTCCATCAACATCTTCACCAACACCATCTCCTCTCAAACCCTAGTTCATCTCTTGTATCCGATATTTGTCCCAAAGCCTCGGATTGGTACATGTGGGTTGCTAGTAGTGTTGATTACTCCTTGTAGTTGATGCTAGTTGGTTTATTTGGTGGAAGATCATATGTTAAGATCCTATATGCACATTAATAACCCTCTTATTATGAACATGAATATGCTTCGTGAGTAGTTATGTTTGTTCCCGAGGACATGGGAGAAGTCTTGCTATTAGTAGTTATGTGAATTTGGTATTCGTTCGATATTTTGACGAGATGTATATTGTCTCTCCTCTAGTGGTGTTATGTGAACGTCGATTACATGATACTTCACCATTGTTTGGGCCTAGAGGAAGGCATTGGGAAGTAAAAAGTAGATGATGGGTTGCTAGAGTGACAGAAGCTTAAACCCTAGTTTATGCGTTGCTTCGTGAGGGGCTGATTTGGATCCATATGTTTCATGCTATGGTTAGGTTTACCTTAATACTTCTTTTGTAGTTGCAGATGGTTGCAATAGGAGTTAATCATAAGTGGGATGCTTGTCCAAGTAAGGATAGCACCCAAGCACCGGTCCACCCACGTATCAAATTATCAAAGTACCGAACGCGAATCATATGAGCGTGATGAAAACTAGCTTGACGATAATTCCCATGTGTCCTCGGGAGCGCTTTTCTCTATATAAGAGTTTGTCCAGGCTTGTCCTTTGCTACAAAAAGGATTGGGCCATCTTGCTGCACTTTATTTACACTTGTTACTTGTTACCCGTTACAAATTACCTCATCACAAAACTATCTGTTACCGATAATTTCAGTGCTTGCAGAGAATACCTTGCTGAAAACCGCTTATCATTTCCTTCCGCTCCTCGTTGGTTTCGACACTCTTACTTATCGAAAGGACTACTATAGATCCCCTATACTTGTGGGTCATCAAGACTCTTTTCTGGTGCCGTTGCCAGGGAGTGAAGCGTCTTTGGTAGGTGGAATTTGGTAAGGAAAAATTTATATAGTGTGCTGAAATTTACTGTCACTTGTTACTATGGAAAGTAATCCTTTGAGGGGCTTGTTCGGGGTATCTTCACCCCGACCAGTAGAGAAAATAGTTGCTCCTCAACCTACTGAACCTACTAAAAATTTTTACTTTGAAATTCCTTCGTGTATGATAGAGAAACTGCTAGCTAATCTTTTTGCAGGAGATGGAACATTGCATTCCGATTTACACCTAATCTATGTGGATGAAGTTTGTGGATTATTTAAGCTTGCAGGTATGCCCGATGATGTTATCAAGAAGAAGGTCTTCCCTTTATCTTTGAAGGGAGATGCATTGACATGGTATAGGCTATGTGATGATATGGGATCATGGGACTACAAGCGATTGAAATTGGAATTTCATCAGAAGTTTTATCATATGCATCTTGTTCATCGCGATCGTAATTATATATATATAATTTTTGGCCTCGCGAAGGAGAAAGCATTGCTCAAGCTTGGGGAGGCTTAAGTCAATGTTATATTCATGCCCCAATCATGAGCTCTCAAGAGAAATGATTATTCGAAAATTTTATGCTCGGCTTTCTAACAACAATCGCTCCATGCTCGATACTTCTTGTACTGGTTCTTTTATGATGAAGACTATTGAATTCAGATGGGATTTATTGGAAAGAATTAAATGCAACTCTGAAGATTGGGATCTCGACGAAGGTAAGGAGTCAGGTATAACACCTAAGTTTGATTGTGTTAAATCTTTTATGGATACCGATGGTTTCCGTAATTTAGCACTAAATATGGACTTGACTCTGAGATAGTAGCTTCTTTTTGTGAATCCTTTGCTACTCATGTTGATCTCCCTAAGGAGAAGTGGTTTAAATATCATCCTCCCATAGAAGTAAAAGTAGTTGAACCTATTAAAGTTGAAGACAAGACTATCACTTATAATGATCCTATTGTTCCTACAACTTATGTTGAGAAACCACCCTTCCCTGTTAGAATAAAGGATCATGCTAAAGCTTCAACTGTTGTTCGTAAAAGTAATATTAGAACTTATACACCTCCTGAGCAAGTTAAAGTTGAACCTAATATTGCTATTGTTAAAGATCTCTTGGCTGATAATATTGATGGGCATGTTATTTACTTCTATGAGGAAACTGCTAGAATTGCTAAACCTGGTGCTAAAGATAAACATAGACCTGTGGTAGGCATGCCTGTTATTTCTCTTAAAATAGGAGATCATTGTTATCATGGCTTGTATGATATGGGTGCTAGTGCTAGTGCAATACCTATTTATTTATATCAAGAAATTGTGCATGATATTGCACCCGCTGAGTTAGATGAAATTGATGTCACCATTAAGCTTGCCAATAGAGATACTATTTCACCGATTGGGATTGTTAGAGATGTTGAGGTCTTGTGTGGGAAAGCTAAATATCCTGCTGATTTTCTTGTTCTTGGTTCCCCTCAGGATAGTTTTTGTCCCATTATATTTGGTAGACCCTTCTTGAACACTGTTAATGCTAAGATAGACTGCGAAAAGGATGTTGTTACTATTGGTTTGGATGATATGTCTCTTGAGTTTAATTTTTCTAAATTTTGTAGACAACCCCGTGATGAGGCATTGCCTAGTAAGGATGAAATTATTGGTCTTGCTTCTATTGTTGTGCCTCCTAATGATCCTTTAGAACAATATTTGCTAGACCATGAAAATGATATGTTTATGAATGAAAGAAGGGAAATAGATGAAGTATTCTTTAAAAAGGGACCTGTTTTGAAACACTACCTGCCTGTTGAAATCCTAGGGGATCCTCCTCCACCCAAGGGTGATCCCGTGTTTGAGCTTAACCATTGCCTGATACTCTTAAATATGCTTATCTTGATGAAAATAAGATATATCCTGTTATTATTAGTGCTAACCTTTCAGAGCATGAAGAAGAGAAATTATTGAAAACTTTGAAGAAGCACCGTGCTGCTATTGGATATACTCTTGATGATCTTAAGGGCATTAGTCCCACTCTATGCCAAACCCGTTATTGATCACTAACGACGGCTGAATCCTAAAATGAAAGAAGGGGTAAGAAAGGAAATACTAAAGCTCCTTGAGCAGGTATAATTTATCCTGTTGCTGATAGTTAGTGGGTAAGTCCTGTCCATTGTGTCCCTAAGAAGGGAGGTATTACTGTTGTTCCTAATGATAAAGATGAGTTGATCCCGCAAAGAATTATTACAGGTTATTGGATGGTAATTGATTTCCGCAAATTAAATAAAGCTACTAAAAAAGATCATTACCCTTTTCCTTTCATTGATAAAATGCTAGAAAGATTATCCAAACATACACATTTTTGCTTTCTAGATGGTTACTCTGCTTTCTCTCAAATACCTGTGTCAGCGGATGATCAAGCAAAGACCACTTTTACTTGCCCTTTCGGTACTTTTGCTTATAGGCGTATGCCTTTTGGTTTATGTAATGCACCTGCTACCTTCCAAAGATGCATGATGGCTATATTCTCTGACTTTTGTGAAAAGATTTGTGAGGTTTTCATGGACGATTTATCCGTTTATGGATCCTCTTTTGATGGTTGCTTGAGCAACCTTGATCGAGTTTTGCAGAGATGTGAAGAAACTAATCTTGTCTTGAATTGGGAGAAGTGCCACTTTATGGTTAATGAAGGATTGTCTTGGGGCATAAAATTTCTGAAAGAGGTATTGAAGTTGATAAAGCTAAAGTGGATGCTATCGAAAAGATGCCATGTCCCAAGGACATCAAAGGTATAAGAAGTTTCCTTGGTCATGCCGGTTTTTATAGGAGGTTCATTAAGGACTTCTCAAAAATTTCTCGGCCTCTGACTCATCTATTACAAAAAGATATTCCTTTTGTCTTTGATGATGATTATGTAGAAGCATTTGAAATACTTAAGAAAGCATTGACCTCTGCACCTATTGTTCAGCCACCTGATTGGAATTTACCCTTTGAAATTATGTGTGATGCTAGCGATTATGCTGTAGGTGCTGTGCTAGGACAAAGAGTTGATAAGAAATTAAACGTTATTCAATATGCTAGTAAAACTCTAGATAGTGCCCAGAGAAATTATGCTACTACTGAAAAGGAATTTTTAGCAGTTGTTTTTGCTTGTGATAAGTTCAGACCTTATATTGTTGATTCTAAAGTAACTATTCACACTGATCATGCTGCTATTAAATACCTTATGGAAAAGAAAGATGCTAAGCCTAGACTTATTAGATGGGTTCTCTTGCTACAAGAATTTGATTTGCATATTATTGATAGAAAGGGAGCTGAGAACCCCATTGCAGACAACTTGTCTAGGTTAGAGAATTTTCTTGATGACTGACTACCTATTAATGATAGCTTTCCTGATGAACAATTAGCTGTCATAAATACTTCTCGTACTGCTCCATGGTATGCTGATTATGCTAATTACATTGTAGCTAAATTTATACCACCTAGTTTCACATACCAGCAAAAGAAAAAGTTTTTCTATGATTTAAGACATTACTTCTGGGATGACCCACACCTTTATAAAGAAGGAGTAGATGGTGTTATTAGACGTTGTATACATGAGCATGAACAGGAACAGATCCTACACAAGTGTCACTCCGAAGCTTATGGAGGACACCACGCTGGAGATAGAACTGCGCATAAGGTATTGCAATCCGGTTTTTATTGGCCTACTCTCTTCGAGGATGCTCGTAAGTTTGTCTTATCATGTGATGAATGTCAAAGAATTGGTAATATTAGTAGACGTCAAGAAATGCCTATGAATTATTCACTTGTTATTGAACCATTTGATGTTTGGGGCTTTGATTATATGGGACCTTTTCCTTCCTCTAATGGGTATACACATATTTTAGTTGTTGTTGATTACGTTACTAAGTGGGTAGAAGCTATTCCAACTAGTAGTGCTGATCATAACACCTCTATTAAGATGCTTAAGGAAGTTATTTTTCCGAGGTTTGGAGTCCCTAGATATTTAATGACCGATGGTGGTTCACATTTTATTCATGGTGCCTTTCGTAAAATGCTTTCCAAGTATGATGTTAATCATAGAATTGCATCTCCCTATCACCCACAGTCTAGTGGTCAAGTAGAAGTGAGTAACAGAGAGCTCAAATTAATTTTGCAAAAGACTGTTAATAGATGTAGAAAGAATTGGTCCAGGAAACTTGATGATGCATTATGGGCCTATAGAACTGCATATACAAAATCCTATGGGCATGTCTCCGTATAAAATGGTTTATGGAAAAGCATGTCACTTACCTCTCGAACTAGAACATAAGGCATATTGGGCTATTAAAGAGCTCAATTATGATTTCAAACTTGCTGGTGAGAAGAGGTTATTTGACATTAGCATTATTGATTAATGGAGAACCCAGGCTTATGAGAATGCCAAACTGTTTAAGGAAAAGGTTAAAAGATGGCATGATAAAAGGATACAAAAGCGTGAGTTTAATGCAAGTGATTATGTGTTGCTATTCAACTCTCGATTAAGATTTTTTGCAGGAAAGCTTCTCTCTAAATGGGAAGGTCCTTACGTTATCGAGGAGGTCTATCGTTCCGGTGCCATAAAAATCAATAACTTCGAAGGCACAAATCCAAAGGTGGTGAACGGTCAAAGAATCAAACATCATATCTCAGGTAATCCCATAAATGTTGAAACTAACATTATTGAAACCGTAACCCCGGAGGAATACATAAGACACACTTTCCAGAATGTTTCAGACTCCGAAAAGGAATAGGTACGTGGTACGGTAAGTAAACCGACTCCAAAACAGTTCTAATGGCAATTTTTCTCCATTTTGGAATATTTAGAAAAATAGGTAAATAAGAAGCAGTCCGGGAAGGACACGAGGCTTCCATGAGGGTGGGAGGCGCGCCCTAGCCCCCTGGGCGCGCCCCCTACCTCATGAGCACCTCGTGTGCTCTTCGGACTCCGTTTTCTTGCACAATACTTCTTTCGGTCGGTAAAAATTCATTATATGATCTCCCGTAGGTTTTGACCACCGTATCACGCAATTATCCTCTATTCTTTTTTTGAGCTATTTCTGTAACAGATTGGGAGCAAGATGTCATCTCAGGGTTCCGACGGAGAGAGCTATGTCTCACACCTCATAGCTGATGCAAAGACCTATGGGGATCTATCTCCTTGTGGGCGAACTATGGATGAGGAGGAGGATGCTCATTTGATGAGGATGAATGATTCAATTTCGGAGGAGGAGGATGTCCCTCTACCTCAACCTGGGGATATGCACGTGAAGTTCAAGAAGTCTAGTCTCCCTAAGAGGGCTAAACTATCTAACAATCGATCTATTCCTTCTCGGTTTTGGCAGAAAAGCAAAGGAGATTTATGTGACAAGATCTTGAAGCTGGAGTCGGAGGTCAATGATTTAAAGGAGGAAATTGCTCTCCTCAATTACAACATGAAGAAGCTGAAAGCATAATTTACATCATCAACAACTCCACAATCGCCACCTCCGAAGAAGGAGACATAATCACATGGGTATGGGCACTCCCCTTGGCAACTGCCAAGCTTGGGGGAGGTGCCCCGGTATCGTATCACCATCACACTCCTATCTTTACCGTTTTTCTTAGTTCGATCCTTTTGGTAATATCTTGATCTAGTAGAATAAAGTTTTACTATGATCTAGTTTTGAGTTTTGCTTTATGACCCCCTTATGTAATCGAGTCCGTGAGCTATATATAATAAAGATTAGTGTTGAGTCAAGGACTTGATTATTTTGCCATGATCTTGAGGGAATAAAAGAAAAGAGAAAGAATAAAAAGAAATAAAGAGATCATATTGATCTTATGGAGAGTAATGACTCCACATATAAAGAGTATAATGATTAAAAGTTGTTGAGAGTTGACAAACATAGTTTTGGTCATCGTTGCAATTAATAGGAAGTAATAAAGAAAAAGAGGCTTCACATATAAATATACTATCTTGGACATCTTTTATGATTGTGAGCACTCCTTAAAATATGACATGCTAAAGAGTTGATGTTGGACAAGGAAGACAACGTAATGGGTTATGTTTTCTTACATCTGAAATAAAGTATATTGTCATGGATCATCCAACATGTTGAGCTTGCCTTTCTCCCTCATGCTAGCCAAATTCTTTGCACCAAGTAGAGATACTACTTGTGCTTCCTAATACCCTTAAACCCAGTTTTTGCCATGAGTGTCCACCATATCTACCTATGGATTGAGTAAGATCCTTCAAGTAAGTTGTCATTGGTGCAAGCAATAAAAATTGCTCTCTAAATATGTATGATTTATTGGTGTGGAGAAAATAAGCTTTATACGATCTTGTGATGTGGAAGAAATAAAAGCGACAGACTGCATAATAAAGGTCCACATCACAAGTGGCAATATAAAGTGACGTTCTTTTGCATTAAGATTTCGTGCATCCAACCATGAAAGCGCATGACAACCTCTTCTTCCCTCTACGAAGGGCCTATCTTTTACTTTTATCTCTTACCCTTATGCAAGAGTCATGGTGATCTTCACCTTTACTTTTTACATTTTATCCTTTGGCAAGCACCTTGTGTTGGAAGGATCCTGATATATATATCCAATTGCATGTAAGTTAGCATGAACTATTATTGTTGACATTACCCTTGAGGTAAAAGGTTGGGAGGCGAAACTATAAGCCCCTATCTTTCTCTATGTCCGATTGAAACACCGTAACCACAAGTATTGCATGAAAAGCTCTTACATAGAATCTTTCTGATGTTAGTTGAGTATGTGGACTTGCTGAAAAGCTCTTACATAGAATCTTTCTGATGTTATGATAAATTGCAATTGCCTCAATGACTGAGATTATAGTTTCTTAGTTCTCAATGAAGTTTCTAATTCATACTTGACATTGTGAATGGATTATTACTTGAGCATAAGAAATCATATGATAATATCCATATATGTTGCTGTTATAAGAATGATCATGATGCCCTCATGTCCGTATTTTATTTTATCGACACCTCTAGCTGTAAACATCTGGACATATTTATCATTATCGGCATCCGCTTGAGGACAAGCGAGGTCTAAGCTTGGGGGAGTTGATACGTCCATTTTGCATCATTCTTTTATATTGATATTTATTGCATTATGGGCTGTTATTACACATTATGTCACAATACTTATGCCCATTCTCTCTTATTTTACAAGGTTTACATAAAGAGGGAGAATGCCGGCAGCTGGAATTCTGGGCTGGAAAAGGAGCAAATATTAGAGACCTATTCTGCATAACTCCAAAAGTCCTGAACCTCCACGGAAGTTATTTTTGGAAATAATAAAAAATACTGAGCAAAGAAAATACCAGAGGGGGCCCACACCATGGCCACGGGGGTGGGGGGCGCGCCCTACCCCCCTGCGCGCCCACCTGCCTCGTGGGCCCCCTGGTGGCCCTCCGGTGCCCATCTTCTGCTATATGAAGTCTTTCGTCCGAGAAAAAATCATAAGCAAGCTTTCGGGAAGAACTCCGCCGCCACGAGGCGGAACCTTGGTGGAACCAATCTAGGGCTCCGGCAGAGCTGTTCTGCCGGGGAAACTTCCCTCCGGGAGGGGTAAATCATCGCCATCGTCATCACCAACGCTCCTCTCATCGGGAGGGGCCCAATCTCCATCAACATCTTCACCAGCACCATCTCCTCTCAAACCCTAGTTCATCTCTTGTATCCAATCTTTGTCGCAAAGCCTCAGATTGGTACCTGTGGGTTGCTAGTAGTGTTGATTACTCCTTGTAGTTGATGCTAGTTGGTTTATTTGGTGGAAGATCATATGTTCAGATCCTATATGCACATTAATACCCCTTTGATTATGAACATGAATATGCTTTGTGAGTAGTTACGTTTGTTCCTGAGGATATGGGAGAAGTCTTCCTATTAGTAGTCATGTGAATTTGGTATTCGTTCGATATTTTGATGAGATGCATGTTGTCTCTCCTCTAGTGGTGTTATGTGAACGTCGACTACATGACACTTCACCATTGTTTGGGCCTAGAGGAAGGCATTGATAAGTAATAAGTAGATGATGGGTTGCTAGAGTGACAGAAGCTTAAACCCTAGTTTATGCGTTGCTTCGTAAGGGGCTGATTTGGATCCATATGTTTCATGCTATGGTTAGGTTTACCTTAATACTTCTTTTGTAGTTGCGGATGCTTGCAATAGGAGTTAATCATAAGTGGGATGCTTGTCCAAGTAAGGACAGCACCCAAGCACCGGTCCACCCACATATCAAATTATCAAAGTACCGAACGCGAATCATATGAGCGTGATGAAAACTAGATTGACGATAATTCCCATGTGTCCTCGGGAGCGCTTTTCTCTATATAAGAGTTTGTCCAGGCTTGTCCTTTTCTACAAAAAGTATTGGGCCATCTTGCTGCACTTTATTTACACTTGTTACTTGTTACCCGTTACAAATTACCTTATCACAAAACTATCTGTTACCGATAATTTCAGTGCTTGCAGAGAATACCTTGCTGAAAACCGCTTATCATTTCCTTCCGCTCCTTGTTGGGTTCGACACTCTTACTTATCGAAAGGACTACAATAGATCCCCTATACTTGTGGGTCATCACATCTCCATGGCCATCTCATAGCTCTGAATCCAGGCTTCTGGGGCTGATCCACTATGTAATTAGGCACCTTACGGGGGCCCTTGAAATCCTCAGGCAAGCGCTCGTTACATAGAGCCGACACTAAACATGGCACACCAAGTGTTCTGGAGGTCACTCCTGCCTCCACCGACATCGTTGGGTAAACCGGAGATTGTTGTTGAGCCGCAAACTAGGCCGCCAGCTCAGCTTCCCGACATGCCCTGCCCCGATCCACCAAAGTCTAAGCATCATTACCAGCACGCGGCGGGTCATGCCTACGAGGCTGGTTATGGTGCCTCTCACTGCTTGAAACCGCTGGCGAATCAATATGCCTACTATAACTCTAGCTGGGACGAGGGGTTGAGTTAATCCGATCATGACTATATGAATAAGCCGCCTGTTGAGCCACCGTTGTCTGAAGAAGCTCTCCGGCCCTCCGTATCTCCATCGCAGCCGGTGACTCGCCTTAAACAGGAAGAGCCATCAATCGTGTAGCTGCGGCGATCCTATTGTCCAGAGGGTTAGAATAATGACCCGACGGTGTTGGTACTTGCTGAGGCGGGTCTGCAGCGCGTGGCTGAACCGGCGCTCCGGTCACGGGTGCCTCAGCAGCCCGGTTTACGACGGGCGGGTCACTCGCTCCTGCCCCACGGGTGTTGAAAAGATTCCTCGCATCATACTCCCGAGGTAAATGAGTCTGGTGCCTCCTCCTCATAACGGCGTTTGAAGCATTCTGATCCAAGGTTAGCCGAAACAACTTTGCCTGCATCCATTGTGTCTCAGCGTCCATAGCAGCTCGTTCCGTTGCCATCCTAGCATTCCCAGCACTAAATGCTTCCTTGGCTTGAGCTATCTCATCCCGAAATTTCGCAACATCCACCTTATGTTGTGCTTGATTTTCTAGTGTTACTTCCGCAGTCAATAAGGTTGCCAAGGCCTCCAATATCTCAGATAACACTTGAGCCGGCGAGCGCGCAGAGCCACTAGCACCAGCCGTCGCCGCAGTCGTTGAACTAGAGGTCATAGCCGCAGCCCTGAAGATCGCAACCCTATTCGGCGGCTCATAGGGGTCCGGAATACTGTCACCATCGAAATAGCCCCCAAGCCTGCCGTCCTACAGTTGATATGTTAATTAGGTCTCACCAGTTGAAGACTCACCATCAGAATATGTTACTGTCTCTCCCCTGGACCCGGATCCTTCACCGAGATCCGCTCCATGGATGAAACCAACAAAGGCATGCTTCGCGGCAGCTTGAACCTTGGCGGGTCGTGCACGCTGAGCCGTCTCGACGATGTCGGTGTAGGTGTCTGGCTTAGTCTCTGACTCGCCGATCTTGCCGATGAAGACATGGATTCCACCAAAGGGGACCCGGTACCCGTACTGAACTGAGGCAGCCTCGGGCCCCAACCAGCGTCATCAATGTAGAGCTTGCTGCGACAACTCTTGGTCATCCGGCCCACAGCATATCCCTTGATTCCTGCAAAGCTACCCTTCAAGAACTCGAAACCACCGTGCACTGGCCCCACGGTGGGCGCTAATTTGTGTGGACTTAACATGGCATATGCCCTACACTACAAAAAGATACACTTCCGTGATGATATGTGTTTGTCATAGTAGGCCGTATTTTCTGTCATGCATGTACATCCATGAAAATTTTATGGCAGAATCAAGATAGTCATACCTGTGCTGTCATAGAAGTGTTCCATGACATTACCATAATAATCATCACGGAAGTGTTCATTTCCATGACGATAAATCGCGCGTCATATAAGTGCTTTCGTCAAGGGTGACCGACACGTGGCATCGATCGTAACGGGTCGCCATTAAGCTAAGGGTCTGGTTTTGGATCCGATAACCCACTAACAGCCACGGCCAATGCCGATTTTCCACGTGTAAAATTCTCATTGGCTGACGAAACCGCGTGTCAGCTCCGCGTTGGCACAGGTGTCATTCATCCAATGGTCGAGATGCGCCTATGATACGTTGACACGTGGACGGGCCCAAAAGTGGCCCATAAAGATTAAATGGGCCGGCCCAACTAAAGGCCCACAAGATTTAGCGGACCATAATGGGTCGGCCCAGCTAAAGGCCCACAAGATTTTGCAGACCATAATGGGTCGGCCCAGCTAAAGGCCCAACATTCTCAGTTAAGGCCCGTGTGACTAGTGTCAAATCGACCCGTCAAGTGCTCGTCCTAAACTTGTCATCATCGCGGCCCATGGTCACTTCTGGCCTGTTAACAGTCCGCTAAGTATTTGGGCCGAATTATGGCCCGATGTGTCTCCGGCCTGTTAAAGGTCCTGCTTCATTTGGGCCCATTTATAGGACATTGAAACTTTCGGCCCGTAAACGACCATGAAGGATATGGGTCATATTCGGCCATGTCTGACATTCAGCCTGTTAGAGGCCCACTATAGATTTGGGCCACTTTCAGCCTATTGTGACTTTCGGCCTGTTAATGTCGGACGAAATCCATGGGCCATATGTGGCCCAACGCCACATCGGGCCTACTAACGACCCATATAAAAATGACACTAATCAAGCCCGACCGAACTTCCAGCCTGTTAAAGCCCTGTGTAGTAGGTTTGTGCATTTATGGCTCGTCTGAATTTCGGCCTATGGGTGATCTGCATTGTAAATGGACCACCATTTCAGCCTGCTAAGACCAGTGGGTTATTTGGCACAATCAGGGCCCAATCTTACTTTTGGCCTATTAATGGCCCATGTTTTTATGGGCTCGAGATATTTACACCTCTAAACGGCCTATTATTACTGAGGGCCCAAATTATGTTTAGGCCTGTTAAAGGCCCACTATGGGCACAAGCCTACCAGAAAAATGTGAAAGCTTATGCTGATTTAGGCCCAGATATTTTTAGTGGGCTACATGCAAATTTCGGCCCAGAATCGTTTTTAGCCCAATTGGAATGGGCCCGCCGAATGTTGGCATGTTCGGCTCCTACGAAGCTTTCACGCGAATACATTACTAAGATAAACCTACACTATACAAAAATAGCGTCGTAATTATGCAGCCTTTGGCAGCATCATAAATGTTGTATCACAACAAAATAAATTCCAACCATACAACAAAAGGCCTGTTGGCATAAAGTTTACAGTCCTGGCAGATAAAAGCACCATCAGATGTATAGAAGCACATATCATTTGACCTGAGTGCTAATGTTTCAAGCTGTAGAATCTGATGGAGCCGCACGATCTTCCCCTTTTTTCCGCCATTGCTCTTGAACAACGAGGAAAATGTCTGATAGTCTGGTTTCAAAACCATTCATATCTTCACGACATTTGTCAACCACTATTCTTGTTTCTGACACCAGGTCCATTAGGGATTGGACTTGTGTCTGGAGCACAGATATATCACTCTCTCTAGCTGGAAGATTTTGTTCAGTAGGCGGTTTGTACGAGGTTACCTTGACAATCAAGTCAGAATTACACAGGAAGGTGCTTTTTGCACTGTTAGTGGAGAGATACTGACGCACTGCAGCAAGAGGTGACATTGTGCCTGTGGTAGCCTCGTCACCTTCAGGTGGATGTGGATGTTCAATCATTTGTTCCATAGCTTGCTGAAAGTTTGAACTTGTAGATTGGTGTACTAGATAAGTTACTAATGAGACAAAAACAAACAAAGTAGGTTTCACGTTTATACATAACATATTTTGGTGAACTACTGTAATACATTAGCATGTATTGTAGTGCCAACTACATAATAAAATCACTTTCGGAACATATGTCCATGTAGCATGCCTAATGTATTGTTTATTTGCTCACATTCGTTGACATCCAACGATAAAGAGACATGGTTTAAAGTAGGATGAACATAGTATGACATCATTCATATCATGGGCAAACAGATATAAAACAAACATGCTATTGTATCATTGTGTGCGCACGTGAACATCACAACTAGATTACAGAACAAGACCAAAAGAATATCCTTCATCTCTTTTAAATCATGTAAGGTGAAATGTTACATTAAGAGAACTGTGAATAAAAGTGAAGAGAGTAACTGACATTGGCTGCAAACCAAGCAGTTAGATGAACACATCACAATACCAATCAGTTCAAAGACAAGAGGAGTCAGGACTTACAACAGCGGCCTGAACTGGTGTGCTCATGCCCTTCATCTTGCTGGTGTGGCAATCCTTGAAGATTTACACTGCATCGGTTCAGGTTCTTTTCGGTCCGCACGGGTTTTCCTCTATATTTGGAACAAGTTAATATAGATACGATAATATGGCACCGAAAAAAGAAGGAACTAGCAGCTATTTACAAGAGCCTCGCAGTGTCCAATATATCTACGGGATCCTGTTGTCTATTGGAATTTCACTTTAGAACGGTTGGTCTTGTTCTTCAAACAGTTAGCCTAGGAGAAGATACACTTGTAAGGCACATACATAAATACAAGTTCAATATGTGGTCTAATCAAATACATATACCCTACCTGATACTTTGGATCAGACCTGTGTTTAACAAGGGCTGTCCAGTCTTCATCTGTATTATATTCCACTGGAGATGTTTGGGCGATTTCATTGTTAGCCTTGCCTTCAAAGTGAGATTTTCTAAGGTGGTACCGATACTGTCGCAGAGCAGACTGAAAAACATGAGTGCATGCTTGTTTAGATGCATCATCTTTCGGATCGAACTTGAACCTCATCTGTTGGAAAAAGAATGTGAGTCTTATTAGAAGGAAGCTAGAAAGTATGGCAGAGTGCAAGACAATATTACAAATTGCGATGAATAACATTACTTATGGATAAATGGTCAAGGAAGGTGTTAAACTGGGTATTGTCTTTCTCATTCCTGTACTGGATCCACGTTGGAAGGATACGTGTATGACACATAACGGCAATGGCTGCCTCTGATACTAACTTGGCTGACTCTGTAGGATCACGTGGCCTTTTTAAACCTGCCTCAAAATGGATCTCCGTTCTTCCTCCTTTAGATTTTGTTAATTTGTCAAGCATTATCCCTGATGTCTGTTTCCGCTTACGCCGTGGTGCTAGTTCAACAACGAATATGGAAAGTGTTAGTGCACATCAAACTGTGAGAGTACATATAAAGGAGCATGCAACTGCAACTTGACTCGGTCAGGTACCGTCTTGGTGTTCATGCTCATGAGGTTCATCTAATCTTGCCAAGTCATGTTGTTTCAGCAGTACTTCAGAAGTAGTGTTAGGTGTGAAGGCTGCTTGGGAACTGGCCAGGTCCAGAGAAAACGAACGAGTAACTCGTTGAGATGCTGGTACAGTTGAAACGGATGCTGCAGCTGGTGGAGCAGGTGATACTGTGTTTGTAGAGTGAGCCGGTGGACTTGGACCTTGTACTGCACTATAAGTACTAGCAGAATCTCGAGGGCAGATCCTTTTCCATTTCACCCGACAAGTAACACCATTCCCTACTATATTCTTTTCCTTGCTCTTTTTTGACTTTGCCATGTCAAGCCGTACCCAGAACACAAAAGAATAAAATTGCTCTTCAGAACTCATTGATGCATGATAGAGACACGCAATAGTTTGATGTAAGACAACCGTATGAGGATGGAATATGTAAGAAAAACAGGACAGTGTGACATATTCACAACTATGATGTGTAAACTAAGCAGAAGGATTTTCAAGAAAATAGAAGTACTGCAAGCTAGACACCATATGAAAGATGCAACCAATATCACTCTGCCTAGTTAAAAGTGTCTTGTCATAAGTGGCATTTCAAAAAATAAGAAGCAGTACAACGTAGAAATCAATGTAAGATGCAACCACTATCAAACTGCCATGTTAAAAGCGTCCAATCATGAGTGACTGATGCGGGATACACAACAGCAGTACTTTGATGTAAGAACATGGTATGATTGATAGATGCAGTGTATTCTAGACACAAAAAAGCATGTCATATGCACATGTATAACGTATAAACTCAGCAGGTGCAATTTAATCAAAATAAAAGAAATACAGGCTAGACAACATATGCAACATGAAACCAATTATCACACTGTCAACTTAGAGCAAGCAGCTGTGATGGTGGAGTATGGGAGATGAACTCATCATGTAGACTTGCGACTTAAACTTCATTAGCAGTAGCAGTGGCAAATCTAGAGAGTCTCTGTTTGCGTCGGTCCGGATGACCATCAACATCCCTCACTTACTCTTTTCCTTCCTATTTTCTGATATTGCCTTATGAAGTCAAAACCAAAAGAAGATGAATAAAATTAGCTCTGCATAACTGGTTGATACATGATACACGAACACTACTTTGATGTAGGGCAAGCGCAGGATAGGAGGATGGAATATATACCAGAAAAAGACAGCATTGCATATTCAAACGTACGATAGGAGGATGGAATATGTATGAAAAACAGTAAGCAGAAGGCATTTCAACAAAATTAGAAGAAATGAAAGCTAGGCACCATATGAACATGCAACCAATATCACTCTATTAGGTAAAAAAAATTCTCGTCGTAAGTGCCATTTCAAGAAATTAGAAGCAGTACAAGCTAGAAGACAATGCAAGATGCAACTTACATCACACACCCAAGTTAAGTGTGTCTTATCGTTGCAGGTATAAGTTGTAAGCTACGCAGATGCAATTCAACAAAATCAGAAGCAATTCAAATTAGACATCATACGGAACACGCAACCACATATAACCGTTCCAAGTTAGATCTAGCACCTATGATGGTGGAGTAGGGGAGATGTGCTCATCATCTACACGTATGTTCTAGAAACAGGAATAGATGTCATATTCACAGGCATTATGTGTAAAGTAAGCTGATGCAATTCAACAAAGTTAGAAGCAATACAAGCTAGACATCATACGCAACATGCAACCACATATAATAGTGCCAAGTTAGAGCAAGCACCTATGATGGTGGAGTAGGGGAGATGTGCTCATCATCTACATAGCTACATTGACTATCCAGCCTTGTGTTGTCCTGCGAATCATGTTGGTAAGATGGCGGAGTAGAATCTATAGAGACCCTCTGTTTGAGTTGCTCCGAAGGACCACCATCATCCACTGCCAAACTAATTTCCTTCAGCTGTATTGATTTTGCATTGTGAAGTCAAATCGATAAGAAAAAGGAATACAATTCGCTCTTCAGAACTCATTCATGCATGATACGGACGAACACTACTCGGATGAAAGGCAAACACATGATACGAGGATGGAATATGTACGAAAAACAGGACGACATGACATACTTACACCTATGATGTGGTAACTAAGCAGAAGACATTTACAAATTAGAAGCACTGCAAGCTAGACACCATATGAAAGGTGCAACCAATATCACTCTGCCAAGGTCAAATTGTCCGGCGTTTCAACAAATTAGAAGCAGTACATGCTAGAAATCATATGCAAGACACAACTAATATCACAGTGGCGACTTAAAGGTGCCTTATCATAAGTGACTGATGCTGGATATGCAAGAACAGTACTCTGATGTAAGAACATGGTGTGATCAGATATAGTATGTTCTAGAAACAGGAACACGTGTCATATTCATAGGCTTTATGTGTAAAGTAAGCAGATGCAATTCAACAAAGTTAGAAGCAATACAAGCTAGACATCATACGCAACATGCAACCACATATAATAGTGCCAAGTTAGAGCAAGCACCTGTGATGGTGGAGTAGGGGAGATGTGCTCATCATCTACACAGCCACGTTGACTGTCTGGCCTTGCGTTGTCTTGCGAATCTTATTGGGAGGATGGCGGAGTAGAATCGGTAGAGACCCTCTATTCCAATTGCTCGGAAGGACCACCATCATCCAATGCCTTACCAATTTCCTTCCGCTTTATTGATTTTGCATTGTGAGGTCAAACCGACAAGAAAAAGGAATAAAATTCGCTGTTCAGAACTAATTCATGCATGATACTGACGAACACTACTCTGATGAAAGGCAAAGTCATGATACAAGGATGGAATATGTACGAAAAACTGGACGGCTTGACATATTCACACCTATGATGTGGTAACTAAGCAGAAGGCACTTCAACAAATTAGAAGCACAACAAGCTAGACACCATATGGATGGAGCAACCAATATCACTGTGCCAAGTTAAAACTGTCTCGTCATAGGTGGCGTTCATCAAACTAGAAGCACTACATGCTAGAAATCATATTCAATACCACTACATCACGACACCACAATGGCGACATGCATCTGTCGGCATAGCTGTACATAGCGACACATTATCTGTCCGAAAGAACGCCGACGCATCAATTGTCCACATTGTTTGGTTGAGATACACTCTATCCGTCGGTACTTCACAAACATTTTCCAATATAAAATGTGTCGGTAGATGTACCTTTTGCGGGTAGATTATGTGTCGGTGATGCTCTTGAACGGAAAAAGTGTCGGCGTTCACATCCATCCCACCAGTTTCCATGCGTGGACCGCGACCCAAGTATTGAGAGGCTACTCCCGAGCATGCGAGAGGACCAAATCCCAGCCGCACTCCTCTAAAGTCTGAACACAAGCATGCTATCTCACCCTGGCCACACAAACCTAAACCTAAACAAAAATCGCCTACCAGCCGCCGCCACCCTTCTTCCCCGTCGATTCAGTCATGCCGCTGCACCTCCCACCATCGCCAGCGCCACTCGAAGCTCCCGTCCAGCCCGCAGTGCAGCCCCACCACCAGCAGCTTGAGGTGACGCCCCATCGTCAGCTCATCTGACGACCGATGTCGCGTCTGTCGATTCGATCGCACCGCTGCGCCTCCACCGCCGGTGGCGCCATGCCACCACCCGAAGCTCTTGCTCAGCCCGTGGTGCATCTCGACGTGTCGCCTTGGCGATGGCCGACCTGCTTACCAATTTGCGTTGTTGCTTCCGCGACTACCGTTAGTGCCCCCCAAAGCTTCCTTCCACCCCGTGGTGCTTCCAACCACAGCCAAGGAGCCGCACAATCCCCTGCATCCCGAGGTGCCACCCAGCCATTCCTCTTTCCACCTTGGGTGATGGCTCCCCTATTCCCCCTTGTCATGCCCTCCTTTGCATCTAACTGTTGCATCCTATAGGTAAGCTTAATCATGGGTTATTCTTTTATGTGATTCCACAAGATTGTGTGATATTGCCCATGAGATCTTCCTAGTTTAGCATTGAATTGAATAATATCATCTCTGCAGCGTCTTCAATTGAATCTATGTACAGAGGAAAAACTCCACAAGAGGCTTCTGAAGCTTGGTCAACGTCTACATGAGGTCAGAATAGTATTCATCAAGCAACACTGGATATTACTGTAACATCCCAAATTTTCAATTTGGAATGTTATACATTAGATCATCATTGCATAGCATATTTTATTGCATTTTGGTAAATCCTCGAAATCCTAAGCAACTCAAGGACCCTCGGAGAGAGTTGGGGATTTTCCCAGTTTTCATATTTGATTTTTATCAAATAATGAAACGAGGATTTTTGGTTTTAATTATTTTTCACTCCGAAAAATATTTCATATTAAAATATATGAGAGGAGAAAATATGACTTCTCCAAAATAATTGAAGTATTGGAGGAAAAATATTAAAATCAAATATTTTATTTTATCGGATTTTTATTTGCAATTTTATTTGCATTAGAAAAATTGCACGTTTTCAAAACTGCATTTTAGGGCCAAGAAAATGTTCATCTTGTTCTAATTATTTTAATTAGACGGCGAAAATTTATTCTGCCATTTTTTGATTTTTATTTATTTTTGTAGGATTTTTTTGTTTCGGCGGAATTATTTAAAAAAAAGAGATCCCAACCGAGCCAGGCCGGCCCATGCCCGCGTCGTCGTCTCCCACCTGGAGACCAAAGCCGCGCCGCCGCCCCGCCGCCTTACCCCTCCCCCAAGCCGAAGCACGCCACCTATATATACCGCCGCCGCCGCGCCGTTCGCCGCCACCCCGACCGGAGCCGCCGCCTCCCGAAGCCCCGACCGAGCCGCCGGAGAAGCTCGACGCCGCCGCTGCGGGAAGCCGCCGCCCCGACGCCGAACCCCGCCGCCCGACGCCCCGTCGACCCTGCCGCCTCACCCGCCCCTCTTCGGCATCTCCCGAAGCCCGTCGGAGCCCCGCCCGACCCCGCCGGAATCCTGCCGGACCGAGGTAGCCGCCGCGCCGGTTTTTGCCGGAAAACCGATTCGGTTTATTTTGAAACCCAAGGTTATTTTTTTGGTTTAGTTAGTGATACTTCGCCGGTCCGTTCGTTTTAACGAACGTGTTCACCGTTTAGTTGCTGTTAACGAACGTCCGTTTGATTAACTGTTCGTCAGTTTTCTTTTTCGTCGGATTTTCCACGATTTTTCCCGATCGCGATTTCCGATCTGTTTTTCGTTTTAGTTTAACTTTTCGCTCGTTTATCGGAATCCGGCGATTCAAGCGCCTAGAGTTTCGTATCGAAATTCTCTTTCCGTTTAACCAACTCAAACAAGTTTTTGCTACTGTAAAATTTGACCTAGATCCAGATTAGTAAACGAAGCCTGTTTCTTTCGCCGTTTAACTTTCGTTGCTTCGTTTGAGTAGATTCTTTTTACAAACCGGAGTTCTTAAGTTGAACTTTCTAGTTAGATATTTTATTTGAGTTTTACTTGTGCATTAGTTGAGTGCTTAATGTATGCTTGTTTGTTTGCGATAGAGTACCCGGAGTGCGCCGCTTGCTACTTCGAATCTCTAGGTTTCACGGATCATCAGCAAGGCAAGTAACACTTTGATCATACCTCTTTACTACCCAGTTTTATTCCATTAGACCAATCCTCGTACATTGCATGATTAGGATCTAATTAAATTGTGGGTATTGGGAAGTAGATGAGGTAGTACCTATTGCCCTGTTCATTATCAAACCCTTGGGAGTTACTTCTACGTTTGCTTATATCGTTATGCTATGCTAGTATACGTGGATTGGGTTTGAGTGTTACCATGATAGATGTGAGATTGTTAATTAATCATTAAACTTAAGGTGGCAACTAAAACACACATCTGGGTGGATTGAGGTACCTGGGTATTCCAGGATTGCCTGTTTTTCTTTGGACCGCCACCCAGGCTCAAAGGGATCATGAGATTATTCATGCTAGAAACTTCCGTGTGCAGCCACAAGCTATTATGGGCTCTAGCATAGTTGAGTAGGTCGTGTGAACTCTTACAGTGGTAGACTAGCAGATGTAGGGGATGTAGGTGGTACTGTCTACCCATTCGTAAGGTGCAAACACTTCTGAAAGACTGTGTCTCGGTCATCCGTTTCTCAAACACCATGTAGTGCGAGAAATCTAACGGAGGAGATCGAGTCTTGTGGGGAAAAGTGCACAAACCTCTGCAGAGTGTATAAATTAATCATGGTTAGCCATGTCCCCGGTTATGGACACCTTGAGTATCTAGTATCTGGATTATCATGTGAATCTCATCATGTTACTTTAATTAATTTTGTTGGGCTAATGGATGATACTTAATTGGGATATAGATGCTATCAACCATCTCAATGTTTCACAACCACCATGATAGTTAAATAAAATTTATTCCTTTGCAGTAGGGAAAAAATGGCTTTTCACAAAACTGTAACCATAGAGCCTTCTACCAGCCATATATGCATGTAGTATAGCATTATTTTGTTCATTACTCTCTATGTGTTACATTGCGAGCATATTCCATGTGCTGACCCGTTTTTGGGCTGCAACGTTTCATGTTGCAGACTTTTCAGACGACGAGTAAGGTGCCTTAGGTCGTGGTCTTATACTCAGTGATGCCGTTGGAGTTGATGGACTCACTTATCTTCCAAGTCTTCCGCTGTTATCGTTTTAGATGGCCTTAAGCCATATTTGTCATACTTATTTCTCTCTTGAGATACTCGATGTAATAAGTGTGTGATTGCTACTCTGTTATAAATCCTCCAAGTACTGTGCGTGTCAGCATTACTGATCCAGGGATGACACTGGTGCACGGTAGATCAGACTGTCTGAGGTCTGGTCGCTACAAGGTGGTATCAGAGCCAGGTTGACTGTAGGACACGACCACTAAGCTTAAATCCTAGAACACTACTCTCTTCTCATTTCTGACTCCTCGCCATTTTCAACTCTTTTAGGAATGGCGGATGCAAGGAACAAGTTCATGCAACCGGATGAAGATACACCTTTTGGACGACACTTGAAGGAAGTCACTAAGTACCTGAACATCAGAATACCAAGCTTCACCGGGACCTACAATGCCACACTACCAGAAGAGGAGCGCTGGAAGATTCAAGTTCAAGTTCCAGGAAGGACGTTTACGCCAGTCACTGAGCCTATAGAGTTTTCCTTTGATGCACCAACCTGGAGTTTAGGGAAGAGCATGGCAGCCCACATCACTATGGGATGCATTGGAGAAGTCTACCACAGGGATCTTAAGGATACTATTTATCAGATTTGTGGACGCCGAGATGAGCAATGAGAGATGATCAGCACCAAGAAGGATGGATCAATTGCAGCTTTCATCCAGGAGCAAAACCAACACATTCGTCTCCAGGAGAACCAGATGTGCGCAGACATGATAGATCTGAAGAAGGCATTGACCAAGATCACGGAGTTGGAGGAAGAACTCAAGGCTACACGCGAGGATTATATGGAGGAAATCGTCGCACTGGTGGAGAAGAATGACGACCTGATAAAGAAGGTTGGTGTATTCATGGGAGACCCAGCACCAGGAGGAGAAGATGATGATTGCACTTGCCCGGATAACTACATCATCATTGACGACACCGACTCGAACCCAAGTGAAGATGATTTTGTTGATGAAGCTGGAGCATATATCATGGAGTCTTCGACCGAACAAAATTTCTAGTAGACCATCATAATTAGTAGTAGTATTCCCCCATGTATATAGTATAGTCCGAGCACTTTGTAACGATAGTTAGATCGATTGTATGCCTTGTTTGAATTGATTGAGTGATATTGATTGTGTTTATCTCATGAGCATATGGTAGTGTTTTCTCTCTAGACCTCATTCTATTCTAAATTCTTATCTTTTCTAAACCTATCAGATGCCTCCGAGACGCGACACCGGATTTGTTTTCCCACCGGAGATCACTCAGTTGATTCAGCAGCAGAATGCCCCTGATGCAAGTGTTAGTACAGAACCAAGGCAACAACAACAACAACAACAACAACCCACCACCACCCCCTGTTGATCACTTAACCCGTTTCTTGAGACTGAATCCGCCGGTGTTTTCTAGCAGCACCGAGCCGATTGTTGCAGATGATTGGGTCCGCAAAGTTGGAAGGGATTTGACCACTGCAGGATGCACAGATGCGGAGAGAGTGCGTTTTTCCGCACATCAGCTTGATGGACCCGCAGCATCATGGTGGGAGAATTACACAGCCACACACCCTATTGACACTGTCACATGGGCCTAGTTTCAGCAAGCTTTCCGTACTGCCCATGTTTCAGCAGGAGCTATGGCTATGAAGAAGCATGAGTTTCGCAACCTACTCCAAGGAGGACGCACCGTAGGCCAGTATGTGGAGGACTTTAGTAAGTTAGCATGTTATGCTCCAGATGACGTTGCTACAGATGCAGCCAAGCAGGAGAAGTTTCTGGAAGGACTGAATGATGAGCGGAGTATGCAGTTGATGGTAGCAACCTTCAACAACTACCAGGAGTTGGTAGATAGAGCTCTCATGATTCAAGGGAAGCAGCACCAGATTGAAAGCCGCAAGAGGAAGTATGGACAAGGGAAGTACAATTCTGGAGCTCATCAGAAGTCACGTTTTACCCCAAGTTCGGGAGGATCTTTTCAGCATACCCATGGAGCAGGAGGTTCGCACAACCATAGTGGACTCAACAATGGTAATGGGAATGGAGGAAGCAACGGACAGAACCGCAATAACCCATCTACCCCAGTTAAGAGAGATTTGAGCCAAGTCACTTGCTACAAGTGCCAGAAGACTGGGCGTTATGCTAATGAATGTCCCGAAGCTAAAAATGGAAATGGCAATGGAAGCTCTGGGAAGAAGCCGAACCCTTTCAACAAAAGGACATGTGAACCATGTTAGCATGGAGGAGGTTGAAGCTCAGCCAGATGCAGTAATAGGTAAGTTTTTGGTTAGGTCATTTACTGCACTCGTTCTTTTTGATACTGGTGCATCGCATTCATACATATCAAGGGGATTTGTGGATAAGTATAAACTGCCAACCCAAGCCCTTAGGTCACCCATGTTAGTAACCTCGCCAGGAGCAGAGTATATGGCTAGTTTATGGTGTGATCGGTTACCATTAAGGATTGGTAACTACGTGTTTCCCTCGGACCTAATAGTACTGGAATCGCAAGGATTGGATGTGATATTAGGCATGGATTGGTTATCGAAGTATGGAGGGAACATTGAGTGCGCCAGTAAGTCGATTTTGCTTACCACCCCAGAAGGAAGAAGGATTAAGTATGTATCCCGGCATGTGCCGAAGAGGACTCAAGTAAATTCCTTATCAGGAGTTGTACAGGAGGAAGTACGAGTGGTGAAGGATTACCCGGATGTATTTCCAGAAGAGTATCCAGGCATGCCACCGGATAGAGACATTGAGTTTTTGATTGAGCTTTTGCCAGGCACAGGTCCAATATCTAAGAGACCGTACAGAATGCCCGCAAAAGATTTGGAGGAGATTAAGAAGCAGATTAAGGAGTTACTGGATAAAGGCTATATTCGCCCAAGTTCTTCACCTTGGGGATCGCCAGTTCTTCTAGTGGAGAAGAAGGATGGATCGTTAAGGATGGTTGTTGATTATCGAGGACTGAATGAAGTGACCATCAAGAACAAGTACCCACTGCCGATGATCAATGATTTGTTTGACCGATTGCAAGGAGCTAAGGTATTTTCCAAGATCGATCTGCGATCAGGATACCATCAGTTGATGATTCGAGAGCAGGATATACCTAAAACAGCTTTTACCACCATGTATGGGCAATATGAGTATACCGTTATGTCATTTGGTCTGACTAACGCCCCTGCCTATTTCATGAACCTGATGAACAAAGTGTTTATGGAGTTTTTGGATAAGTTCGTCGTAGTGTACATTGATGACATTTTGGTCTACTCAAAGAACGAAGAGGAGCATAAGGAGCATTTCCGTTTGGTACTTGAGAAGCTCAGAGAACATCAGTTATACGCCAAGTTCAGCAAATGTGAGTTTTGGCTGAAGGAAGTTGGATTCCTCGGACACGTTATATCCGGAGAAGGAATAGCAGTAGACCCCACCAAAGTTGACACAGTAACAAGCTGGGAATCACCCACGTCAGTTGGAGAAATCCGGAGTTTTCTTATACTCGCAGGATACTACTGGAGATTCATTGAGAATTTCTCGAAGATTGCAAAACCCATGACAGAGTTGTTGAAGAAAGACACCAAGTTCAATTGGACGGAGGAATGTGAAGCTAGTTTTCAGGAATTGAAGAAACGTTTGGTTACATCACCAGTGTTGATTTTGCCAGATCGGCGCAAGGATTATGAAGTTTACTGCGACGCTTCCCGTCAAGGACTTGGAGCAGTGCTGATGCAGGAAGGAAGAGTTGTTTCATATGCCTCATGACAGCTTAAGCCCCATGAGGTGAATTACGCTACGCATGATTTGGAGTTAGCTGTCGTAGTACATGCTCTAAAGACATGGAGACATTTTCTCATCAGAAACCACTATGAGGTGTACACGGATCACAAGAGTTTGAAATACATCTTCACGCAGAAGGAGTTGAATCTCAGGCAAAGGAGATGGTTGGAGCTCATAAAGGATTATGATATGAGATTGCATTATCCCCCCGGAAAGGCTAACGTAGTAGCGGACGTGTTGAGCCGCAAGAGCCATGTCAACACACTCATGATCGGAGAGTTACCGAAAGAACTAGCCGAGGATCTTCGCGAGCTATGTTTGGAGATAGTTCCGAGAGGCTATGTAGCAGCATTAGAAATTCAGTCTACTCTGATGCATAAGATCAGGGAAGCTCAGAAGACTAACAAGGAGATTGCCAAGATAAAGGAGAACATGAGCAAAGGAAAAGCCAAGGGATTTTGTGAGGACGAGCACGATACCTTATGGTTTGAGGACCACGTTTATGTGCCTAACGACCCCGAGATTAGGAAGTTGATTCTGCAAGAGGCCCATGATTCACCGTATTCAATTCACCCAGGAAATACCAAGATGTATTTGGATTTGAAGGATACTTTCTGGTGGACCGGAATGAAGAAAGATATTGCGGAGTATGTAGCAGTTTGTGATGTATGTCAGAGAGTGAAGGCAGAGCATCAGAAGCCAGCAGGACTATTACAGCCATTGCCGATACCCGAATGGAAGTGGGACAAGTTAGGAATGGATTTTATCACTGGATTGCCAAGGACTCGTTCAGGCTATGACTCAATATGGGTTGTATTCGACCGTTTAACGAAAGTAGCTCATTTCATCCCAGTGAAGACCACTTACAGCAGTGCTAAGTTGGCAAAGATATACATGACCAGGATCGTATGTCTGCATGGAGTTCCGAGCACCATTGTATCAGATAGAGGAACCCACTTTACTTCAAAGTTTTGGAATCAGTTACATGAAACTTTGGGTACCAGGCTAGAGTTCAGTACAGCCTTTCACCCACAGATAGACGGACAGACCGAGAGAGTCAATCAGATTTTGGAAGATATGCTGAGAGCTTGTGCGCTAGATTATGGATCTAGTTGGGACGACAATTTGCCGTATGCAGAGTTTCCTTACAACAACAGATATCAATCCAGTTTGAAGATGGCCCCTTTCAAAGCTTTGTACGGAAGGAGGTGTAGAACACCATTGTTATGGGACGAAGTTGGAGACCGCCGGTTGTGTGGACCAGATTAGATTAAAGAGTCTGAACGGAAGGTGAATGTCGGGTGGTAGGTGCGACATATGCCAATGGGTGGCTTATCATAGTGGGTGCCAGTAAGATGTCGCCTGTGCCTGGAAACGGGATGAGGCGGAGACATGCACGCCGGCGAATCTTACCCAGGTTCAGGGCTCTCCGAGGAGATAACACCCCTAGTCCTGCTCTGCGGGGTCTCCGCATGATCACTAGATCAGAAAGAGTAGCTACAACTGCTCCTAGAGCTGTTGGTTTCAAGGGAGAAGAAGAACAAGGCTAGCTCTTGCTTCCCTCTCTCTATGGTGTGTGTGTAACTCTAAGAAGCCAACCCTTTGCATGGGTGTCCCGGGGGGTTTATATAGGCCTACCCCCCGGGGGTACAATTGTAATCCGGCTGCGCGCTGGTCCCAGCCGTCAGTGTCTATGCTCGCCGGCTTCTCCACCGGCCGTTGGGGCCCGCCGACTGGTGGGTCCCGCCGGCTGCCGGCCTCTTGGTCGACAGGCCGACCCCACAGCCTAGGGCCTTGTCGGCGGCTGCTTACTGTAGCCTCGCCCCTGATGACGAGGGCTCCGTCGAGGTAAGCGTGGCTACAGTGTGCCGCCTCGAGGGCTCTCACTGTAGCCTTACCTCGTCTTGTCTCCTTAATGTGGCACATGCTTCGAGGGAGGGGGTAGCCGGCTTCTGGGAGCCGGCTACGCCCTTGGCCGACTGGGGCAGGCCGGGCCGCCTTCGCGCCTCTCTCTGGCTGAAGGGGCCCGCCGCCCGTGGGCCGTATTGGCATCTGTCGTGGGTGACGTTGAGGCCAGCATGGCTACAGTGCCGAGCCAGACGGGAGATGGCCGTCCCGTACGGCGTCCTGTGGCAATGCCTGCCTCGGGCTTCGGGGGTAGTGGGCCGCACTGTGGCCACACCCCGTCTTGTCACCGTTATGTAGATGTAGTTTTGGTGGGTGTGGTCTTGGCCGGCTCCTTGGAGTCGGCGCTCTTCGTGGCCGACTCTGGGGAGTCGGCGTTCCTCATGGCTGGCTCTGGGAAGTCGGCATCCTCTATGGCCGGCTTCCTAGAGTCGGACATCCCGTGGTTATCTTGGGGGGGGGGAGGTTGCTAAGGCTGGGTCGCCTTCTGGGAGTCCGCTTTAGAAATAGCCGACTGGGGAAGGCGGCCCAATGCTTGAAATGCTTGAAGGCCCAAAGGCCTGATAATTTTTTGGAAGAGCCAGGGGCAGTCGGTTAGACTACCCGTGGCCATTTACTCCGACAGTAGTCCCCGAAGCTGATTGGGCTTCGAGGTTGGGTAGGAGTCGAGAAGCTCGGTCAGCTTCCTATCTTGACAAGCCGGTAGCTGGGAGCCGGCCTTGGTTAGGCGCGCCGTCTTGGCGAAAAATTCTGGAGTCAGAGGGCGGGAGCTCGCCAGCGCGTGCACCGGGCCGCGGGCCGGCCACTTGCCGCCTGCGAACCATGTGGCCTCTCTCGGCCAAAAAGCCTGCCAGCCCGCGCGCGCGATGGGACGTCGCCGCAGGGCGGTGGCCCGCCACGTCCACGCCCCGGCCCAGGCGTGGATCCTCTGCAGCCCGAAACCGCCCGCACATCTCCCTGCGGCAGTTTCGACATGCCTTTAGGGCGTGATAACCGCGAGGCGTGGGGGGAGTGGGTGCAGTTAATCCCACGTCTCACCCCACGTCCGGCCTCCCCGGCTTCACCTTGCGAAGCTATAAGTAGGGGGAAGGGGGAGAGCGGCAGGCTCTCGCACGCTCCTCCTCTTTCCACCATCTTCTTCCTCCTGCCCTTTCTTGCAACAGCGCCTCGCCGCCGCGCTCTTCCACCACTCGTTCCTCCGCCACCGCGCTCGTTTTCACCATGCCTCCCGCCACAGAGCAGTACGGCGGGGATTGGGACGGCTCCAACATCCACGAGGATCACATCGAATTCCTCCGCAAGACGCGGCGGCTGCCCGGCGCGTACAAGGTGGAGGTCCGTCTCGCGCCAGTGAAGGAGCTTACGCCGGAGCCGCGGGAGGGCGAGCGGGTGGTCTTCCGCTCGCATTTCTTGCGCGGCATTGGCCTACCCCTGAGCGCCTTCTTCCGCTCTTGGCTTGAGTTCTACCAGCTCCAGCCGCACCACCTCACCCCGAATGCGGTGGTGCTGCTGTCTGCCTTCGTCACCCTGTGCGAAGGCTACCTCGATGTCCTCCCTACCCTCGAGCTCTGGGGGGAGTTCTTCCAGTCCAAGCTGGGCAGGTGCATGCAGGGCGTGCCGGCTCAGACTGGCGCCTTCATCGCGATGCGGAGGGTGGCTGCCGACAACCCCTTCCCCGTCATCATGCTGATCCAGTCGGTGAAGTTATGGCAAAAGTCGTACTTCTACGTCAGGAACGTCGCCCCGCAGGGCGACTACGTCAACCTGCCGGCTTACGTAGCCGGCCCACCGGCGGGCAGGCGGCCCCAGTGGTCCTACCGGGCCGTGACGCTGACGCCGGCTGGATCCGCAGCCGTCGCCCGAGTGCGAGCAATGACCCAGTCGGAGGGCTTGTCGGGGCCCGACCTGCTGGCCGCCTTCGTCACGCGCCGGGTACTCCCGCTCCAGAGCCGCCCTCATCTGATCTGTCAGATGAGCGGCCCGCTCGATTCGAGCCAGATGTGTACCAAGGACATGCCGCACGAGGAGGTGGCCTATATGGTGAACTACCTCGCGAACTGCAAACTCTCCGAAGAGTGGCAGTTCGGCAAGGAGCCATATAGCCGAACCAATCCGCCGCCCACGGTATGTTCTCCTTGTCTCTTTCTCTTTCTCAGTTTTGTTGCCGAGTTCCTTTTGGCCGACTCTGACTAGTCGGCTTGTTTTCGACAGAGCCCTCTTCTTCGGCCTGCAGGCGGGTCGGGCGCGGAGCGCCGATTCGCCCCCTACCGGACGGAGCACGATCTGGAGGACCCCGACTTGGGGGCGGCCGCTATGGACGACAACACCGAGCCGGGTGGTGGCCAAGCCGACGGCAAACCAGGCGGCTCCGCGCATGGAGTCACCTTCGACGACTGGCCGGACGACGACGAGGCCGAAGTCGTCTCGCGCCGTCAGCCGGAATCTGGCCGCAGCGCGGGTTCCTCCGCTGCACCGCCTGCTTGGGGCGGCAGGCAAAAGCGTCGCGCCGCACAGGGTTTGTTCGGCAGTCGGACGAAGAAGCCCCGAGGCGGGGCAGCGGCGACTAGGCGGGAGGAGGCGGCCGCGAAGGCAGCTCGCTTCCGCAAGACGGTGAAGCAACCGCAGATGGTGTCGGCATAAGTTCACACTCTTTCGTGTACTCGTTTCTCTTTCTTTTCTCTGGTGGTTCCTGAATCCTTGTCTTTTTCTCCAAACAACTAGAGCTCCATTGTCGCTCGAGCGGGCGGCTGCCGCCTCCGTCGTTGAGTCGCCGAGGGGATCTGGGAGCACCACTCGCCGCGTGGACCCCCGTGCCGACCTTCAGGCGGCGACGGAACGGAATGCGCGGGAGGCGCGGGAGGTGCGGGAGGCGCGGGAGGAGCGGGAGGCGCGGGAGGCGGAGGCACGGAAGGCGGCCGCCGCCCAGGCGGCGCAGAAGGAGGAGGCGGCGAAGGCGCGCGCCGACGCCGCAGCCAAGGCCCAAGCGGAGGTTGCAGCTGCGGCGACGACGGAGGGGGCCTTGTTGGTCACCCTACTGTGCGTCGCAGCGCCTGGGGCCCCGGAGCCCCTGCCAGAAGAAGTCGGCAGCGACCAGCCAGGGCTGGAGAGGGATGACGACATCGTCATCCTGGAGAGGGCGCCGGTGCCAACCCCGCCGACTGGGACGGCTCAAGGCGGCCGGCCTGATCTGCCGCTTGCGCAGTCGGCGGGGGGCGAGCCGACCGCGAGGACTCAGCTGGTGGTCCGGATGCCGCCGAGCTGGCGCACGGGGAAGGCTGCGTCAGAGCCACAGAAGGTTGCGTCGGAGCCGCAGCCGGCCGCGGGCTCCAGCTCGTCGGCCCAGGACGTGGAGGTGGCCAGCGCCACCTCGAGGGGGACGCCGGGCGGAGGGACGGCCGTGATGAACGTGGCCGCGCAGGACGTCCGGACCCGGCTCCGGGCCTAGGCTACGGCGCTGAGGCAGTACACCGACGAATTCCTTGCGACGCGGGCGGCCATCCTGGTTAGTCTTCTTATCTTGCTTCTTCTTGATCTTGGTTTCTTCCGTGGGGGCGCGTCAGCGCACCCACTGGGTGTAGTCCCCGAGTTCCGAGTCGGCTGCTGAGCAAGCGGCTTGGAACTTCTTAGTGGATTTGGCTTTGCTATTCTTGTTCTTACTCCGATCTTCTGCCTGTCTTGCAGGACTACCACAGTCTTCGCGCGGCTGCCTTCAACTCCCAGGCTCGGGAGCTGACCCAGAAGACCGCCGACCTAACTGAGAGCCGGGGTAAGTGCTTTGTTCTTGATCTCACGTGGGAGCGCGTCAGCGCACCCACTGGGTGTAGTCCCCGAGATTCGGGCCGACTGCTGAGCAGTCGGGTCGGATCTTCCTTGACGACTTCCTCTTATTGTTTTTTCTTTTTCTGCCGTCCCCGCAGCGGCCAACGCCGGTCTGAGGGCACAGCTGGGAGAGTCTCAGACTGCCCTTCGTGCCAAGGAGGCCGAGCTTGCCGCCTTGGTGCAGGAACGCGACCACCTGGCCAAGAAGTTGGTCAACCAGGAGGAGGGCCACAAGGCGGCTCTGAAGGCGGTGCAGGACCGCGAAGCCGCCCTCCAGGCCGAGTACGAGACAGAAGCGGCTGGCTGGGCTGAAGCGAGGCAAACTCTGATCACTGGCTATGGTCAGATCGAAGATCTGGTTGACGGTAAGCTGCCTACTTCTTCGTCCTTTCTTGCCGTCTGCCGCTTTTGGCTCGTTTTCTGACTTGGTGTTTTCTCTTCTTTCTCTTTCTTTCTCGCACAGAGTACTTCCCTGGCTATTCTACCGCCGCCAACCAGATCATCGAGGCCCGCCGCCAAGCGCGAAGGCAGGCTGGCTTCGAGATTGCCCCAAGCGCCGGCCGTTCGCTGGAGTAGCAGCTCTTGGCGATCCAGGCCCGTCTCCAGCCGGCTCACCGACTGCTCCGCCGGCTTCAGCGTGCCGGGGCGCAAGTATTGGCCGCCCTCTGGCCCGGCGAAGTGGTTCCCCGCACCCCCAGTCGGACTGCTGACTGGCTAGAGGTGGCGGTCGGTCGCTTCGACGCCTGGAAGGCCTTGGCAGCTCGGTCCGGCGCTAGGCGGGCGCTGGAGTTCGTCAAGGCCTGGTACCCCGGCTTGAGCCTGGATCAGCTGGCTACCTGGCGGCAGCAAGCCGACACGGAGCTGGAGCCGGCGCGGCCGGCTATCATCCGGTGGGCTTCGGCGATCGCCGACTACACCGACACCGCCGTCTTCGCCCCTGAGGTAGATGACAACGGTGTCGCCTAGCCGGAGGAGTGGTTCGGGCTGAACCCGGCAGACGGTGAAGACTCGGTGGAGGAGATCGACTCCAGCGACGAGGGCGAGGAGGAGGAGGAGGGTGAAGACGCCGAGCCGGATGGTGGAGCGGCCGACCAGCCTCAGCCTGACCGCGCCTCCAGCACCACGTCACGCGCGGGTGCGTCGCCTGCCACTGGTGGTGACCAAGCCGAGACCCGCTAGCCGGCCACTCCTTCAGCCGGCGACGCCGTCTCCACCGACCAGCCTGGGTCCAGCACCGCGCCTTAGTCTAGTCTGTTATCTTTTGTTTTCCTGTCTTGCCACTTTTGGAACAATATTTTGTTAAGTCTGCACAATTCCACCCACTGGGGGTGTATTCCAACTATGTCGATTGTCGGCCTGTTGGGCGCTTTTTGTGTATATATAACTTATGCATGCGTTTGGCTTTTCCTCATACTTTGCTTTTCATCCTTCTGTTGTTTCCTTTGCTGCCCTCCCTTGGTTGCCGCCTCCCTAGTCAAACAGTTGCTCTGCAATATGTGGCTGGAGGAGTGCTTGGCCAATTGGGGAGGGGCAAGTACTCTAGCTTTGTTGGATTAGAGCTAAGTGTTTAGGAAGCCAGCCAGCCGGCTGTTCTGACAGCCGGCAAGCGTGGTTGGAGGCCGTCTTTTTGCTATATAAGTTCATTAGTCCTTAGCCGTTTTTCGTGTGGGCATCCTTTCTTCCTTGTCTCTTGCTAGTCGGACAGTCGGTTCTTCGAGCTGCGACTTTCAACAAGAGAGGACTCGGGAGCCGGCACACTACTTGTCTGACTTCAGGTAGAACTTTTAATATAGCTCAAGGCGGCCAGTCCCCGGGCCGACTAGTCGAACCCGGTGCCAGACAAGAAATCAAATGTAATAATACATTCATGGATATGACACTCGTCATTCATAGATAAATAAAGGCAATCCCCGAGTACTGTTCGGGGGGCCTGTTGGTTCGTGCTTAATACAAAAGGGTAGCATGATACATACTGCTTTCAACTGTAAAATCTTCTTAGGAGGTTCGCGTTCCATGGTCGCTCTGACTCCTTGCCGGAGTCGTCTCTTTTGCATGCTCTTGGTTTTTGCGCGTCGATCAAGTAGTAGGAGTCGTTGCCTAGTGCCTTGCTGATGACGAAGGGGCCTTCCCAAGGGGCCGAGAGCTTGTGCTGGCCGGCTGTTCGCTGGATCAGCCGAAGCACAAGGTCGCCCTCTTGGAAGGATCTTGGCTTGACCTTGCGGTTGTGGTAGCGGCGCAGCCCTTGCTGGTAGATGGCGTACCGGCTAAGTGCTAACAGCCGGCCTTCTTCTAGTAGGTCGACGCCGTCTTCTCTTGCTTCCTTGGCCTCTGCCTCCTTGTACATGGTGACCCGAGGCGAGTCGAACTCGATGTCGGTTGGGATGACAGCCTCGGCACCATATACAAGGAAGAACGGAGTGAAGCCGGTTGACTTGTTGGGTGTAGTGCGCAGACTCCAGAGGACAGCCGGCAGCTCATCGAGCCAGCAGCCGGCTGATCGCTCCAGTGGTACAACCAGTCGAGGCTTGATGCCGGAGAGGATGAGTCCATTTGCTCGCTCGACCTGGCCGTTTGACTGCGTGGGGGCAACGGACGCTAAGTCCAGTCGGATGCCCTGCGTCGCGCAGAAACGTGTCAGTGCTCCTTTGGCAAAGTTCGTGCCGTTGTCGGTGATGATGTTGTGCGGCACGCCGTACCGAGTAGTGATGTCGGTGATGAATGTTACGGCAGTCGGCCCGTTCAGCTTCTTGATCGGCTTCGCTTCGATCCACTTGGTGAACTTGTCCACGGCGACAAGTAGATGTGTCAAGCCGCCGCGGGCTGTCTTGAAAGGGCCCACCATGTCCAGTCCCCAGACGGCAAAGGGCCAGGTAAGGGGAATGGTCTTGAGTGCAGAAGCCGGCAGGCATTGCTTGGAACTGAAAACTTGGCATCCTCTGCAGCTCTTGACTATCTCTTTGGCATCTTCCAAGGCAGTCGGCCAAAAGAAACCTTGGCGGAAAGCCTTGGCCACAAGTGATCTTGAGGCTGCGTGGTGGCCGCATTCGCCTTGGTGGATATCTTTGAGGATTGCCACTCCTTTTTTCTGGCTCGACACAACTCTGGAAGACTCCAGTCACGCTCCGCTTCACAAGCTCTCTGTTGATTATTGCATATGCTCCGGCTCGTCGTTGCACTAGTCTTGCTGAGATCTCATCAGCCGGCAGCTCTCTGCTGACTAGGAACTTGAGGATGGGCTGGGCCCATGATGGAGCCGTGACTTCTTCTTCTGTTAGTGTAGCCACCATGACTCGGGTGGGTGGGTTGGGTGGCGTGGAATTGGAATCGGCCACCGCTTCTTGCGTTGCTGCAGTCCCCGGGCCGACTGCCGCAGTCCCCGGGCCGGGTTCCGAGGTCCCCGGGCCGGGTGCGACTACAGCAGTCCCCGGGCCAGTTGTCGAAGTCCCCGTGCCGCCTGCGGGGTTCCTCCAGTCGGATCCGGCTGCATCTGGCGCAGGCGGTACGAAGATAGAGTCCGACTCTGGAGACGGCTTGATGGACGGCTTGAGGAGGCGCTGGAGGGAGACGCCAGTCGGTATGGCTTGTCGGGTGGAGCCGATCCGTGCTAGGGCATCTGCTTGGTCGTTGTCGGCCCTTGGCACGTGAAGGAACTCGCACCCTTCGAAGTACCCGCTGATCTGCTGGACGAGGAATCGATAGCTCGCCATGTTTGCGTCCTTGGCGTCCCAATCGCCAGACGACTGCTGGACCACCAGGTCTGAGTCGCCGTAACACAGGATCCGGCGTATGCCGAGCTCTTTGGCTAGCCGGAGCCCATGTACGAGCGCCTCGTACTCGGCCACGTTGTTGGAGGTGGCGAAGTGGATCTGCAACGTGTACTTGAGCTTGTCGCCTTTGGGAGATGTGAGGACGATGCCGGCTCCCAAGCCGGTGCGCATCTTGGACCCGTCAAAGTGCATCCGCCAATGGGTAGAATCGGGAGCCGGCGGTAGGTACTGGGTCTCGGCCCAGTCGACGAGGAAGTCGGCCAATGCTTGGGACTTGATGGCGGTGCGGGGTTGGTAGAAGATCGTGTAGGGCGCCAGTGCAATGGCCCATTTAGCCACCCGGCCGGATGCATCCCGGCTGCCTATGATCTCGGCGAGCGGGGCGGTGCATACGACAGTGATGGGATGCTCTTGGAAGTAGGGCTTCAGTTTCTTGGCGGCAAAGTATACCCCATAGCACATCTTCTGGTTGTGCGGGTAGTTCTGCTTTGAGCTGGATAGCACTTCGCTTAGATAGTACACCGGCCTCTGGACTAGCTGGGCTCGGCCTTCTTCCGGGCGCTGGACCACAACAACAGTACCGACTACTCGGCTGGTCGCGGCAATGTAGAGGAGCATGGTCTCCTTCTCAGTTGGCGCTGCCAGGACAGGCGGAGTGGTCAGCATCTTCTTCAACTCATGGAAGGCTTGGTCGGCTTGGTCATTCCACTCGAAGTGAGTGGACTTCTTCATGAGTCGGTACAGGGGGAGAGCCTTCTCTCCCAGTCGGCTGATAAAGCGATTCAGGGAGGCCAAGCAGCCGGTGAACTTCTGTACATCTTGCAGTTTGGTGGGAATCTCCATCCTCTCGATGGCCTTGATCTTCACAGGGTTGCACTTGATGCCGCGTTCGGAGACCAGGAAGCCTAGCAGCTGGCCGGCTGGTACTCCGAACACGCACTTCTCGGGGTTGAGCTTGATTTGGAATCGACGCAAGTTGGCGAATGTTTCTTTGAGATCTTCCAGCAGGGTGCCGCGCTTCTCTGTCTTCACCACAATGTCGTCTACATAGACGTGGGCATTTCTGCCGAGTTGTTTCAGGAGGCATTTCTGCATGCAACGCTGAAAAGTGGCACCGGCATTCCTCAAGCCGAATGTCATAGTCAAGTAGGAGGAAGCTCCAAATGGTGTGATGAAGGCAGTCTTCAGGCGGTCAGCTGGGTCCAACTTGATCTGATGGTACCCTAAGTAGGCATCCAAAAAACTCAACAGCTCGCATCCGGCTGTGGAGTCTATCACTTGGTCGATCCGTGGCAAGGCGAACAGATCCTTGGGGCAGGCCTTGTTCAGGCTGGTGTAGTCTATACACATATACCACTTGTTATTCTTCTTCAATACCAGAACTGGGTTGGCAAGCCACTCTGGAAAAAAACACTTCCATGATAAAGCCAGCGGCAAGGAGCCGGGCTATCTCTTCTCCTACGATTCTTCGCTTCTCTTCTGACAGTCGGCGGAGGGGCTGTTTGACCGGCTTCGCGTCGGCTCGGACATTTAATTTGTGCTCGGCGAAATCCTTCGGGACACCCGGCATGTCCTTTGGGGACCATGCAAAAATGTCTCGATTCTCACGGAGGAAGTCGATGAGCTCGCCTTCCTATTTACTGTCCAAGTTTGCCCCAATGACGGAAAACCTCTCCGGGTTCTCCGGGTCCAGAGGTATCTTCTTCGTCTCTTTGGCTGGCTGCAACGAGCCCTGTGCATCACAATCTTTGGGGTTGGGGGACAGGGCCGGCTGCTTGCTGGCCATGGCCACAACCCGCTCCAGCATCTTCTTCTCTTCTGCCACTATGAGGGACTCGGCCAGCCGGCTACTGGCCATGGCACACTCGATGGACTTCTTGTAATCGCCGGCTACCGTGATGGTCCCCTTCGAGCTCGGCATCTTCATCTTCAGGTAGGCGTAGCGGGGCACAGCCATGAACTTGGCCAGAGCAGGTCGGCCAAGCAGAGCATGATAGGGGCTCTCCAAATCCACTACCTCGAACCAGATCGCTTCTCGGAGAAAATGATCTTTGTCTCCGAAGAGAACATCCATTTTAATCTTGCCGATTGCGGAGCAAGACAAGCCGGGGACGATACCATGGAACACGGTTCGGCTTGGCATAAGCTGCGTCGCCTTGATGTTCAGCTTCTCCATGGTATCGCGGTACAGTATATTGATACTGCTTCCGCCATCTATCAGGACGCGAGAGAATCGGCCAGCTCGCCTCTCCATCGCGAGGGTAACATCCAAGACCAGTGCATAGGAGCCAGGGGATGGCATCACCTCTGGGTGGTCGGCCTGGCTCCAGCTGATTGGCTTCTCTGACCAGTGCATGAACTCGGGGGCGCTAGAGGCGGCTGCATTGACTTCTTGATGCTGACGGCGCCGACTACGCTTGTTGTCGGCTTGACTGGTGAAGACGACGTAGGTGGCGTGCTCTTCAGGGAATTCGTCTTGGATGGCTCCGACTGCCGGCCGAGCCGTCGGCTGCTGAGGGGCTGGAGGCGGCGGGCCGGGAGGCGGAGGCGGCAACAACCCTTTGCCCTTGGAGATGCGTGTGAGCCAGTGGCATTTTCGGGTCGTGTGGTTGGACGGCTTCGCGCCGCTGTGGAACTTGGAGGGGGCGTCGAGAGTCTGCTCGTAGGAGAAAGTCGGCTGCCAAGCCGGCCTGCCACCCTTCTTCTTGGGAGCGGGCCGTTCTTCGGGCTGCTCATCTTCAACTGTGGCCACCTGCCGACTGGTGGAAGTCGGCATGGGGGCCTTGCGCTTGTGATCGTTCTGGTAAGGGCGCCGATTTGAGTCGCCAGCCGGCGTCTTGGGAGCCGGAGCAATCACCTTCCCAGTGGCGTCCACTCGGAGCTCGGTCTTCATCGAGGAGTCGGCCGTGGCGTACTTGTCCGCGATGACCAGCAACTCGTCGAGGTTAGCCGGCTCGTCGCAGAGGAGTCGGTGCTTGAGGAGGGTGCCCTCTCGGCACCCGGCGGTGAAGTACTCGATGGCCTGAACCTCGTGCACCCCCTCGCAGGAGTTGCGGAGCTCGGCCCACCGCGTGAGGTAGTCGCGGGTCGACTCATTGGGTCCTTGGACGCACAGGGAGAGCTGGCAAGGCTTGGGAAGCCGCTTGTACGTGCTGGTGAAGTTGCGGACGAAGACTTCCCCGAAGTCCAGCCAGCTGTTGATGCTGTAAGGCTTGAGGCTGTTGAGCCAGGTGCGCGCCGTGCCTTGCAGCATAAGGGGGACGTACTTCACGGCTACGCGTCAATTGCCGTTGGCTATGCTGACAGCAGTGGAGTAGTCAATGAGCGAATCTTCCGGCTTCACTGAGCCGTTGTACTTGGACGTGTCTCTGGGGAGCGAGAACCCTTTGGGGAAGGGCTCGTCGCGGATGCGGGGGCCAAAGCATGGCGGGCCGACATCGTCTTCTTCTAGAGGCAGGGATCGAGCTATGCGGTCGATCCGGTGGCGGGCGTCGTTCTCGCCGACTCCTTCTCGGCGGCCTAGTCATTCGCCAAGAGTCGGGTGCGTGATAGGCGGCGGAGTGAGGCGTCTCTCTCTTCGAGGCGGGGGAGGAGGCAAATTTCCTTGGCGTTCCACCGCTCGAGGGCGGCCTTCCGCGTCGCGCTCGATGGTGATGCGAGTCCGGCTGCGGCTGGCAGCCGGCTCCTTGTCTTTCTTCTGGCAGGCGCCGCTCGCAGTCGGCGAGCGGGACGTTGCGGGGTGCTCCCGGCGCGGGGGATGACTATCAGCACGGGCGCCGGCTTCGTGCCATTCTGCAGCCCCGTCGATCAGCTGTTGGATCCGTCTTGTCATGTAGGGGAGCTCATCGGCTCCCAGCCCATTGAGCTCTTCTGCGGCCGCCTGAGCGGCTCGCAGATTCTCGAGTGGGGTGGCGTAGACGGGGCGATCTGCCCCCAGCATGCTAGCGATAGCCGCGCCGCGCTTCTGGACGAAGCCGGCTCAGCTCGGGCCGCTAGGCGGCGGCGTACAGTAGGCAGCGCGGTCGACTTCGCGCTGGTGGGCCTCGGTGAGGCGTCTCATGGAGGCTATCTTCTGGCCCTCCGCGACGAGGGCGAGGCGACGTGCCTCCAGGGTCTCAGCGTCGGCGTCGGCCGGGATGGGGACGGAGAGGTCGTGCATCGCCGCTTGCAGGGCGTCGTGGGCGTTCACGCCCGAGTTGGCGACGTGGCTGATGACCAACACTTCGGTGATAGCGCTGCTGCCACTGTCAGCTCGAGGGAGAGGATCGTCAAAGACCACCACGTCGGAGGGGTAGGCATCGACCGATGCCGTGTCGCAGTCGACGAGCATCGGGTCGGTGGAGCCGACCGACTCCACATCTGCAGCAGGCTCGCTAGAGACGTGGAGCTGGTCGAGGAGGCTGACGAGGCGGCTCTCGGGGTAGTCCGTGCCTGCGTCGGACGTAGGCTCGTCGGAGATGCGAGTCTCGCCGAGAAGATCGGCAAGGTAGCTCGCTGCGCAGGCGTCGTCAACGCCTTGCAGCGCGTCGAGGCAAACGCCATCGGGCGCAGCAGGCTGGCTGCGCTCGCGGGGGAGGAAGAGGGTTCCCGTCCAGAACAGGTCTCTGGACGACGGTGCACCTGGCCCGACGGTGGGCGCCAAATGTCGGGTGGTAGGTGCGACATATGCCAACGGGTGGCTTATCATAGTGGGTGCTAGTAAGACGTCGCCAGTGCCTGAAAACGGGATGAGGTGGAGACATGCACACCGGCGAATCTTACCCAGGTTCGGGGCTCTCCGAGGAGATAACACCCCTAGTCTTGCTCTGTGGGGTCTCCGCATGGGTGTCCCGGGGGATTTATATAGGCCTACCCCCCGGGGGGTACAATTGTAATCCGGCTGGGCGCTGGTCCCAGCCGTCAGTGTCTATGCTCGCCGGCTTCTCCGCCGGCCGTTGGGGCCCGCCGACTGGTGGGTCCCGCCGGCTGCCGGCCTCTTGGTCGACAGGCCGACCCCACCGCCTAGGGTCTTGTCGGCGACTGCTTACTGTAGCCTCGCCCCTGATGACGAGGGCTCCATCAAGGTAAGCGTGGCTACAGTGTGCCGCCTCGAGGGCTCTCACTGTAGCCTTACCTCGTCTTGTCTCCTTAATGTGGCACATGCTTCGAGGGAGGGGGTAGCCGGCTTCTGGGAGCCGGCTACGCCCTTGGCCGACTGGGGGAGTCCGGGCCGCCTTCGCGCCTCTCTCTGGCTGAAGGGGCCCGCCGCCCGTGGGCCGTATTGGCGTCTGTCGTGGGTGACGTTGAGGCCAGCATGGCTACAGTGCCGAGCCGGACGGGAGATGGCCGTCCCGTACGGCGTCCTGTGGCCATGCCTGCCTCGGGCTTCGGGGGTAGTGGGCCGCACTGTGGCCACACCCCGTCTTGTCACCATTATGTGGATGTAGTTTTGGTGGGTGCGGTCTTGGCCGGCTCCTTGGAGTCGGCGCTCTTCGTGGCTGGCTCTGGGGAGTCGGCGTTCTTCATGGCCGGCTCTGGGAAGTCGGCATCCTCTATGGCCGGCTTCCTAGAGTCTGCCATCCCGTGGTTATCTTGGGGGGGGGGGAGGTTGCTAAGGCTGGGTCGCCTTCTGGGAGTCGGCTTTAGAAATAGCCGACCGGGGAAGGCGGCCCAATGCTTGAAATGCTTGAAGGCCCAAAGGCCTGATAATTTTTTGGAAGAGCCAGGGGCAGTCGGTTAGGCTACCCGTGGCCGTTTACTCCGACAATGAAGTTGATTCGCGATAGACTCAAGGTAGCCCAATCCAGGCGGAAGAGCTACGCGGATTCTAAACGCAAGGAGACAGTTTACGAAGTCAGAGACAGTGTTTACCTACGAGTATCACCACTTTGAGGAGTGAAGCGCTTTGGAGTTAAGGGAAAGTTAGCGCCACGTTTTGTAGGACCATACAATGTTTTGGACCGTATGGGAGAAGTTGCTTACAAGCTGGAATTGCCTGAAGGATTGTCAGGAGTTCATGATGTATTTCACGTTCCCCAGTTGAAGAAGTGCCACGCAGAGATGGCTGAGATACCACTGAGAGATACGGTGCCATTGGAAGCGATTCAGCTGGATAGTGACTTGACCTATGAGGAGAAACCAGTTAAGATTCTTCAATACGCCAGCGGAGTCACCCGCAGCAAGGTTATCAAGTTTTGCAAAGTTCAGTGGAGTCACCATACCGAGGACGAAGCCACCTGGGAGCGAGAGGAAGATCTACGGAAGGACCACTCTCACCTATTTTCTAGCCAACCCGAATCTCGAGGACGAGATTCCTCTTAAGGGGGTAGGTTTGTAACATCCCAAATTTTCAATTTGGAATGTTATACATTAGATCATCATTGCATAGCATATTTTATTGCATTGAGAGAGTTGGGGATTTTCCCGGTTTTCATATTTGATTTTTATCAAATAATGAAACAAGGATTTTTGGTTTTAATTATTTTTCACTCCGAAAAATATTACATATTAAAATATATGAGAGGAGAAAATATGACTTCTCCAAAATAATTGAAATATTGGAGGAAAAATATTAAAATCAAATATTTGATTTTATCGGATTTTTATTTGCAATTTTATTTGCATTAGAAAAATTGCACGTTTTCAAAACAGCATTTTAGGGCCAAGAAAATGTTCATCTCGTTCTAATTATTTTATTTAGACGGTGAAAATTTATTCTGGCATTTTTAGATTTTTATTTATTTTTCTAGGATTTTTTTTGTTTCGGCAGAATTATTAAAAAAAAGAAAGAAAAAAAGAGATCCCGCGCCCGAGTGGGCCGAGGCCCAGCCGAGCCAGGCCGGCCCATGCCCGCGTCGTCGTCTCCCACCTGGAGACCGAAGCCGCGCCGCCGCCCCGCCACCTTACCCCTCCCCCAAGCCGAAGCCCCCCACCTATATATACCGTCGCCGCCGCCCCGTTCCCCACCACCCCGACCGGAGCCGCCGCCGCCCGAAGCCCCGACCGAGCCGCCGGAGAAGCTCGACGCCGCCGCCGCGGGAAGCCGCCGCCCCGACGCCGAACCCCGCCGCCCGATGCCCCGTCGACCCCGCCGCCTCACCCGCCCCACTTCGCCCTCTCCCGAAGCCCGCCGGAGCCCCGCCTGACCCCGCCGGAACCCCGCCGGACCGAGGTAGCCGCCGCGCCGGTTTTTGCCGAAAAACCGATTCGGTTTATTTTGAAACCCTAGGTTATTTTTTTTGGTTTAGTTAGTTAGTGAACATTCGCCGGTCCGTTCGTTTTAACGAACATGTTCACCGTTTAGTTGCTGTTAACGAACGTCCGTTCGATTAACTGTTCGTCAGTTTTCTTTTTCGTCAGATTTTCCGCGATTTTTCCCGATCGCGATGTCCGATCTGTTTTTCGTTTTAGTTTAACTTTTCGCTCGTTTATCGGAATCAGGCGATTCAGGCGCCTAGAGTTTCGTCTCGAAATTCTCTTTCTGTTTAACCAACTCAAACACATTTTTGCTGCTGTAAAATTTGACCTAGATCCAGATTAGTAAACGAAGCCAGTTTCTTTCGCTGTTTGACTTTCGATGCTTCGTTTGAGTTGATTCTTTTTGCAAATCGGAGATTCTTAAGTTAAATTTCTGGTTAGATATTTTATTTGAGTTTTACTTGTGCATTAGTTGAGTGCTTACTGTATGCTTGTTTGTTTGCGATAGAGTACCCGGAGTGCGCCGCTTGCTACTTCGAATCTCTAGGTTTCACGGATCATCAGCAAGGCAAGTAACACTTTGATCATACCTCTTTACTACCCAGTTTTATTCCATTAGACCAGTCCTCAAACATTGCATGATTAGTATCTAATTAAATTGTGGGTATTGGCAAGTAGATGAGGTAGTACCTATTGCCCTGTTCATTATCAAACCCTTGGGAGTTACTTCTATGTTTGCTTATATCATTATGCTATGCTAGTAGACGTGGATTGGGTTTGAGTGTTACCATGACAGATGTGAGATTGTTAATTAATGTTTAAACTTAAGGTGGCGACTAAAACACACATCTGGGTGGATTGAGGTACCTGGGTATTCCAGGATTGCCTGTTTTTCTTTGGACCGCCACCCAGGCTCAAAGGGATCATGAGATTATTCATGCTAGAAACTTCCGTGTGCAGCCACAAGCTATTATGGGCTCTAGCATAGTTGAGTAGGTCGTGTGAACTCTTACAGTGGTAGACTAGCAGATGTAGGGGATGTAGGTGGTACTGTCTACACATTCGTAAGGTGCAAACACTTCTGAAAGACTGTGTCTCGGTCATCCGTTTCTCAAACACCATGTAGTGCGAGAAATCTAACGGAGGAGATCGAGTCTTGGGGGGAAAAGTGCACAAACCTCTGCAGAGTGTATAAACTAATCATGGTTAGCCGTGTCCCCGGTTATGGACACCTTGAGTATCTAGTATCTGGATTATCATGTGAATCTCATCATGTTACTTTAATTAATTTTGTTGGGTTAATGGATGATACTTAATTGGGATTGAGATGCTGTCAACCATCTCAATGTTTCACAACCACCATGATAGTTAAATAAAATTTATTCCTTTGCAGTAGGGAAAAATTGGCTTTTCGCAAAACTGTAACCATAGAGCCTTCTACCAGCCATATATGCATGTAGTATAGCATTATTCTGTTCATTACTCTCTATGTGTTGCATTGCCAGCATATTCCATGTGCTGACCCATTTTCGGGCTGCAACGTTTCATGTTGCAGACTTTTCAGGCGACGAGTAAGGTGCCTTAGGTCGTGGTCTTATACTCAGTGATGCCGTTGGAGTTGATGGACTCACTTATCTTCCAAGTCTTCCGTTGTTATCGTTTTAGATGGCCTTAAGCCATATTTGTCATACTTATTTCTCTCTTGAGATACTCGATGTAATAAGTGTGTGATTGCTACTCTGTTATAAATCCTCCAAGTACTGTGCGTGTCATCATTACTGATCCAGGGATGACACTGGTGCACGGTAGATCAGTCTGTTTGAGGTCTGGTCGCTACAATTACTTTTTCTTATCCTATTTTCATTGCAGTCTCTATATTGATAGGAATAGACTGAACTTATTGATTGACCTTGCCCTATTTATGCAAATGGTCATCTTAATCATTCCATCATTACCTTTAATTTTGAATGAAACATATTGTTTATCATTAGCTTGTAGTTCTAAAAAAATTACACTTGAATCTTTGCTCATGTTGCAAATTTAAAATAATTATAGTACAAACATCTGAAATGATACATTTTTTGTGTTGTAGCCAAATATATTTTCCTACAACAGTTTGGCTTATCTTTGTTGTTTGCTTATTTTGAACTTCCATGACAGGACCAACCTATAACTCGTATGTGCCGCTGGATAAGGCCATGTCTTTCGTGGGTGGTGCTTGGCTGATTTGTACATGGATACTATTAAAGAATGGTATAGACATATATGGTAGGCGATTGTGATCAACCTCTCTAATTTTCTATGAAGGAAACCCGTTATATGTAACATCCCAAAATTCTAAATTTTGGAATGTTATAATAAATAAATAGCTTTGATTGATTGTTTGGTTGCTTGGGTGAAATTGAGTGAAATTCGATTTTTTTGAAAGATAAATGAGAGGGAATAAAAGGACTTTCCCAAACTTTCATTTTTCATTTATGATCTCCGTGAATTCAAATTCTATTCATCACAAAACCCTGGAGAGAAGATGACATGACTTCTTCCATTTAAATAAATGAAAAGGGTTTTGAAAAGTTTGAATTTTATATGGTAATATTTCAAATTCAGAAACTCTAAGAAACTCAATGATTTTCATGAGAGAAGATAAAATGACTTCTTCAAAACATATGAAATATGACTTGGAAGTTTCAAAAGATTAAATTTAAAGTACTTTTGAAATTATTTTTCAATTTGGAGTTATTTGGGTTTTATTCAAATTATTTTTCTCCAAAAAGTAAAATATACGGAAAATAGGGTAAAATGATTCCCTACAACAGAAAATTGGAGAGAAATAAATTTGAAATCATTTTGGTATTTTTAAAATGATTTTTATTGGATTTTATTAGAGCAGTAGCACTGTTTGATTTATTTGAATTTTTGAAGATTATATTTGACGCTAAAAAATTGTTCATGTTGTAGAAAATCTTTTTCTGAAAATTTTGATATATTATATGCCTATATAATATTTTTACTTATTTTTATTTATTATTTTTGTTTGTCTGGAAAAATGTTTAAAAAACAAAAAAAACTCTCCTCCGCCGCCGAGCTGGGCCGGCCCAACAGGTCGCGCCCCAGCCCACTTCACGCCGCCGTCCCCGACCCCAGGAGGTCTCCGCCTCCCGCACGCATCGCCGCCGCCACGCCGCTGTGCCCGACCCGGTCACCGCGCCGCCTTGCCTTGCCCCCTCCACGCCTCCCGAGGCCGCCCCCTCCTTAAATAGCGCCCCGCCGCCCCTCTCTCGCTCTCTCCAACATCTCACCGCTGCCTCGCATCGCCGTCGCCGCTGCATCTCCACCGCCACCGCAGCCACGCCTCGCCCACGCTGGCGCCGCTGCTGCCGCCGTGCCTTGCCGCCCCGCTCCGCCCGATCCGCCGTCGTTCGCCGCCTCGCCCGCTGCCGCAGCCGCCTTCGTTGCCGGAGCACGCCGCTACTGCCGGAAAAACCGCCGCCCCCGACGAACCCGCCGTAGCCCGGTAAAACCGCCCGGTCCGATCCGTTTTGTTTTTCACCTTACGTTTTTTAGTTAAACCCGGTTTTTCTTATTTAACCTAGTTAATTAGTGAACGCTCGCTGCTTATCTCTTCGCAGTGAACCGATTCGTTCGTTAGCGTGTGGTAGCGAACGTTCGTTCGGTAGAATTTTTCTTTTTCTTTTTAATTTCGGCCAGGGACCTATCTGTGAATTCTTTTTCATACAATTTAGTCCCTGATCTTCAAACGATCGCAACTTTTTACTCATTTGTCCAAATCTAACGAAACCAACACCCACTTCTTCATTATGATCCCCTCTATCCAGTAAAACAACTTAAATATATTTTTGAAAGATTTAAAATGTGAATTCACACAGATTTGTATCTGAACTTCGTTTGATCGTAACTTGAGTTTTGTAACTCCGTTTGAGTTGATTCTTTTTGCAAATTAAAGCTATTGAACTAAAGTTTATAATAAGGCCAAATTCACATAATTTTGGTACTGTTAGAAATTGTTTTATGTTGCATGAGTTATTTGCTTGGTTTTGATGTTTTCCAAATTGTCTTCCTCGTTCTTCCCGATCTTTTGAGTGATTGCTTATGTGTGGTTACTATTGCTTGCTTACGCTAGACTGACCGGACTGTGACGAGTGGAACTATCAGGAGTTATGAATGCGAATCATCTTCATCATTAGACCAGGCAAGTTCACACTTTGTTCATATCCCGTTATTACCCAGTTTTTATGCATTAGTTTCAACACCTCAAACATTGCATGAGTAGGATTGATAACATGTGGGTATTGGGAAGTAGTTGATGAGGTACGAACCTATTGTCCTGCATTCAAACCTTTGGAGTTACTTCTACGTTATGCTCATACTACTCTGCTATGCTCGTAGACATGGATTGGTTGAGTGTATTCATGACAGATGTGAGAGTTATCATTAATGGTTAACTTAAGGTGGCTACTTTAATACACATCTGGGTGGATTGGTTGGGGCACCCTGGGGATATACCAGTGGCTTGCCCGGACACCTAGGGATATACCAGTGTTGTCCTAGGAGATTCTGGGGAACCCGTGTGATCATCCTATGGAATGCCACCGAGGCTCAAAGGGATCATAAGATTATTCATGCTAGAAACTTGTGTGTGCAGCCACAAGCTATTATGGGCTCCAGCATGGTTGAGTATGTTGCATGACCTCTTTCAATGGTAGACTAGCAGATGTAGGGGTTGTAGGTTGGTACTGTCTACCCAGAGTAAAGAGTTAATGTTTCTGAAAGACTGTGTCTCGGTCATCCGTTTCTCAAACACCATGTAGTGCGAGAAATCCAACGGAGGAGATCGAGTCTTGTGGGGAAAAATGTGCAAACCTCTGCAGAGTGTACAAACTAATCATGATTAGCCGTGTCCCCAGTTATTGACATCTTGAGTCTCTGGTACTTGGAATATCGTGTTGATCTCATCACTCTACTTAATTAATTTGTTGGGTTGTTAACTTTTAATTGGGATTGAGATGGGGTTACCTTCTCAATGTTTTCAACAAACTTTGTAGTTAAATAAAATATATTCCTTTGTTGTAGGAAAAAATTGGCTTTATGCAAAAATAAACTTAGAGCTTTCCACCTGCCAAATATGCATGTAGTGATAGCCATTATTCAGCATTGCTCTACAGTGTGAAATTGCCAGTACATTCAATGTACTGACCCTTTGTGGCTGCAACGTCTCATGTTGCAGGAATCTTATGATGAGTAAGTGATATGTTAGGGTTACGACTTCTACACTCAACTTTGCCGTTTGTGTTGATGGGAATCCACAACCTTGTTGTTACTTCCGCTATTTGGATTGAGGTAATAGTATTTACGTTACTTTATACATGTGATTTACCTCTGTTATAAATCCTCGAGTACTGTGTGTGTCAGCATACTGATCCAGGGATGACACTTAAGCACAGAGACTTGACTGTCTGAGGTCGGGTCACTACAAGATGGTATCAGAGCACATGTTGACTGTAGGACGTGACCCCTAGAAACTGGCAAGCCCATAGGAAAGATTTTCTCTACAACTTCATTTTCTAAAAGATCTTTTACCTCTCTTCTCTTCTAAGATTTATCAAATATCCCCTTTTAGTTAGACTATACCCCTTTCCCATTTTGACCACACGAAGGTTCGAGTGATGAGACCACTCCAAGAAGTACAAGATATCGGATAACTGAGACCACTTCGGAATGAAGAGGATTTTATCGTGCATTATAATAATGGAAACTGCAACGGTTTAAGACTCCGAACACTAGGAGAATTTGAAGGCTCTGAAGAATTCCCAGATTTGTATGACCTAGGAAGGCTACCCTTATGGAACTTGGTATATTATGGAAGTTGTTAATACCCGAGATCAAGGTGTATCAGAGAAAGACCGGAACATGGAGCATTAAAACTCAATGTTTTGTCAAGAAAATCCTAAGGCAGGAGATATCAAATATGGAATGATAGCTCATGGAAATGACAAGAGCAGAAACACGGCTATGCATGATGTTATCGCCAACTTATGCTATTGTCACCGTGCTGAGTCATGCATTTTTCGGAAGGATTGGATGACAAGAAGGCTGATGGAGCACCTATTAGCAAAGGATGCAGTTTTAACCTTAGCTGGTGTATCGTCAGGATCAGGAGTAATACATCAAGAAGTTTAGGGTGGACCTTTAGGAAGCCGTATTTGACAAGGAAGCATTTCATGAAGAACCAGGACCCAGAAGCCGAAAGTAGCCAAGCTAGAGGAGCAAAACCTTGAGATACCGGAGATTCGTCAGGAACTAAAGGATAGTAGGACCATGGTTCATGCCAAGGATGTTGAAACCCAGAAGTTTGGAACGCAACTCCAAAATATTGAAGGACGTCACGAGAGACTTTGTGTCAACAGAGATGATCTGGCAAAAGAGCTTGAGAAGGACAAGCACGATCGGAAGAAGCCATCGGAGACATGAACAAGACTTGAAGAGTTTGGCGACTTTGACAATTTATTGACCTTTAGAAGACCAAACCCCCGCTATATATACCTATGTTAGATGCGATGTTTGTGAGCTGTCATTTGTTTGATGTTTTTCTGACAGCCACAAATAAAATCTATCTTTTAAAAACTATTGTTTGTATTGTGTGTATCCCTCTCTATCTCTCTCATCTCACCCCAAAACCCATGGACCCAATAGAGGATGAATGGAGATGCACTCACATTCCCGAGACCGATAAACCAATTGGAGACAGACCGATGGATTCAGAACATGGAGAATCACATGAAGAATAACCCTATAGTCGGAAAGGATATGACCCAGCATGCTCTTCAGTGCTTTGAAAGAGGTGCTGCTACTTGGTGGAGGATGTACCAAACCATCAATGGATGGCAAGGAGCAACCACTTGGAAAGAGTTCAAGTTGACTTTGCCAAAGTCTCGGTTTGTGTCCTAGAAATTGAAGCCTTATGGAAATGATATGAAGAAGCCTTGTGCATGCAAGCTCTGTGAAGAAATGGGACACAACCATAAGGAACACAAGGGTGAATGTCCAAATTGTGAAGGAAGTCACCCAGCTGAAGAATGCCCAACTAGGCAGATTACTTGTTTCTTGTGTGAAGGGACTACCCACTACACTGCTCAGTGTCACATTTACCCCATGGTACCAAGAACCGTACAACAGAAGAAAGAAGTAATGAAAGGAGCCCTCATGGAAATTTTAGAAGAACTGATGATGAAGGAAGATGTCGAGGACACACAAAAAGGAAACATAATTAAAGCATGCACCAAGTCATGCTATTCATGTGGAGAAGAAGGACACATATCCCAAAATTGTCTGAATGGGGATCTAGTGGAATTCCCGACAAAGGAAGTAGAGTATGACCCACAGGAAATAGAAGCCCTGATTGGAACAGAAAAGTCCAGGAAAAGAAGTAGATTGGATTCCAGGAAGGACCTGAGTCATCTCACCTGTTTCAGGTGCAAGGAGTCGGGGCACTACTTCAGCAGTTTCCCAAAAAGGAAACCTCGAGACTTGTCAATAGAAATATGTTTTCGTTGTAATGAAGCAGGGCACTTTGCCATGGATTGTCCCAGAGAGAAGGAGGCTTGTGCTAAATAGTTGAGTTTGCAACAAAAGAAATATAGTAGTTGTAGTGGGAACATTTCTTTTATATCGAGGTGTTGAGTTGAGGCCTGTAATGGAAATGCAGGACATTGTAGTAATTGGAGAATCAATAAAGTTAGCATCGTTGGTACTGATTTGGATTTTATGAAGAATGATTTTGACCATTTTCGAGGATATGAGAAATATGGTCTATGGAAGAATTTGTGCATTTCAAGGGTGGTAGTACCCTGTGAGGACATTTGACCCCTGGAAAAGATAATGGTATTCCACAGAGTGGACAACGGACTGATAAGAACGAGTTTTATCTTGATATGTGGGGTATCCCAAGAGTATGAAGGGATGGAGTACTATTGGATATAAAGGAGGTAGAGTGTTGGTAATAGGGAGAAATTGTAACTCGATGATGAGTCTGAGTAATCACGTCTTAGTTTGGTACCAATAGAAGGAAGGGAGACAGTACCATTGGATGGATTTAAGAATGCTAGGAAGCTGGATGTTGGAATAATGATCAGTTGCCCCGATGATGAGTTCAAGGTTTACAAGTGATGAGATGGGCCATAACCCACAGGCTCTAGGGCCTGCCAGGAAGCAAGCACACTCTTGCTGAAGGAAAAACCCTGGAAGAAGTTACGTTTATCGACAAACGGTCTTATAGGAGTTCACGCAAAACCTGAGAGTTGTGAAGGAATGATATATGTTTGTTTGGCTTCCAGAATCCATGGATTTATCCAAACTTGGTTCGTCGACAAGAGAGATTCTGCAATGCTTGTGAGGATGACCGAGTGTTAGAATGTGAGATTCGCTAAACCATATACAAGGTAATGATTTGGGTGCGGGATGGATTGATCACCATACCGACTTGCTCTTATTATTCGCCTTGCTATATGGGATGGTAAATCTGAGTGACTTACCCATAGTAGAGCGACGACGATCAAAACCTTGTTAAACCTTGGAATGGTATGACAATTTTTCCCTTGTACTAGGCAACTGTTGCCAATCATAGGTCATACGGTGAGAATGAAGCCCAGACCCATTTCCTGTAGGAGAAAGCATAAATTGTTGACCTCCATGAGATATCGATAGTTGTTTAGTATTGGCGCCAGACCCGTCAGCTAAGAAGACCCAGTCATGGAAGAACCTTACCAGGACGAAAGGACAGATGTATTGAGGAAAAGGTTATGCCACTACCGGAAGAGCCCAGAGAAGGAATTTTCCCGAGATCTGAGAAGACCGACACTGTCAAACAATAAGGATGGAGTATATGAGTTTTGATGGAACCGTAACAATGCTTTTAAGGGTGGTAGCACCCCAGACCCCCTGAGACGATCAATGGATTTCGAGCAGACCCCCGAACCTGACCTATTTCTTTCTAGCCTCTCCGAATCTCGAGGACGAGATTCATTTCAAGGGTGGTAGGTTTGTAACATCCCAAAATTCTAAATTAGGAATGTTATAATAAATAAATAGCTTTGATTGATTGTTTGATTGCTTGGGTGAAATTGAGTGAAATTCAATTTTTTTTTGAAAGTTAAATGAGAGGGAATAAAAGGACATTCCCAAACTTTCATTTTTCATTTATGATCTCCGTGAATTCAAATTATTTTCATCACAAAACCCTGGAGAGAAGATGACATGACTTCTTCCATTTAAATAAATGAAAAGGGTTTTGAAAAGATTTGAATTTTATTTGGTAATATTTCAAACTCACAAACTTTAAGCAACTCAATGATTTTCATGAGAGAAGATAAAATGACTTCTTCAAAACATATGAAATATGAGTGGGAAGTTTAAAAAGATCAAATTTAAAGTCCTTTTGAAATTATTTTTCAATTTGGAGTTACTTGAGTTTCATTCAAATTATTTTCTCCAAAAATAAAATATATGGAAAATAGGGTAAAATGATTCCCTACAACAGAAAATTGAGAGAACCAAATTTGAAATCATTTTGTTATTTTAAAAATGATTTTTATTGGATTTTATCAAAGCAGTAGCCCTGTTTGATTTATTTGAATTTTTGTAGATTTTATTTGACGCTAGAAAATTGTTCACATTGTAGAAAATCTTTTTCTGAAAATTTTGAATATTATAAGCCTAGATAATATTTTTATTTATTTATTTTTTAATTATTTTCGTGTGTCTGGAAAAATGTTTTAAAAAAAATATCCTCCGCCGCCGAACTGGGCCGGCCCAACAGGCCGCGCCCCAGCCCACTTCACGCCACCGTACCCGACCCCGGGAGGTCTCCGCCTCCCGCACGCATCGCCTCCGCCGCGCTGCCGTGCCCGACCCGGTCACCGCGCTGCCTTGTCTTGCCCCCTCCTCCACGCCTCCCGAGGCCGTCCCTCTTTAAATAGCGCCCCGCCGCCCCTCTCTCTCTCCCGCATCTCGCCGCCGCACCGCCCCCTCGCATCGCCACTGCCGCTGCATCTCCGCCGCAGCCACGCCTCGCCCGCGCCGCCGCTGCTGATGCCTGCTGTCGCGCTGCCGTCGTGGCTTGCCGCCTCGCTCCGCCCGATCCGCCGTCGTTCGCCGCCTCGCCCGCTGCCGCAGCCGCCTTCGTTGCCGGAGCACGCTGCTACCGCCGGAAAAACCGCCGCCGCCGACGAACCCGCCGTAGACCGGTAAAACCGCCCGGTCCGATCCGTTTTATTTTTCAGCTTACGATTTTTTGTTAAACCCGGTTTTCTTATTTAACCTAGTTAATTTGTGAAGGTTCGCTGCTTATCTCTTCACAGTGAACAGATTCGTTCATTAGCATTCGGTAGCGAACGTTCGTTCGGTAGAATTTTTCTTTTTCTTTTTAATTTCGCCCAAGGACCTATCTGTGAATTCTTTTCTTACAATTTAGTCCCTGATCTTCAAACGATCGCAACTTTTTACTCGTTTGTCCAAATCTAACGAAACTAACGCCCACTTCTTCGTTATGATCCCCACAATCCAGTAAAACAACTTAAACATATTTTTGAAAGTTTTAAAATTTGAATTCAAACAGATTTGTATCTGAACTTCGTTTGATCGTAACTCGAGTTTTATAACTCCGTTTGAGTTCATTCTTTTTGAAAATATAAGCTCTTGAACTAAACTTTCTGATAAGGCCAAATTCACATAATTTTGGTACTGTTAGAAATTGTTTATGTTGCAAGAGTTATTTGCTTGGTTTTGATGTTTTCCGAATTGTCTGCTTCGTTCTTCCCTATCTTTTGAGTGATTACTTATGTGTGGTTACTATTGCTTGCTTACGCTAGATTGACCGGAGTCTGACAAGTAGAACGATCAGGAGTTATGAGTGTGAATCATCTTCATCATCAGTACAGGCAAGTTCACACTTTGATCATATCCCGTTATTACCCAGTTTTTATGCATTAGTTTCAACCCATCAAACATTGCATGAGTAGGATTGATAACATGTGGGTATTGGGAAGTAGTTGATGAGGTAGGAACCTATTGTCCTGCATTCAAACCTTGGGAGTTACTTCTATGTTATGCTCATACTGCTCTGCTATACTCATAGATGTGGATTGGTTGAGTGTATTCATGACAAATGTGAGAGTTATCATTAATGGTTAACTTAAGGTGGCTACTTTAATACACATCTGGGTGGATTGGTTATGGCACCCTGGGAATATACCTGTGGCTTGCCCGGACACCTGGGGATATACCAGTGTTGTCCTAGGAGACCCCGGGGAACCCGTGTGATCATCCTATGGAATGCCACCCAGGCTCAAAGGGGTCATAAGATTATTCATGCTAGAAACTTCCGTGTGCGGCCACAAGCTATTATGGGCTCTAACATAGTTGAATATGTTGCATGACCTCTTTCAGTGGTAGACTAGCATATGTAGGGGTTCTAGGTTGGTACTGTCTACCCAGAGTAAAGAGTTAATGTTTCTGAAAGACTGTGTCTCAGTCATCCGTTTCTCAAACACCATGTAGTGCGAGAAAACCAATGGAGGAGATCGAGTCTTGTGGGGAAAAGTGCGCAAACCCCTGCAGAGTGTACGAACTAATCATGATTAGCCGTGTCCCCAGTTATGGACATCTTGAGTCTCTAGTACTTGGATTATCGTGTTGATCTCATCACTCTACTTAATTAATTTGTTGGGTTGTTAACTTTTAATTGGGATTGAGATGGGGGTTACCTTCTCAATGTTTTCAACAAACTTTGTAGTTAAATAAAATATATTCCTTTGTTCTAGGGAAAATTGGCTTTATGCAAAAATAAACTTAGAGCTTTCCACCAGCCAAATATGCATGTAGTGATAGCCATTATTCAGCATTGCTCTACAATGTGAAATTGCCAGTACATTCAATGTACTGACCCTTTGTGGATGCAACCTCTCATGTTGCAGGAATCTTACGACGAGTAAGTGATACGTTAGGGTTACGATTTGTACACTCAACTTTGTCGTTGGTGTTGATGGGAATCCACAACCTTGTTGTTACTTCCGCTATTTGGATTGAGGTAATAGTATTTATGTTATATACAGATGTGATTTACCTCTGTTATAAATCCTCGAGTATTGTGTGTGTCAGCATACCGATCTAGGGATGACACTTAAGCACAGAGACTTGATCGTCTGAGGACGGGTCGCTACCAGAATAGCATGAATAATCTTATGATCCCTTTGAGCCTGGGTTGAGAACCATAGGATGATCACACGGGTACCCCGGGATCTCCTAGGACAACACTAGTATATCCCCAGGTGTCCGGGCAAGCCACTGGTATATCCCCAGGGTGCCCCAACCAATCCACCCAGATGTGTATTAAAGTAGCCACCTTAAGTTAACCATTAATGATAACTCTCACATTTGTCATGAATACACTCAACCAGTCCACGTCTACGAGCATAGCAGAGTAGTATGAGTATAATGTAGAAGTAACTCCCAGGGGTTGAATGCAAGACAATAGGTTCCTACCTCATCAACTACTTCCCAATACCCATATGTTATGAATCCTACTCATGCAATGTTTGAGGGGTTGAAACTAATGCATAAAAACTGGGTAATAACGGGATATGATCAAAGTGTGAACTTGCCAGTACATTCAATGTACTGACCCTTTGTGGATGCAACGTCTCATGTTGCAGGAATCTTACGACGAGTAAGTGATACGTTAGGGTCACGATTTCTACACTCAACTTTGCCGTTGGTGTTGATGGGAATCCACAACCTTGTTGTTACTTCCGCTATTTGGATTGAGGTAATAGTATTTACGTTACTTTATACATGTGATTTACCTCTGTTATAAATCCTCAAGTACTCTGTGTGTCAGCATACCGATCCAGGGATGACACTTAAGCACAGAGACTTGACCGTCTGAGGTCCGGTCGCTACATTATACTCCCTCCGTTCCTAAATATTTGTCTTTCCAGAGATTTCAACAAGCGACTACTTAAGGAAAAAAATGAGTGAATCTACACTCTAAAATATGTCTATATACATCCGTATGTGGTAGTCCATTTGAAATATCTAAAAAGACAAATATTTGGGAATGGAGGGAGTACTTATTTAATTCGCCTAGTCATTGTGTGGCCATGATTTCTGCTCTTCTCTGGCAAGGTGTCCATTGTGTAGCTTATTTGAATTATACTCCATGACATTCATCCTCATCCACTCCTCCAATCGGATCCAGTAGGGTCACCGGATCTGTTGCTAATGTGGCTATCGCGAGCTCCTTTCCTCTGAGCACGAGGCTGTTGAGGGAGGGGCTAATGTTGCCTTCTTTTTTTGTCCTCCTGCATGTCCATCAACCAGCCCACATAATCATGATCCGTAAAAGCTCCAAACTCTGCCAATTAATTTGCACAACAAAGTAATTAATGATACACCAATTAAATGTCTTTTGTTTTTTGTACTACTTGTATTGATGCTACTTCTGTTTAGGAATTTTAGTCACGTGCTTCTATCTATATATCAACTAATGGATTCAACTCTCGTGCCGCAGGATTATGCAAGGTTGATCTAAGACAGCTTCAGAAGGAGCTCAAGCTCAAGGCATACAGGAAGTCCGAGGAGGAGTGGATGAACACACTTTTGAACCACTACCTCCATTTCTATGCAGTTTCTCTCAAGGTCAGCTTAACCAATTCCATTATGAACATCATGTTGCATATATTCACTTCTCGTCGATTCAGAAAAAGAAACAAAAAATGAACTTACAGATGCAAGCTGAAATGCTGGTGATCGAGAAGAACAGTCCTGCGAATGGCATCATCAAGCTCATCGAACATCATCACATCACAAAACATGCAAGGGAACATCTCCCTTCTCACAGTGTGTCCAGACCAAATACAGCTTCGTAACAAGGTTTCATCGATAAACATGCATATATATATATAGAAGTCTGCGGGCAATTTTGATGTGCATGTTTATCGATGAAACCTTGTTACGAAGCTGTATTTTATCAGCTTGTTCATTGTAAATACTGATTTGTGCACCAAACTTGAGTCATGCCTTGTTCCAACTGAAGCATCCCTGCACTATGCATATACGTGATTTTGTTTTACTGCTAGCAATGTGTCCCATTTATTTTATACTTCTTAGATGTTCGCCTTAAACTGGTGCACATAATTTTCACTAGTTAGGTCAGTGTAAACGACATGTTTAACAACTACATTGCATTCTTTTTGGACAGAAGCTGGTATATGCCAAGTTGTCAACCTATCTTACCTTGTTCACTATGTAACTTCTTTTATATAGCCCATCTGTCTGAATACCATTTGCACAAATCTCTCTGCATTTTGAAGGTGTTCTTAGTATTGGGCAATTTCTTATACTTCAATCTTTAATGATGTTACAAATTTATAATAATTGTAGTATAGACATCTGAAACTGGAAAGACTCATTGGTTATATATACAGGCACTAAGATGTGATAAATCATGATGGCACACTGTCAACTTATATAAGGTCCTCGAGGGTAAAAGCAAGTAATGAACAAGGTACTAGCTTTCTAGCCGTTCTTTTCTTGTCGTGATGGAAGATATAACACCATTTACTTGCTAGGTATCTTTCTTACATTTTCTAAACAGATTCATCTGAGTTTAGATTCTAAATCAGATTTGCTTACTAATGGATATCAATAATTATACTAGGTCTGTGAATAGTTCAGTGGCTTGTAGATGAACTAAGCGCATGTAGTAATTAAATGGACTATAGATGAACTCAGAGCACATAGTAAATGGCAGGCATGATTTTATTATAAATTGTGTGAGATCATCCTAGCAATTACTCACAGTAGACAATGCCTAACTAGAGTGCACCTGTTGAACCAAGATGCATGAGCAAGCATATGGTCTTTGAAATGGCTTTTTTAACCAAGTGCACTTCATGCTACCACTGGTACATGTACAAGTGCATATCTGATTATTTGCTGGGTGAGGAACTTCAAATACAAATCTGTAAAGTTATAATAAGAACCTTATTCGTTATGCCTTTTAACAGATCTAAGTCAATGTGTGCATAATTTTTCTATTAAGGCATGTGATATGGTAGTTGCTAGCCTTACTTTTGATGATGCTTTGTTAAGGATATCTTCTGTAACAAACTATTTGTAGTACATCCTCTATTTTTAGATCTTTGGGATCAAGGGCAACTAACAAATTTGAACAAATTCGCGTTTCTAAGATTGCTCAAACATTTAAGTTCTTTTGCACCGACAATGGCACGTCCACAAGTTGATACAAGATGTTCTGATGATCGGTTTTGTTCATAACATGTACATTTTGTGGATATGGAAGTTGATGTCAGCTCGATGATGGAAGAGGTTTGGTCTCTTAATATCTTGTAGTAGTCAAGTGATCGAACAATTGGGTCCCTTAGGAGCTTAGCCATCATATTTTGTAATAGACCACATCTTGTACATCAACTTACTTATTTCTTTATTAGTTGTAGCTGACTTGAGTGTAGCAACCTAATAAATATTGTATATATGCTAGAATGAATGTATTAATCAATGGTATTTTGTGATGAATCGAAGAGCGTGTTTTATTTGTATATGTATTGCACAATGAACGTAAATTGAATATTATGAATGTAATTTCATGTTAAAATATGGTGCATTTGCACTTGTGCTGAAACGTAGAACGCTGGCAGCAAATGTGTCGGCAAAACTATTGAGCGTCACACTATCTGTCGGCATAGCAGGCTGACAGATAAACTGTCGGCATAACAATGGGTGTCATAGTATCTGTCGGCATAGCACACTATTAGATGATCTGTCGCCATAGCATTGTCTGTCGGGATACAAATGACCGTCGGCGTAGACATCACCAAGCCTGTCAAACTATGTGTCGGCAAAGATTTATCTGTCGGAAAGACCTATCCCGGCAGGACTATAGGCGACAGCTCCTTTCTATCGGCAAAAGTCTTTGCCGACAGTAAATGTGTCGCTTTAGGTGACCTATGCCGACACGTTGTTTGACGCTGTTTTGAGTTCCGTGGTGTAGTGGACGCAAACCAATATCACTCTGCCAACTTAAAGGTGTCCCATCATATGTGACTAATGTAGGATACACAAGAAAAGTAGTAGCATGTAAGAACATGGTGTGATAGAAAGATATAGTATGTACCAAAAATAGGAAAGCGTGTCATATTCACACGTATGATTTGTAAGCTAAGCAGATGCATTTTACACTAATTAGGAGCAATACAAGCTAGGCACCATATGAAACAAGCAACCAGATATCACACTGCCAAGTTAGAGCAAGCACCTTGGATGGTGGAGTAGGGGAGCAGAGACTTGGAACTTGTAATGCACTAGCAGTACAAGGAGAATCCGTACAGATGCTCCATTTACGTTGCTGCAGAGGACCACCATCATCGCCATCCTTACTCTTTTCCTTCCTCTTTTTTGATTTTCCCTTGTCAAGTCAAACCCACAAAAAAAGGAATAAAATTTTCTCTTCAGAATTCATTGATGCATGATACTGACGAACAATACTTTCATGTAAGACAGCCACATGATAGGAGGATGGAATTTGTATGAAAAAAGGACAACATGACATATTGACATGTATGATGTATAAAGTGTAAACTAAGCACAAGGTGTTTGAACTAGTTAGAAGCAATGCAAGCTAGAAACCATATGAAAGATGAAACCAATATCACTCTGCCAAATTAAAAGGGTGGCCTAACAAATGTATTTGACCAAATTAGAAGCAATACATATCAACAGGCTAGAAATAATATGCAATATGCAATAATACAGGTGTCTCATCATAAGTGATTGATGCAGGATATAGAAGAGAGGTAGTTTCATGTAAGAACATGGTTAACACATAGATGTAGTGTGTACCAAAAATAGGAAGGCATGTCATATTCACAGGTACAATGTGTAAACTAAGCTGATGCAATTTACCCTAATTAGAAGCATTACAAGCTAGACACAATATGCAACATGCAACCACATATCACAGTGCGAAGTTAGAGCAATCACCTGCAATGGTGGTGTAGGGGAAGTGCGGTCTTCAAGTATAGAGCTACATTCAATATCTTCATTTCGGCTTGCTGTTTCTTGAGAATCATGTGGAGAGGATGAAACTGCACTCTTTATAAGAGTAGCACGTCTCATACTAACCCATGGGCGTGATTGTCTCATCATAAGCGATAGATGCAGGATACACAAGAATAGTAGTTTGATGTAAGAACATGGTGTTATAGGCAAATTTAGTATGTACCAAAAATAGGAAGGCGTGTCATATTCACATGTATAATGTGTAAGCTAAGGAGATGCAATTTAACAAATTAGGAGCAATACAAGCTAGGCACCATATGCAACATGCAACCAGATATCACACTGCCATGTTAGAGCAAGCACCTGGGGGTTGTGGAGTAGGGGAGATGAGATTAGGAACTTTCACTGCAGTAGGAGTAGCAGGAGAATCTGCAGAGATCATCTGTTTTGGTTGCTCCAAAGGACCACCATCATTCCGTGTCTTCGTCCTTTTAGATTTTGCCTTGTCAAGTTAACACACAAGAAAAAGGAATGAAATTCGCACTTCCAAATTCGTTGATGCATGATACTGACGATCACAGCTTTTATGTGTGACTCCCTCGATTCAATCGTACACTAATCATACACGCAAATGTGTACGATCAAGATCAAGGACTCACGAGAATATATCACAACACAACTCTATACACAAATTAAAATAATACAAGCTTTATATTACAAGCCAGGGGCCTCAAGGGCTCGAATATGTAAGCTCGAATACACAAGAGTCAGCGGAAGCAACAATATCTGAGAATAGACATGAGTTAGACAAGTTTGCCTTAAGAAGGTTAGCACAAAAGTAGCAATGATCGAAAAGGCAAGGCTTCCTGCCTGGGAACCTCCTAACTACTCCTGGTCGTCGGCAGTCTCCACGTGGTAGTAGGCATCGACGGTGGCATCTGGCTCCTGGGCTCCGACATCTAGTTGCATCAACCGGAAAGAAGAAGAAAGGGGGAAAAGGGGGAGCAAAGCGACCGTGAGTACTCATCCAAAGTACTCGCAAGCACGGATCTACACTACATATGCAACATTATCAAAGGGAGGCTGTATATGTGGACTGGGCTGCAGAAAAGCCAGAATGGAGGGGAGATCCTAGTCCTATCAAAGACTAGCATCTTCTGGAAACCACCATCTTGCACCAACAGGAGGAAGTAGAGTAGCATAAAGTAAAGTAGTAGTAGTGTTATCAACCTCGGCCAGAGATCCTTTCTCGACTCCCGGCGAGAAAGCAATCCCAGAGCCATATTGTCCATTTCTCATATCCATGTCTCATCTCAAGTATCCAGTTCTAGTTGTATCGATCGGAATACAACTCCAAGTGTCCGTTACCGTAGGACAGGCCATCGATAGATGTTTTCTTCCCTGCAGGGGTGCACCAACTTACCCACCACGCTCAATTAACTCCGGCCGGACACACTTTCCTGGGTCATGCCCGGCCTCCGCCAAACAATACGCCGCAACCCAACCTAGGCTTAATAGAGAGGGCAGCACGCCGGACTAAACCTATGCCCCCAGGGCTCATGGGCCATCTCCCTGGGAACTCCTGCACGTTGCGTACACGGCCGATGAGCAGACCTAGCTACCTACTTCAAAAAGGCAGGTGCTTACGCAGTCCAACCCGGCGCGCGCCGCTCAGTCGCTGACATCTATTAAGCTTCGGCTAAAGTATACGACGCAGAACGCCCATACTATGCCCACGTGATGGTTAGTGCTATCAGGCCAGAGGCCCCTCGGATCAAATATCCAAATCGTCGTGGATTAGGAACGCGCGGTAACAAGTAGAGACTCACGAAAGATGTGACCCCGTTGCCCCGTCTCGAGGACTTGCGGCAAAGGTTAGGAATGCCCGGCCACGCCTCGTAATTATCTCGCGGGCACCCTCCAGGTCAACCCGACTCCTCATCACTCACAAATATGCTCGCGCGGGTACCCCTCAGGGCTGACCCGTCTTTAGTAACATGGTTCAGTGTAAAGTCATAGTAACCACAGTAATCGTGTGTCTAACACCAAGGGGAAAACCTGAGGAATCACCCTTGACGGATTCCACTCGATGTAATCATCAAGGTGAACGTAAGAGGAACCACCCCCGAGGTTCACACATGAGGGTTGCACGACAGAGTCGTATCGGAAGTGGTTAAGGAGGAAATCACCCTCAATGACCACGACCAAATAGCTACTCTATAGGGTTAACATCAGAAGTGCTAATAAGGTCTCACCCTCGGCACTCGATAGTAACCTAGTAGTGTCGAGCAACTAAGGGGAAGTGATGTGCGGTGCCGGGGCCTGGTCTTCGATCCCGTTGATCGGGTCTTCGATGATGAAGCAGGGGCAACAAGGACAAGGTGGGGGTCACTGATGGATCACTAACCAACCTATACTAAGCAGTTTAGGATAAGCAGGTAAGGTAACAATAAGCAGGCTATGCATCAGAATAGGAGCCAACAATAACAATAGCAAAATCTAATGCAAGCATGAGAGAATGGAATGGGCGATATCGGGATGATCAAAGGGGGGGCTTGCCTGGTTGCTCAGGCGAGAAGGAGGGCGAGAAGGAGGGGGCGTCGGTGACGTAGTCGATCACAGGGGCAGCAGCAGTGGTCTCGAGGTCTACCGGAGAGAAGAGGGGGAAGAAACAGTAAATATAAAGCAAATAAAGCATCACAAATCATAACATGGCAATATGTTGTGTCGGGTGTGACCTAACGTATGGCTACACGATATAGGTGATGGGGGAACTCAACCAGGAATGCTTTCCCGGTTCCGGACCTGTGTCAGACAGATGACCGGAGAGGGAATGTTCCATGTTCAGATAGTTAGAGGCATCTGCTAGGTAAAAGGACCGCGTATTCGGATTCATCTCGTCGTTCTGAGCAACTTTCATGTAGAAAACATTTTCATCCGAGTTAGGGATTATTTTATATGATGTTTCAAAGTTTTAGGAATATTCTGGAAATTCCTGGATTTAATTAATAAATCGAATTAAATAGCAAAATGGCTATGGGTACCCAAAAGTGTACCCAGCCAGAGTGTGCATGAGGCTGAGAGTGGGGTCCAATTGACTACCCAGTCAGCAGTCAAATGTTGACTTTGACTGGTCAAACTAGCCAGTGGGCCCCAGGTGTTTGTGAGACATTTAAATAAAACTGTTTTATTAGAAAACTTAACCCGTGTGGGGCCTAGTTGTCGGCTGTCGGCGGGCCCCAGAGGCTGGGGCACAAGGCCATGGCCGCTGGGCAAAAACGGGGCGGGCGCCCGCCCGAATACGCTCGGGCGTGCGGGCGCCGGCGTGGCGGAGCCCGCTGGGGGCGGCGAGGCGCAGGCGGGCTCGCGGCTAGGCGGCGAACGGCGGCGGTGCACAGGTAGGCGGCTAGGGGGGCGCAGGGGGCCGTAGCAGGAGCGGAAGGCACGGCGCGGGCACTGCCAGGGAGGGCGGGCGGGCGAGCATGGACGGGATTGCAGGGGCGGGGTTGGAGCGGGCCGGAGCGGCAGCAATGGCGACGTGCAGCGGTGAGGGGACGGGCAGCATGGAGCGGGGCCCCGGCAGCAAGCCGCAGTGCAGGAGAGGTCGAGGCGGGTGCGGGCAGCACGCAGGCGGAGCAGTGCCGTGGCTTGGCCGGCGTGCGACACGGTGGGGGGGCAGCGAGCGGCGCCGCAGGGCACTCGGACGGGCGAGCGCGGTGCACCGGCGGGGGGGGGGGGGGAACGCAGCGGCTAGCGAGCTACGGGTGCGGGCTCGCGTGAGTCCCGGATGCGGCAGAGGCGATGTAGCGGGGCCGTAGCCCGGCACTGGCGCGCGCGCGGCACCGGGACGTGCAGGCGGGCGGCCATGACGAAGCAGCGGCAGCGGGGTCGCGCAGGCAACAGCACGCGGTGCATGCGATGCACGAGATCGCGGCCAGTGGGCGACGATGAGCGCGGTGAGCAGAGCTCTCCGGCGCGGTGGCTATGGCGGGGGAGAAAGGGAGAGTAAAGGAGGGCGGGCTCACCGAGAGCTGTAGGGAGGAGGCAGCGGGCTCGAGGGGGTCGGGGTGGCCGGAGACGACGTCGGAGCAGCGGGTCGAGGCGGCGGGACGATGTTGGCCGAAGCGGAGGAAGAAGGGTCGCCCGGCGATGAAGAGGCTCCCAGCTCCTCCAAGTAGGCGAGGACGACGGAGCGGACGGCGGCGGTCCTCCTGGATGCCTCCGGCGGCGCGGGGCGGCTGGTGGCCGGGGAATCGACGCGGAGATGGCGACGATGGCAGTCGGCCATTGTGGGGAAGATGGAGCGAGCGAGAGGAAGGAGAGAGCAGGCAAGTGGGCGAGTTGATGCGGCGGATGCGGGAGAAATATCCGGGGGGAGGCCTCGGTGGAGGCCTTATCCTCTCCGGGCGTCGCCGGCGAGGTGGTCGGGCGCACCCATGCCCCTGTAGCGACCAAGATAGGGGAATAGCAAGGGAGGGGGAGTGACCGAGAGGGCAAGGTGGGCCGACTGGGTTGGTCTGCTGGGCTAGGCCCAGTGGGAGTCAGGGGGGTTTCTTTTTTTATTGCTTCTTTTCTTTTTCCATTTTCTCTTTTCCTTTTGCATTTTCTTTTCGTACCAAATGAGTTTTGTTATGAACAAAACTTCGCACATAAATCTAACACAATAGATTGAGATGGCACAAAAAGTATGGAGTCAAAAAGGAGTTGTCTAACCATTTATAGAAATTGAAAAGGCCATTTTAAATGCTGCTGGACCACAAAAAAAACTTTCCAGGGGCACTTTGGGAATCCAAAAGAGGTTGTTTCCACATGACATTTATCCAGGGATTATTTGCCACACTTTGAACATTTTAGATTTCATGTGTCACAAATATGAGTTTTTTGACTTTAGATTGGATTTGAATTAGAATGGTGATTTGGATCAAGTGAAGATTAGCAACAGTAACATGATGACATGGCACCATTAACAGGGGATTACTGTAGCATGACACTGGGGGGGTGTTACAAATCTCTTCCACTACAAGAAATCTCGTCCCGAGATTTAAGTGCGGAAGTAAAGAGTAACTTCGGGAGAACTAACCCTTATAGGGTTAATTATCTCGTGAACAATTCAGGGAATGTGGCAGAAGTATCTCTCGAGTTGAAACTTAAGAAAACATCGAGAGCAAAATATGAAGGTACAATAGGAAGTTTCAAGCGAATGGACAAACGATCGATACCTGAACAGAGTGTGAGAAGGGTGTTCAGAGCATCGGGAATAGATCATCTCTCGGACGGTGGCTCGTGACAACACACAAAGCCAAGAGCAAATGATACTTCGGGATAAAGGATATACAGGAGAGTCAGGTTCCGATCCTGTGGAATTGTGGGTTATGAGCCCACCATGTGGGTTAAAAGTAGAAAGGGGGCCGATAGCAAGGCATGTCAGATGATAGACTATCAGTTATTTTGTCAACAACGTTGGTACCAAGGGCGAGGGATGGAGAGAACTATTCTCCTGCTCGTTGAACGAGGCAGACCAGTAGGCAAAGTTCTCGTCTATCGGTGGTTACCGGAATGTCAACAGCAATAATAACAAGGTCTTACTGACAAATTGTACACCGAGGTGTTTTCATAAGCAGGGGAACTATTACTGCTTAGATCATATAGATCACAAGAAAGGTTAAACAAAATAATGGAAAGGAAAATGTGGTTATTAGTTTAACCAGACCAATGGAAAGGAAAAGGGTGCTTATACAAATGTATTAGAGTATATGCTTCCCAAGAACAAACAGAGCATGGTATACATGACAGGACATCAAGTACTTATCCATTTAGTTAATGAGGCAAGGAGAATCATGATGTTTACCCATACAGCGGTGTTTGGATAATTGATCAAGAAACATTTAGCATTGCGCCTCCAATGTTCTTAACGATGTTTGGAGTAACACAGTCATACTTTTGGATAGCATTGACATGGTCATCAGGTAAAGGCCGGACCTTGGGAACACAAAGGATCCATCGGGAATTACTTGAACACCTCATGCAATTTTACCAGGGAAGATGAGGAGGTGGCCGATGGTTTCAACAAAAATCCATCGACGGGTAAAAAAGAATGTATTTCCAAAATTTAAATGAACAAATTTGTGTTGGGGGAGGCAAGAATGTTGTCGATGACAACACAAATCATCGAGGGGCAAGGATGGTATTTCTAATCATGAAGTCAATTGTTAACCTGAAAGAGCATCAGAATGTTGATGATGATCACGACACATTTGTCGAGAGATTTCATGAAGATGTACTCGATTGGCGATGACATCAAATCTAAGGAATGATGAAGCGAAAGGTTATTCGAACCATGGGTACGACACAAACTTGAAATCAAGCTTATTGTTCAAGGAAAAATGATATGACGAGGAAGATCGACGTAAGCTTAGCTCATCGTCAAAAACTTTGCTCCGGGAAGAAGGACCAGGTAGCATAGTTAAAAAGTTGCACGATAATGATATAGCCGATCAGGCTAGGAATGACTTGAAGGATTAATAAACTCATAAGCAACAAAGATTATTTAGAGTTATTGAATCGGAATGCGGAAGTGATTCACTTATCAATGTTCTCGGTTGACGACAACCCAGAACCCAGGAAAATTGGAATCGACGAGAAATAATAGTTGATGAAGAACCCATAAGAAGTTATGCAGTTCAATGATATTCTTGAGATACCAAAGTGTAATACTCGACGGTAGATCAAAGTAAAGGTTGGACAGGTGCAATGATCTGCAGAAGACAAGTACTTCAACTTGTCCGAGAAATGGTATTTAAATGGAGAACATGGCCAGAACCACGATTGCAAAATGCCAGATCCCAGATATAAGATAAACTTATACCAAGGGAATATTTAATAGAAGAGAAGCTTTAATCATACGATCTACATCGTGTCCATGGGCATGAACACAAATTTCAAGGTTGGCTCCCACTTCTTCAACGCATAACCTCTCATTTACTTCTCGCTTTTGACAAAGTTGTAGTGTAGAAATTTTTATCCGGCGTAACACTAGTAGAGAATGACCCATAGAAATTTCCGGGTTCACACAAATTAGGGAAAGTATTAGTTCAACCCGTCGGGGCATCTTAGGAAAATTTGCAAAAACTTTAGAGATAATTAACTCAAGCTCGGAAGCAGAGCATGGTTGAAAAAGCAGATAATACAATTTACCAAAGGCAATATGTATCAGGGGAAGAGCTTCTTGAGGTTTTTGTATATGAAGAACACTGTCGGATGATAATTCAACAAAGGATCTAACAGTTCATAACGGGGATGATGTGAGTATCGGTACTCCATCAAAAGGAGAAAGAATGCCAAAGCATCAATTTATTGAATTAACTGAAGGCGATGTATGAGGTGAAAACGCACATTCAGTGAAAATCTGGAAACTTTTGTTCTGGGGCGTGAGATCGGCAACGTACGGTAACAGATCACAGGTGGGATTGCTTCCAGATCCACCTAAGAGTGTTTTACAGGTAACCCCTCTCTCCTTAATTTTAGGAAAACTACATGGGTCCTGCGTCGTTCTCCTCGACCTGTCTGTTTCTATTCGCAGGGAGTTGCCGTCGCCGCCGATGAAAGCTCCCTGCTGCCACTGCCGCATGGGGCTGCTCGATGGCGAACACCATATCTTAACACCACAGGAAGATTCCACCGAGGGTCGAGGAATAGCGCAAGCAGGTCACCAACTTTTGAGCCAACGACGCTGCTAAATCGACAGGACACAGTTTTGCTGCGCTTCTTGAATGCGGACAAGTTCAGTACCTTCTATTCAGAAACTTCATCTCGGATGCATTCCCATATACGGAGTATATTCTAACTGGTTCACAACGACTCAAAATAGAGAATCAGGAATTCAACTTTCACGGCACCCAACATCGACGGATTACAGGACGATGCATGCCTCGCCACAAAATTTTAAAGAACAAACAAATTCAGTTCAAAACAGAAAATTAATCGTCCAGGTGGAACCATGTCACTGTGCGAGTGAGCACACACCATCATGTGAGCCAGAGCCATGCCCGTCGAGCCGCCGCTCCGTCGGGGCAGCGGATCGCATCAACGTCGGTGACCAACTCACCCTCTCGATTGAGGGCAACTGCCTGCGGCGGCGGGGTTCGACATCGAGCGGCGTCGGCGGCGTAGCTCCATGTGGAAGTGCCAGTGGCTACGGCGGCGTCATCAGCTCCTAACGGGGGCGACGGTGACTCGCAATGGAATAGAAACGGACGGACACTGTCGCAGCAGAACGACGCATGACCTCCCAATTAATTTGCCTACAATTAAGGAGAGAGGGGTTAACTGCAAAACACTCTAGATCTGGAAGCAATCCCACCTGTGATCTGTCACCGCACATTGCCGATCTCACGCCCCAGAACAAAAGTTTCCAGATTTTCACTGAATGTCCGTTTTCACCTGATACATCGCCTTAACTGAATGACTCGAGGTTAATTACATAGGAATTATGAGTTCCAAAATAGAAGATCAGAAGCAAACGCTTTGATCAAAATAGTAGTAAGTTGAATAGAATTAGATGGGAAATCAATCAAGGTTTGATTTCCCGAGCACCAGCACATATCCGGAATGACGTCTGAATCGGAAGGATAAATTCTAGGGAACAACTGATGATTGTGTGCATTCACACACATGTTGAATCAAAAGGATCAGAATGGCAATCACAAAGGTTTTAAAGTAAATTGCTAGACAAATGGAATTAACCGGAATGCAAGTATGCAAGAATTCCAAGAACAAAAGGCTGTTGAGGATTTTCGAAAGATCAAATAGTATTTCGAAGACACATTAACAACAGGGGAGAAACAAATCCTCGGTGTGGGTGAGGATTAATTTGTAGGCGTATTCAGGTGACAAGGAACTGCAAGGCAGTAGGAACAAGGATTCTTGAAACAACAACGAGTATTTCAGGGTATCTTGTAATAGCAAGAGCAACTAGGGACAAAAGTAGGAACGACAAGTGCATGTATTTATCCATAGGGATATTTCGATGGTAGGGAATTGAAAAAGCAACGGGCATAAAGTCTCGAGAGAACATCGGAGAGTATCTTTGAAATCCTTCGGTGCACCAAGTAATCATCTGGAGTAAGGGGCTCTCTGGGTGGAAGTAGTTACGGGAACCTAGAGTCGGCATTAGTAAAATCATTTAACCCGAATAGAAGAGAGATCAGAGTCCCAGAGTATAGACAAGGAGTAAAAGATCCTAATACCACCCAATGGCGACGTGGGCCCGTAAGCCACACAGCCAAGTTAGTAAAACAGTCTTGGATGACTAGACTCAACTTCGGCCAAGGAGTTGGAAAGGGGGCTACCTAGAGGCAGTCGGCTCTGATACCAACTTGTGACGCCCTCGATTGAATCGTATAGTAATCATACACGCAAAATGTGTACGATCAAGATCAAGGACTCACGGGAAGATATCACAACACAACTCTAGACACAAATTAAAATAATCCAAGCTTTATATTACAAGCCAGGGGCCTCGAGGGCTCGAATACATAAGCTCGAATACACAAGAGTCAGCAGAAGCAACAATATCTGAGAACAGACATGAGTTATCCAAGTTTTCCTTCAGAAAGGCTAGCACAAAAGTAGCAACGATCAAAAAGGCAAGGCCTCCTGCCTGGGAACCTCCTAACTACTCCTGGTCGTCGGCGGTCTCCACGTGGTAGTAGGCATCGACGGTGGCATCTGGCTCCTGGGCTCCGACATCTGGTTGCATCAACAGGAAAGAATAAGAAAGGGGGAAAGGGGGAGCAAAGCAACCGTGAGTACTCATCCAAAGTACTCACAAGCAAGGATCTACACTACATATGCAACATTATCAAAGGAAGGCCGTATATGTGGACTGGGCTGCAGAAAAGCTAGAATAGATGAGAGAACCTAGTCCTATCGAAGACTAGCATCTTCTGGAAACCACCATCTTGCAGCAACAGGAGGAAGTAGAGTAGCATAAAGTAAAGTAGTAGTATTGTTATGAACCTCGGCCAGAGATCCTTTCTCGACTCCCTGTGAGAAAGCAATCCCAGAGCCATACTATCCATTTCTCATATCCATGTCTCATCTCAAGTATCCAGTTCTAGTTGTATCGATCGGGATACAATTCCAAGTGTCCATTACTGTAGGATAGGATATCGATAGATGTTTTCTTCCCTGCAAGGGTGCACCAACTTACCCACCACGCTCGATTAACTCCGGTCGGACACACTTTCCTGGGTCATGCCTGGCCTCCGCCAAACAATACGCCACAACCCGACCTAGGCTTAATAGAGAGGGCAGCACGTCGGACTAAACCTATGCCCCCAGGGGTCATGGGCCATCTCCCCGGGAGCTCCTGCACGTTGCGTACGTGGCCGGTGAGCAGACCTAGCTACCTCCTTCAAAAAGGCAGGTGCTTATGCAGTCCAACCCGGCGCGCCGCTCAGTCGCTGACATCTATTAAGCTTCGGCTGATGTATACGACGCAGAACGCCCATACTATGCCCACGTGATGGTTAGTGCTATCAGGCCAGAGGCACCTCGGATCAAATATCCAAATCGTAGTGGATTAGGAACGCGTGGTAACAAGCAGAGACTCATGAAAGATGTGACCCCATTGCCCCATCTCGAGGACTTGCGGCAAGGGCTAGGAATGCCCGGCCACGCCTCGTAATTATCTCGCGGACACCCTCCAGGTCAACCCGACTCCTCATCACTCGCAAATATGCTGGCGGCAAGGGCCGACCCGTCTTTAGTAACATGGTTCAGTGTAAATTCATAGTAACCATAGTAACCGTGTGTCTAACACCAAGGGGAAAACCTGACGAATCACCCTTGACGGATTCCACTCGATGTAATCATCAAGGTGAACGTAAGAGGAACCACCCCCGAGGTTCACACTTGAGGGGTTGCACGACAGAGTCGTATCGGAAGTGGTTAAGGAGGAAATCACCCTCGATGACCACGACCGAATAGCTACTCTACAGGGTTAACATCGGAAGTGCTGATAAGCTCTCACCCTCGGCACTCGATAGTAACCTAGTAGTGTTGAGCAACTAAGGGGAAGTGATGTGCGGTGCCTGGGCCTGGTCTTCGATCCCGTTGATCAGGTCTTCGATGATGAAGCAGGGGCAACAAGGACAAGGTGGGGGTCACTGATGGATCACTAACCAACCTATACTATGCAGTTTAGGATAAGCAGGTAAGGTAACAATAAGCAGGTTACAAAAGCAGGCTATGCATCAGAATAGGAGCAAACAATAACAATAGCAAAATCTAATGCAAGCATGAGAGAATGGAATGGGCAATATCGGGATGATCAAAGGGGGGCTTGCCTGGTTGCTCAGGCGAGAAGGAGGGGGCGTCGGTGACGTAGTCGATCACAGGGGCATCAGCAACGGTCTCGGGGTCTACCAGAGAGAAGAGGGGGAAGAAACAGTAAATATAAAGCAAATAAAGCATCACAAATCATAACATGGCAATATGCTGTGTCGGGTATGACCTAACGGGCAGCAAGCAGCAGTGTAGGAGATGTGCGGCAGCAACGGCGATGTGCAGCGGTTGCTGCACGGGCAGAGCAGAGCGGGGCCCGGGCAGCAAGCCGCGGTGCAGGAGAGGTCGAGGCGGGTGTGGGCAGCGCATAGGCGGAGCAGTGGTGTGGCTTGACCGGCGTGCGACACGGGGGGGCAGCGAGCGGCGCAGCAGGGCACTTCGACGGGTGTGCGCGGTGCACCGGCGGTGGGGGGGGATGAACACGGCGGCTAGCGAGCTACGGGTGCGGGCTCGCGCGAGGCCCGGATGCGGCAGAAGCGATGCAGGGGGGTCGTAGCCCGGCACGGGCACAGGCGTGGCACCGGGACGTGCAGGCGGGCGGCCACGTCGAAGCAGCGGCAGCGGGGTCGCGCAGGCAATAGCACGCGGTGCATGCGGTGCACAAGATCGCGGCAAGGGGGCGACGATGAGCACGGTGAGCAGAGCTCTCCGGCGTGGTGGCTACGGCAGGGAAGAAAGGGAGAGGAAAGGAGGGCAGGCTCACCGAGAGCTGTAGGGAGGTGGCAGCAGGCTCGAGGGGGTCAGGGTGGCCGGAGACGACGTCGGAGCAGCGGGTCGAGGCGGCGGGACGATGTTGGCCGAAGCGGAGGAAGAAGGGTCGGCCCGGCGATGAAGGGGCTCCCAGCTCCTGCGAGTGGGCGAGGACGACGGAGCGGACGGCGGCGGTCCTCCTGGATGCCTCCGGGCGGCGCGGGGCGGCTGGTGGCTAGGGAATCGACGCGGAGATGGCGACGATGGCAGTCGGCCATTCTGGGGAAGATGGAGCGAGCGAGAGGAAGGAGAGAGCGGGCAAGTGGGCGAGTGGATGCGGCGGATGCGGGAGAAATATCCAGGGGGAGGCCTCGGTGGAGGCCTTATCCTCTCCGGGCATCGCTGGCGAGGTGGTCGGGGGCAGCCATGCCCCTGTAGCGACCGAGACAGGGGAATAGGAAGGGAAGGGGAGCGACCGAGAGGGCAAGGTGGGCCGACTGGGTTGGTCTGCTGGGCTAGGCCCAATGGGAGTCAGGGGGGTTTCTTTTTTTATTGCTTCTTTTCTTTTTTCATTTTCTCTTTTCCTTTTGCATTTTCTTTTTGTACCAAATGAGGTTTGTTATGAACAAAGCTTCGCACATAAATCTAACACAATAGATTGAGATGGAACTAAAGTATGGAGTCAAAAAGGAGTTGTCTAACCATTTATAGAAAAAAGGGCAATTTTAAATGCTGCTGGACCACAAAAAAAAACTTTCCAGGGGCACTTTGGGAATCCAAAAGAGGATGTTTCCACATGACATTTATCCAGGGATTATTTGCCACACTTTGAACATTTTAGATTTCATGTCTCACAAATATGAGTTTTTTGACTTTAGATTGGATTTGAATTAGAATGGTGACTTGGATCAAGTGAAGATCAGCAATAGTAACATAATGACATGACACCATTAACAGGGGATTACTGTAGCATGACACTAGGGGGCGTTACATTATGTATGGCAATCACATTGTAGGAGGATGGAATATGTACGAAAAACACTAAGCAGAAGGCATTTCAACAAATTGGAAGCAATGCAATCTAGACACCATATGAAAGATCCAACCAAAATCACTCTACCAAGTTAGATGTGTCTCATTATAAGTGGCACTTCAACAAATTAGAGGCAATACATGTTTGAAATGGTATGCAAGATGCAACCAATATTACAATGTCAACTTGAAGGTGTCTCGTCAGAAGTGATTGATGAGGGATACATAAGAAAAGTAGTTTGATGTAAGAACATGGTTAATAGAAAGACGTAATATGTACAAAAAACAGGAAGGCGTGTCATATTCACAGGTATAATGTGTTAACTAAGCAGATGCAATTTACCCTAATTAGAAACATTACAAGGTAGACACCATACGCAACATGCAACCACATATCACACTGCCAATTAAGAGCAAGCACCTGCGATGTTGGTGTGGGGGAATTGTGGTCATCAACTAGAGAGCTATGTTGACTATCTTCATTTAGCCTTGCTGTTTCTTGAGAATCATGTGGGGAGGATGACACTGCACTCTTTAAATGAGTAGCGCGTCTCACAGTAACTCACTGGGGTGATTGTCTCATCATAAGTGATTGATGAGGGATACAAAAGAGCATTCGTTTGATGTACGAACATGGTTAATAGACATATGTGGTATGTATCAAAAACGGGTAGGCATGTCATTATCAAAGGTATAATGTGTAAAGTAAGCTGATGCAATTTAACCAAATTGGAAGCAATACAAGCTAGACACCATATGCAACATGCAACCACATTTGACAGCGTGAAGTTAAAGCAAGCACCTGGGATGGTGTGTGTGGCAATTGAGATCATCAACTGTAGAGCTACGTTTACTGTCTCCATCTGCTGGCACTGCACCCTTTAGAGCGCTGAGACGCTTAGTGCTTATTTTCAAATTACACTGGAGCGACTTCTGTCTTCTCTATTTTGTATTCATCAACACTACGTCAGAGTCTGAAATACCCATGCATAAAAAACAATAGCGTGAGTATGGGTGAAGTGTGTGCACAAGTACTGCAGTGTAAAGGTAGCAGACAGTAGGTCGGTGAGAAATAAATGACGGGAGACCTATGATAGCTCTACAACAAGGATGGAACACGAAATTACTAGATTCTAGCATTTTGAAATATGAGCACAGGGATGGCAGGGAAATGCAGATGCTCCTCCAGCACACCACAAGGTGTGGTCCTATGAAAATAACAGTCGACCGAAAACAAATAGGTCAGTCCATTTTTTCTGCATTGTCCGGTGTACAAAGAATGGGCTGATCACCTTCATCTACCTGCAGCCAGTCAGTGTTACGATCTTCCTTGAAACGCCAGCGACCACCGGCCCAGTCCCCTGCCTCCGCCCTCCCCTCGACCTCACCGCACAGCCATGCTTGGCACCGCCCCCCGGCCACGCCATCCCTTCAAGCCTCGCCGAGCTCCAGATTGGGCGCAAGCAGCTCCAGTGCCCCACACCCCTATGATGGACACCGATGTGCCGCTTCCCCGACGAACAGGCGGACTAGGTGCTACGCGCGCCTAAGCGGGTGCTGCTTCTTTTAATTGCAATTTGACTGACCCTGAATTGAAATCCAGGCGGGCTATTGACCTCTAGGAAAGTTGAAATAGTAAATGGGAGGAAACCTTGTGCATTTAGTATCACGAAGAAGATGCAGTAACGAAGCGCTCAACTAGTTTCTTTTGTGGGATGAATACATTGTGAGCAGAGACGTAAGATTTGCAAGAATAAGGGAAGAGGAGTACCTCTTTCTGCTGGCAGTGTTGTGTCCTCCTTCTATTTTTCCAACGATCTCTTGTGGTTCGCTGGAAACGAGAAGTTGTGGAGGACGGTGGAGCCTTGGACGAACCCATGGCCAAGTTGTTGAGTGTGGTGCGGTGGCCGTCTGTCGGCGGGAGGGGAACCAGATCCGAGGCGGCGAACGATGGCGTAGCGAGAATAGCTCCTGGTGCGGTGGACGGTTGCGACAGTGGAGCGGCAGCGGTGAGGCGCAGGACGGCATGGTCGAAGTGGTTCTGGTACGGCGCACGTCGCGTCGGCGTCGTGGAGGCAGCTCTGCCTCGGCTTCAGCTGCTAAGTCCTTGAGGGCGTTGCGGTTGCGGTTGCATTGGACGACGACGTCGGGGTACCGGCTCCGGCGTGATGGAGGAGGGCCGCGGTGGATTGGGCGCGATGGGGTGGAGGACGGAGGAGGCTGGGGTTTCGCGGCTGGTGGAGAGGGCGTTTTGGCGCCCACGGAGTATGAATGGGGAAACGGAGGGAGGGGGAACTAAGGGGGAACAATGTTTCGGTTTGGGACGCGCTTGTTTGAAATTTGGGGAAAGTTACAAACTTTGCCCCCATCTAAAATTTCGGACATATTGCGGGTTGGGGGTAGGACAGTAATCTCAGGTGTCCCAAATGGTGGGCGGGATAGATTTCGGCCGAGCGCATGGGTGTTTAGGCGCCCATGGCGTATGAATGCTTCTCGGAGGCGGTTGAGACTGGCGTCTTGGTGAAGTTACAAACCTACCCCGGTTTAGACCTTTGGACATCGGGCCGATAGGCTACACGGGCCAGAGTCAGGACAGTAATTTCCTACCACCAAACAATAGTCTCGCGCGGTTTCGGGTGACCAGAGGCTTATTTGGCGCTTCGTTCAATATTTGGGAGCAGAAGCATTAACGTTTTCGGTTCTCTTGAATTGAACTTTCAGGATTTGTCAAACTTCACAAATCTTTACTCTTGAAAATCCTAAAACTACGATTATTTTGGAATGGAGGGGGTACATTTGAATATACATTGTACACGAGTATATATTAAAAAATATGCAACTTACCTCAGTTCATGCATGGTTCCAGATATAATCTCCTTGGTTGCAAAAAAATAGTTAGACATGCGTATGAATATATAGCATGTTCAAACGCACAACAAAGATTGATGCCCCCTTTTAGATCTGATTTACAAATGCCATTATCTCGGGTTCAAATAGATGAATGCACTTCCTATGAATTCGAATCTTCGAAACCCCCTTTATGTTGAATTCAACATGTATTCTATTTCGTAGCTAGCAATTTGGAATGTATCCATGTAAGTGACAAATGTATAAAGTGCTTCACACTAACAACATGGAGTGCACTAATTAATGTTTATATATGAATTGCAAAAGCAATGCATTGCCTGTATTTCAAACCGCTCTCACTCTATGGATCGATAATATGAAATAAACACATGCACATGCTAGAATTCAATAGAGTATGGGTGTCTGATAGACCGATTTTCGTTCATACGCAAATTGCAAAATTCATGATCTCATCCAAAAATAATAATGCCATTTATATTTTAATTTAATGCGTAGAACCGCCTTTTACACGTAGATGCACTATGCCTCGGCCCGTTCTCACAAACGCGCTATATATCTCTCTATCTAACGCATAAGTGCACACACTTTATATACATCGGCATTTCTCTTTCACACATGCTCACAATCTCTCCCGGGGTGTCGGGGTGTCTCACGCCACACTCTCTCTATCTCTCTCTCTCTTTCTGACTACTATGTACCACTCTTTTCACTAATCTCAGTTGGAAAACACTATTTCTCTCACATGCATATATACACACGCACGGTCTCTACTAGCCCTCTATACGCACATATATGTGCCTACGTGTCTCCCGCACGCACATTATCTTTAGGCCTCTCTCGCACACATTGCCCCCCCCCCCACAGACACACCTCTCTCTTAGTAGTTGGCAGATATGATTCCATCAGATCATTCGGTAGGATATCCCTGACTGTTAGGCTGGATGGTAATACGAGGCAAAGTTTTACCCAAGTTCGGACCCTTGCAGTTGAGGAAAAAGCCTACTCCTGGTACTGTATATTACTGACAGGGGTGTGTACAAAGTACACGTGAATACCAGGCATTGTGCGTGTGTGTATACTATCGAAAAACTAGCCCCCAGGCTTCTATAACATAGTCGGGGCCTAGGGTTACAAATTGTATATAGTCGGCTTATCACCAGTGGGGATAGAGTCCTCGACGACTCTGGTAGCATCGTGTTGTGCGCCGAGTCCTCCACATGGGTCTTCGTATAATGCGTCTCGGTCCAACCTATGTGGCGCAGGATGGAACCGACCCATGAGTCCTCATGTTGACCCACCACAACTAGAAATGATGTGCCCACCACACCACACACGCAATCGGCCACTAAGAAAATAAGCATATACAATAGTACAATGTTATACATGAAAGTTAATTGCATCGGGCATCCAAAAATATTTGTTGTGCATTGTGAATGTTTATATTTTCTCCTAAAATATTAGTCACGGAAAGAGAAACGAAGGGCATATCTCTCCTTGTCTCCACCGGACACCCCCTCTTTCTACACCACTTTCACGTACGGACACAAACTATCTCTCGGCCCTCTAAAAGTATGCATGCCTATGACACATTCATGCGTGATGGTCATTGTATTTCAAGCGAAAGCACTATATGGTCATTGGACTTCAGAATATGCTCATTACGGTTACCGTATACATTCTCGTGGTGATCATACGGTATCTAGCTCACGATACATCTCTGTATTTTGTTGATGACACTGACGGACATTGTATTTGATGCGTGCTCCGTATTTTGTTGACTACACTTACGGTCATTCTATTTGAAGCGAAAGCACGATATGGTCACTGGACTTCAGAATAAGCTCATCACGGTAACCACATACATTTTGTGGTGCTAACCAATCTGTGGTTGGATGGTTAGGAGGACAATGGTTTCTCGAGCCCACCAGGGTTAAAGTCCTGGTGCTCGCATTTATCCTGGGTTAATTTCAGTATTTTTCTGGTGATGTGCGTTCAGTGGGAGGAGACGTTCCACTCGACTACGAGGCACCTATGGTGACTTCGTAAAATCTCAAGATCACATGCTGGCTCACTCTCTCGAAGGTGCTCATAGGGGTAGGGTCTGCGTGTGCGCGCTTATAGCGGTGAGTGCTTGCGCGTATATATGAGCGCTTGCGTCTGTACCGTGTTAAAAAATACATGTCGTGATTATACGGTCACTGGCTCACCCGTACAACTCCGTATTTTGTTGATGACACAATCAATTGACCAGTCAAACATTCCACGTGGCGCAACTAGTGTTGCACCATCGGGGGCGTAACCATGGGCCCCACCTGTCAGCGTGTATATGAAAGCAAGAAATAGTAGTTTGAGTATGACCCGTGTTAATAAAATACATTTTAGGGTGATCATACGGTCACTGGCTCACCATACAGCTCCGTAATTTGTTGATGACACGATCAATTGACCAGTCAAACGGTCCACATTCAGCAGCGCACATTACCATAGGGCCCAACCGTCAGCGCGTATATGAAGGACATAAATGGTAATAAATTAGTGGTCGGTGGGGACTCGAAGTCGTGAGACCTCTGGTTGGCAGTCGCCGGCAGTGGGGGGCATGGTTATTGGGCGGTGGCGTGGGGATTGCCGGAGAAAAAGCTCGTCGCGGGGGGGGGGGGGGGGGTGCTAGAGGGATGGCCGGGGCGGTGGCGGACCGGCGGTGGGGAGTGGTTTCGGGGCGGGCCGGCCACGGGCGGCGGCAGCCGGCAGTTCGGCCGGTGGTGGCTGCTGGCTCACGGGGGTGGAGGTTGAAGATAGACTGCAGGCCCTTGATTTCATATCCAACAGCTGGAAAATCTACTGACTAGAGATGAAAAAGTCAGTCGACTGACGTGTAGCCTCACCCCACACATACACATGCACGCACGCAACACTCGCACGCACGCAGGCATGCAACACTGACATGTACACATAACGAACACACGCACGCATGCAGACGTGCAACACTGACACGTACACATGCACTCACAAACACACGCACGCATGCAGGCATGCAACACTGACATGTACACATGCACTCACGAACACACGCATGTACGCACACATGCATGCAACACTGAAACGTACACATGCACGCACGCAACACTCGCACGCCTGCATGCACACAGCACACGACGCAAGACACAGGCTCAACCTATACGTGCATGCACCCTTTGTTAAGGACATGGATTGTTACGGCTATTAATCAATCTTATTTGTGATAAGCAGAACGTTGATGTTTGCTGCGGTCTTTATGAATCACAACGTATCTAATGGGCTATCAGGGTAGATATGAAAAATTTAAAATTCTCTTACATTATATTGTAGGCTTATCTAGATGAAATAGATGACGTCACACTTAATGAACAATCATCGGTTTATGTAATGCCCGCTTTTGACCGCCCTGGCCCACCAAAAGTTCCTCTGCTGTGCGCTGCCTGCGTTGGGTCACTGACATGCAGGCCATGTACACAAAGAGCCCACACGTTAGTGGAAGAACGGCGCGGTGTCGTACGTCAGAGTTGAGGGCGCCACTCGATGCACAGCCGGCTGAACACGCCTCCTTGCCGCATTCAAACGCCTCCATGAAACCCGTGTGGAAGCTGAGAAACCCACTCTGGACGCACGTCCGTTCATGACCAGGCCGGCATTAAATGCAACACCGGCCGAGCTCCTCCCGTCCGCCGTCTATTTAATCTCCTATTTAAACGAGGCCAAACGTCCGCCAAGAATCGCACACCTCCGCCGCTCCCCTATCTCCTCCTTCACAATTTTGTCCACTCTTACAATGGCTTACGAAGAGTAGTTATCCCGCATCCAAGCCGGCTGGGTGGCCCGCCTAGCCCGCCGGATACGAGCTATGCAGCTCATTGATCCACCTCCCTCCCCTCGCCTGACAAAGCCAGTTGCCGCCCCAAGCCGACGCGTGGTTCAGCAACTCGCCGCTCCAGGCCAGCTCGACGATGAGCGGCGCACGGGCGTCGTCGCTGCCGTCTACGCCGCCGCCTCGTACCACGCCTCCTGTGTCTGCGACCGCGTCTCCCTTTTCTGTGGCCGAGACTCCCATGCCGGCGGCCGCGCTATGCAAGCAGAGACAGAAGCCGGGTGCGCGGAGAGCGACGAGTCGGTGGCCAGTGCCTCCGCGTCCGCCGCCATCATCAAGGAGAAGTAGAACACGAGAGGCCGCCGCCGCTTGGGTCCCGTGAAGTCCACCGCGGAGGCAACGCCGGCGTACACAGCAGGTGTCCTGCCGGATCCTTTTGTTGCGAGGACCTTCGTCGACCCCGCATGGGCTCCACGGAAGCGGAGAAGCCCCCTTCTACCATCATCTTCGCCTTCGGCAGTGGGGAAGCGAGCCGTCCTTTGCGCTGAAGCATATACCTCGGGGGCTGCCAGCAGTCCGGTGATCGTGCTGCCTGACATGAGGAACACAAATGGATCGACAGGCGACCATTGAGGCCAGGTATTAAATACATGTGCTGTCCAGAACTAGCACCGCTTACTTGATTTGAATGTAACGAAATCCATCATGTTATGAAAATACGGTATTTTATATGAATTGCATCATTGTTTATATGAAATATCGCCGTGTTTGCATGAATTTCGTCCGGTTGGTTGAGTTGCTGTCAGAATGTGTGCGGCTACGGTTGGATTGCGTAATATGCGGGTCAACGGTCGGTTTGTGCCCGGCTCGGGCGTCGTGGTGGGACAAAAAAAGCACAGCTCGTGCGAGCTCGTCTCCAATGTGTGCGTTGGAGGATGCATGAGCACCCGAGCCATTCCTCGTTCATCGGTGGCAAAGGCACCGGTGGACAAAAGGGTCGCCAATATTTTGGCTACCCCAGGCAAGATCCAAAAAGCCCCTCCCAGCAGATTCAAATCCCTCCTTCGCCGTGAAATTTTGCCATGTGTTGTTTTCATGGACTAGCAAGATGCCCGTGCATTGCACGGAACAACAAGATGTTTTTTTTTCAAAACACCTGTTGTGATTGACCCATGCAAGAGTAATCCCATGTGTACAAACTAATGATATCTCGAGAATTTTATCAAAAAAATGGTATCTCGAGAATTTCATCGAAAAAATGACATCTCGAGAAAGATGAGAGATAAGGTGAGGAGGAGTGGGGCATGGTGGTGACTGGTGGCCGGCCTGGGCGGACGCATGGGGATGGACAACATTATGTCTAGGTTTGTATCTCACACACACACACCCACGTAGGTGGGGACATGCATGAACAGAAGAGGTGCACGCACGGCGCACGTACTCCCGTCTCTTTCCCAACCACACCCGCGCGGGTACACCGTGGAGCTCATTTCTGTACGAAAAGGCAGCCCACGTGATAATTTGACACGTGTACTGGTTGTCCACTTGATGGAGGATCGTCTACCATGGTTGAACAAACAAATTGCGACTTGACGCGTTATGTTAAAAAAGAGGCAAACCATGTGGGGCCTACCTTAGAGGCAAGGCTCTATACACTCGAGATGCTCTCTACGTATTACTTTTGATGTGTCCCGTCAACTCGCAGAATGAGGAGAAGCTTGCTTACTACGCCGTCTGCCCCGCCCAAGGGCGCGTTGGCTCGCAGGACGAGGTGAACCTTGCTTACTAGTAGTACTAGGCCTTACGCCCCCTCCCTCGCCAATGCGCGCGGTGGCTCACAGGACGAGGAGAAAATTTTACTACTCCCTCCGTTTGCTCCTCGTCCCTCCCTTGGTTAGAGAGATTATCATATTGTTTGGAATATATGTCTTTTAGTAGTAGTAGGAATAGTACAGTGGTATATAGGAGTAGTACTACTACAGCAATTTCCTTGGAGTCTGTGGTGCAGAAAGCTACCCTAGGCTATGTTACTACTCCCTCCTTTCCAGTTAATGGCTCAATTTCAAAATCTCTCCAACCAAGGTAGACGGTGAGTGGTGGAACTAATTTCTTAGTTTGCACAAGTAATGTACGCTCGTTTTTCTAAAGAAGTTATGTTTACCGAGGCATTAATTAGAACGAACGCATGCATGACCACTGAATTTCCATGAACTTCTACATGCATTGGTGAGTTTTCTCTTAAGAATGCTTGCATCGGGTGATTTAACGCACCTCGAAATCCAACATGTGATGGTAATACTACTAGTAGAATTGAGACTTATAAAACAGAAAAACGAATTTTTTAGACGAGCCCTATAAACCGGAAATGAGGGAGTAGTAAGTAGTACTACCTCCATAGTGGGTATGTACTCCGTAAAATCAGATTTTCCCAAAACTAAGTCACTCAACCTTTATTTGCTTGTTTCCCTTCCTGCCTCATTGCCTCGAACAGACTATGCCAAACTCCACTGCCTGCCGCGCGGGAAAAGATCCGCCCTTGCCTTTTTTTAGTCTGGGTTTGTATCGATGGATCATGCGAAGCAGCAAAAACAAAGCCGTGTCTTGTACTCCCTCGTAGATGCTCACTTTCATGAGTTTTGTACTTCTTCTCGCTGACATGTGGAACATATAGCAACCGGGTCGACGTGTCATGCACCAAATAATAGTGCAGAACAGCAAGGGGGACGCACCCCAGTCGCACCGCGCCAGTAGTAGTAATGAGCAATGAGACGTCAAATCACAATGCCGCACCTTCCCCGACGGACGAAGCAACCAACCATTATTTCACACTTTGCTTCGCCATCATCTCCTTCAAGAAAACACGTAGTATTGCTTCTGCCATTGTTCTTCCTCAAGAGGGACACGTGCATCGCCTTGGTACATCATGACACGTGGGACCGCATGACAGGCCATGCTCCCCCGCCCATCGCTCGGTAAAATCACCTCATTTTTACTACTTCCTCCGTATCGGTTTACAGGGCATGCACGTCGTTCTAGGTTGAGAATTTAACTGGCTATATATGTGATGAACAGTATATGTTTAGAAACTACATCCGCTTAAGAATCAAATGATATACTTTTTGTGACATAGTAACTCATATTTAGTTAGTCAAATGGATGACCTAGAACTACGTGCGCGCCCTATAAACCGAGACGGAGAGGGTAGTACAGTACGTATCTTTTTAGATCAATATAGTGTGGATTCTCCAAGGAGCAAAACCAAGTGGTAGGCTGCTCCTGTCGTGTTGGCGTAGCAACTCAAGCAGGGTCAGTCCGCACACGAAATGGTGACACACTTAACAGGACCCCTTTGGTCGACATGTGGCTCATCCACCGTCTTGTTCCACGTGCGATGCACCAAATTACAGTTCGGAGCAGCGGTTGGACTTGGAGGCACCCCGGTCGTAGCACCGCAGTAGTAGTAAATGAGCGATGAGGGGTCAAATCACAAAGCCCCACCTTTCCCACATTAAGCTGGACGGACGAAGCAACCATCATTTCACTCTAGGGTCGCAAGAGCATAAAGAAAAGAGAAAACCAATGATGCGTGCGGCAGCTACCTAGGGCACCCTAGGGTAGGGGCCTCCACTACAAATCCATTTTTTGAAAGCGCCTCCACTACAAATCCGCTTCTCCCTCGTCCTCTTGAAGAAAACCGATGATGCGTGCGGCGGTAGGGTTTGTAGGAGTACTACGGCGTGCGGGGCCACGTCGTAGTAAACGGGAGAGGGATTGAGTTCGAGTCGACGCCTTAATATGTGTGGGCCACTTGATTTTACGGGAACGAGGCAGCATTTTGGGTCGTGGACCAGTGGAGATATACGTACAAAAAATTGTGGACGTAGGTTCGAACGAAAGGCAATGATGCATGGGCCCTGCATTTTGATATACCCGCGGCCGCGTGAAATTTGCTACTCTACTCAAAACTAGTAAGGTACACATGCATTGAACGCATGAGATTTGGAAACCAAATTATGAATAAATACACACTATAGCATGTAAAGCTTTGAGTCATATATGCATGATGTAGATGTTCGTTTAGTTCTTATAGTTCATCTCATTCAAAATCAATTAGTTTTATAAAAAGGTTAAGATTCATGGGATTGTGCATTGTAAAGCATAAAGTAAAAACAAATAATGGCAATTCATTTAGAAAAAAAGTTTGGGCAATTATGATATGGAAGATTCTAGAACAAAGGAGAAGTGCTTGTGTTTTGAGGTTTTGTGCATTATGCTTAAGTTCAACCATGGAGTCTTCTAGATTGTACATGTGGCAGAATCTGGTGGAATGTTGACGATATCCAACGGCTAGTAGTGCTCGGATTTGCCATCTCTGCACTGTCGGATTAGCTTCATCCAACGACCATCTTTCAAAGTTATTTGCACACTATATAGGGGTATAGGTATAAATAATGCATAAAAGTTCCTCCAAAAACATCTATAACTAATGGGAAGTGAATGTATGCTTAAAATGAAAAAATGTAATACTCCCTCCATCTAGGTGTATAATTCATCTTAGGTTTTTTGCTAGTTAATAGCATTCGATGTAATGAATTAACCACTGCATGTCATGTTTGAATGTCTCAAGCCACTGAAAGCATGGACGACCCACATCTCTAATTGGTTGATATGTCACGAAACAAAGAAACGAGGAGGGAGTTAATGTATCGTGCCAAAGTGTTTTGGGATTATTTGGTTTTCGGAAGATGACTTACACACCTAAATGGAGGGAGTCCAATGAGAAAAAATAAATTGCAGTTAAAAGAATGACATTTCTAACAAAAATGTGAATGTGAACTACATATGTGTGCAGGTGACCAGCACATACATTGTCAATACAAAATTTAATGCAAGAAATAACTTACGAGTAACATGCACGAATTGATGATGTGGTGCTTGCATGCATACAGTAGAAAAACAATGTGATTTATGACTTGCATGCATGACGTGTTCTTGTGCCATAGTTGCATGTCTAGGAAAAAAGCTACTAGTGGGTTGTACTAGCTATTTAGGAATAGAAGATGTATACATGGAAGTTGTAGGGAAAGACATGACATGTATCTCAATTCCTATGAGTAGGGACTGGAAAAGAGATGTCATTTGGTTCACATCATAAGAGATGACATGTATCTCAATTCCTATGAGGAGGGATTAGAAAAGAGATGTCATTTGGTTCACATCATAGGAACTTTTCTATTGAATATACGCTAATGTTTATTTTCATTTGAAATTATGGGAGTATACGAATCCATGAATATGAACCAAGTGGCTCTAAAGCTATAAAAATGTCATGTTTATTTCCTTTGAAATGTGGAGTATATGAATCTATTCCTATGAACCGATTTGCTCTAAAGGAAAAAATCCTATAAAAATCATATCATATAGAGTTCCTATGATATTCCTCCACACCAAAGGATGGTTGAAGTTGCTGCAGGTGATACGACGGTCATTCTTTGTAGACTCCTCCCCCATCTTTATAGTTACCTCTCGAAGATGAATGAAATGATATATACTAGGTATTCTATATGTGCATTTTGGTACACGAAAACTCGGTAAAAGTTTGCGAGGTTCGAATTTGCAATAAAGCTATATGCACTACATTTTGGAACGGAGGGAGGAGCATACAACAGTTGCTAACACTCACATGGAAGATTTGTGTGTAGGAGGAGTGGTTGTTCTGTTAAATGACATGGCAAAACTGACACTGTCGGATGCCGATCTAACGGTTCTTACGGCATTCGTCACGAAACGGCTTGTGGCGAACGTTTGTCGGATAATGATTTACGGACACATGCATTGCATTGATATGTGCCCCCTCTCTCTCTCACACACACATGCACTCTCACAAGTCACGACTCTCCCGAGTCCTCTCGCACCCACCGTCTATCTGCAGGTAGACGTCACACACATATGTGCTCTTCAGACCCTACCCTCAGAACTTCTAAAAAACAAAAGATGGCGCGCACCTTTTATTTTAGCTCACACGTCACACACTTATACTGCATGCATGCACTAGTTCTCTCACACCCACTCGCGGGTACAAGTAGGAGCGCATTTTTTTGAAGCTGGTACAACAAAATCACTCCACTATATATATAAGGAGGAGCCTTAGCGCTTGCTTTACTAGGGTTCCTCTCTTTCACTCTCTCATGCTCTCCAGATCCAAGCAAGACATAGGTGGCCACACTCTCTGTGTGCTCATGGCTGGTCAAAAATCCGGCCGGACCAACTCGACTGGGGCAGGGGTGTAGGTGCATCGTTCACGCTGTCATCGGTGGCGAGGGAGGAGACCGACGGCTGCCCGCGCGTCCCGATCGGCGGCCGTGCCGTTCTCCCCGAGAGAGCGCCGGCTCGGGAGGGCCTCCAACCCCTTCTTCCTCCCTGCGGTATTGTGGCCAAGATGCGGCCTCCCGATGACGTCTTTGACACATGACGATGAACCTCGAGTATATATTCCTTCGAAAATTGCCTTGCTCTACTGCCCCAACTTCGAAACTTGCCTTTTTCTACTTCCGTCGGCTGTTCCAAAGTCACCTAGACTTTTACTATTATTAGAGGTAAAGGTAGTTCATACAGTCGAATCTAAGAGTTGGTTCAAATAGGGAAGAAAGTGGGAAAGTTGTAGCATGAATCTAGGACTTGGTTCTAAGAGGAAACGAGGGAAAGTAGTAGATACTGGCTACCCAACCGGTCTCTTGGTTCAAAAGGCAAAGAAAGCATGGTGGATGGCGAAGGGTGGGGGGAAGTGGACATGTCTCTTGGTTGAAAAAGGAAAGAAAGTGATGGGTGTTGGGGGACAACACAAATGAGAATGAACAGGTCTAGATTTCTTGTGCTCACATAGGAAAATGTCGCCGAGGAGATAAAAAACGTGACAAATGCAGACATGATGCCTGAGTGTTTGCCACTCTCGGCAAACACATCTGCCTCTCCACTTTATGCCCCTGCTGTCCCTACGCCCATATCTCTACCGTTAATGTAAAATCACATGAAGCATTAAGCAATGCCACCTAATGTCACTATAAGTAATGGTCTAGTGCCGTCGATAAATTGAAGCAATGTCACCACCATTTTATGAAGTGCTTCCGTCTTTCTTTATTTCCCATGAATTGTGTTTGTGCAATTACACTTAAATCTCACACCGCTAACATTGCTTCATCCCAGTGGAATTGCACAAATTTGATTGCACATTTACTGACCATGTGCTACTCTCATGACAGTAATACTAATGCTATTGTTCTGCATGTTAATCTAGTGGTAGTGTTGATGTGATGTGATGCTACTTACTTAAGGGCACTTTCATACTGTCAATCTAGTGCCAATTATAACACAATAGATGCTGCTGTTAATCATACGCCACTGCAAATATCTGTCACTATTTAAATAACCGTATTTCATATTTGTGGAAACAGGGATGTCTGTCTCCATATCGTTTCTATCTGCACAACAAAAGTACACACCTCAGTTTTAGTACAACTGCACAAAATGAGATGGCTATTCCTAGCTGTCGTCCTCTAACCTCCAGTGTTCCAGGTATTCCTACATTGGTAGTAACTAGGTAGAATGACCAACGCAATCTAAAAGAAGCTGATTCGTATGTTTTACTTCCTGATTACAGTGCAGGGACGAGCGAAAACAACTGCATCCTAGTCCGGAATCCACTTTCTACGAGTTGATCCATGGACCAAGGACTAGCTGGCACGGCTGCACGGAGGTTTTTGGGACAGGTGCGCGGACAAGAGGCATTGTGGTCTGCTTATTTCTGCAAATAGCGGTGCTTAAATTTAGTGGAATGCACAAGAATTTCAGCTGGTCAGTACACTACATGGTTCAGTTCAGCATTCCAGCTGAGAACACAATTATAATTGGTTATTCTGGAATGAGAGAACCTAACCCTGGATGGTGGCAACAAGAAAAAACCAGAGTGAACTCCAGGAAATTTAAGCCTGTCGGGAGGCCATTTGCTCAGAGAAGCCTTCCTTGTTTTTTCCTGATTTGTAAACCTTCTCACAACTTTGTCTTTTGTTGTGAACTAGTATATGTTTGTTATGTTCTATGAATCATTGAGATGTATAAAATTGCTTAACTTATGCTTTTCAAGTTTTTTATGAAGCCGAGTTTAATGTGAGTGTTCCACATGAACGCTGGACTAGCGTGTGAACGTTTGGAATTTACATTGTGGCCTCAGTTAACTGCATGAACCACTGTAACAAGATACGTAGTTGCTTATATGTCAGACATCAGATTATTGATTGTTAGCTGGTCGATAGCCTAGTGTTGAAGCGAGCTGAGCCAATGTGCCGTGTTTTGCACAACTGCTTACAAGTGGGGTAGCACCAACAGTGTTTACAAGTACTTATGTATCATCGGCGCACAGTTCTCGAACGAGTACTCTATTTCATCAAACACACACTGCTCGTATGATAAACCGTGACAACTTATGTCTTACCATGCCATATTCATGAAAAAACTAGTGAGGACGCATCTGTTTCGGCAACAATTATGATGGTTCTCACATGATTCACGGGCACACAAAAGTAGCAGCAGTTCCCATAGACAGATTCAAATAGAGTACTAGCCCAGAGGGCTCGATAATAGGCAAGGTTCGGATAATTAGACACAATCCAAACTACTATTAAACACTAGCTGGGGCAACTATTTCATGCCTCGATCTAATTTGGGCTGGACACAAGACGGACCTTGCCATGAACATCATCGAGGACGTCTGGCAGCAGCTCAATCCTGTGAACCTTCATGAAGATAACCTTGTGGCCTTGCCACTCATAAACTTGTTTGTGGAGGCATGCCACGTCATTTTCCTGCGTAAGCTTGACAAGAACAGTATGCCTCACAAACGAAGGAGTAGATTTTAACTTCTTGTGCTTCAGTACACCCTGGACAACACGCCTGACAACAGTGAGGCTGGAATACATCTCGACATTGGTATAAGTGCAAATGGCTTCCAGGATCCAACAACCTAAGAACTCTGTTTCCCGGTGCGTATATTCAGGTCATCCACCTCATAGCGAGTGACATGTACAACCACACAATCCTTGTATACATCAGGGCTCTAATTGAAATAGAAACAAATTCTGAATTACTTTCTATTATAAGAAACACAAGTTATTTAAACCACTATGTACAGCATGGCATCGAAGCTAATAAAATTTTGCATTATTCATCACCACATAGTTAGATGAAAAACCACAATCGAGATCGGCAAAGAAGAAAATCACCTTGGGCAGCTCAGCAGGGGGGGGACACTTCCTCAAAGGGGGAAAACTGCTCCTGCAGTGCCACGGGGCTGTAACCTCAAACGGGGTGTTGGCCATCTCAGTAGTTGTCGTGAGCGTATCTAGGGTCGGCTCGGTGGCTGGCTCATCTTCTTGGAGTTCTCTGTCTCATGGGGATCAGCCTCCCGCGTCTGCTCCAATATCGGTAGATCTTTTCCTGGTTCTCCTTGGTCCATCTTGAAACTGACGAATACTAGGAGACCACAGAAAGGAAAACACAATTGCAATGACAATGAAACAAAAAAGAGAGTGAGGATCGGTTACTGCTTTGCAAAAGTTCCTTTTTTCTCTCTAAACGAAAATATACCAATATCATGGATCCGCTTACCTTCCCTTCGTTGGGAGAGAATAACAGTGGATGCGAGTGTTGGCTTGCTTGAAGATGGTGAGGGAGAAGGGGATTCAGCGAAGAGTGAAATGATGGTTGCTTCGTCCGTCAAACTTAGACTACGGGGAGGTGGGGTTTTGTGATACGATGGTTCGTTACTGCCGCGCTATGACTGGGGTGACTCTCCACCTGCATACTGCCTTCTAATTTGGTGGATGACATTTGGGCCCGCACGCGGCATGGTCCGCATGTCAGTGAACAAAAGTAAAACGACATTCAGTAGAGGGAGACATTTCGATGACCTAGGACGAGCCAGCACCGGTAGTGTATCCACTTTACTAGTAGTAATTGTTTTTCTGGTAGCTGTAGAGTGTCTCCACTGTACTAGTAGTAATTGTTTCTCTGGGACCAAGACAAAACAGCCCATCCACCCTAGTAAATAATAAAATCAATTCAAAAGCCCATATATTTACTTAATGAGAGGCGCTACCCACACCCAGCACACCGCCCCCCAAAAAAACTTGGGTGCTCTTCTTCCTCCTCACTCCCATCCACCTCACGTCAGCTCGCTCCACTCGTACCCCAAAATTCCTCACCTCACTCCTACAAAAAACCCCATCTCCCCTTCTTCCTCACTACTACAGAAAAACGCATACTCCCCTTCTTCTTCATTCGCACTACAACTAGGCTCGTCATTCGTTACTCTGCTCAAATCCGTGAGCGCGACGCGACGCCCTTGATGAAAATGGAGTCGGCTGACCCCCAGCGCCAAGAAGATGAGGCTCCCGCCAGCGGCAACGCATGTTGTAGATCTCGCACCCGGCAGCGCGGGGAGAAGCGGCGACCCCGCCCCTACCAGATCCCAGGAACCCGAGGAATCTCGGGTGGACCGCATCAGCGATCTCCCGGACGCCGTCCTTGGGGAGATCATCTTGCTTCTCCCCACCAAGGATGGCATGGCCCGCATGTCGGTGAACAAAAGTAAAACGACATTCAGTAGAGGGAGACGTTTCGATGACCTAGGAGGAGCCAGAAGCGGTAGTGTATCCACTGTACTAGTAGTAATTGTTTTTTTGTAGCTGTAGAGTGTCTCCACTGTACTAGTTGTAATTGTTTCTCTGGGCCAAAGACAAAACAGCCCATCCACCCTAGTAAATAATAAAATCAATTCAAAAGCCCATATATTTAATTAATGAGAGGCGCTACCCACACCCAGCACACCGCCTCCCAAAAAAACCTGGGCGCTCTTCTTCCTCCTCACTCCCACCCACCTCACGTCAGCTCGCTCCACTCGTACCCCCAAATTCCTCACCTCACTCCTACAGAAAACTCCAGCTCCCCTTCTTCCTCACTACTACAGGAAAACCCCAACTCCCGTTCTTCTTCATTCGCAGTACAACTAGGCTCGTCACCCGTTATTCTGCTCAAATATGTGAGCGCGACGCGGTGCCCTCGAAGAAAATGGAGTCGGCTGACCCCGGTGCCAAGAAGATGAGGCTCCCAACAGCAGCGATGCCTGTTGTAGATCCTGCACCCGGCAGGGCGGGGAGAAGTGGCGACCCTGCTGAGGGAGTCCTGGACTAAGGGGTCCTCGGGCGTCCGGCCTGTTAGCCATGGGCCGGACTGATGGGCCGTGAAGATGCGAAGACCGAAGACTGAAGACTGCACCCATGTCCGGATGGGATTCTCCTTGGCGTGGAAGGCAAGCTTGGCGACCAAATATGTAAATTCCTTTCTTTATAACTGACCTTGTGTAACCCTAGATCCTCCCGGTGTCTATATAAACTAGACGACTTAGTCCGGAGGAGGGAGGGATAGATACTCATAACCATAGTCATACAGGCTAGACTTCTAGGATTTAGCCATTACGATCTCGTGGTCAATCAACTCTTGTAATACTCATATTCATCAAGATCAATCAAGCAGGAAGTAGGGTATTACCTCCATAGAGAGGGCCTGAACCTGGGTAAACATTGTGTCCCCTGTCTCCTGTTACCATCGACCTTAGATGCACAGTTCGGGACCCCCTACCCGAGATACGCCGGTTTTGACGCCGACATTGGTGCTTCCATTGAGAGTTCCACTGTGCCGTCATCAAGAGGTTTGATGGCTCCTTCTATCGTCCACAACGACGCTGTCCAAAGGGAATCCTTCCTCCCCAGGCAGATCTTCGTATTCGGCGGCTTCGCCATGCGGGCCAATTCGCTCGGCCATCTGGAGCAGATCGATAGCTACGCCCCTGGCCACCAGGTCAGATTCAGAAGCTTGAACTACGTCGCGGACGTCCGTGGAGACTTGATCTTTGCCCGATTCGAGACCGCGGCGGCCGCTCCCTATCACTCCGATGCACATGACCTAAATCTGTCATCGGACCACACTTAGGAGATTGCCTCCGTAACTGCTCTGGCCATAGATCCGGAGCAGATCGCGCCATCTGAGGATGGGAAGCTCAAGCCCACAACCGAGGCCACGGATCCTGCGGCGTTGGAGCCGCACACGGACTTAAACTCATGGGACATCTGCGGTACCGGAAATCCGGACTCGTCTCCGGTCGTAAGTTCCGAACCATATGAGCCCGCGGACGCTAGACTTGATCGTTTATCGATCTTCGAATACTGCGCCACAGACATCTTCTAGCACTCACCTTTGGGCGATGTGCTAAACTCATTAAAGAACCTGTCCTTGGCGGGGGACTCACAGCCGAACTATGTTCGGTTTGAACTAGGGGCTGATGATGGAGAATCTTGCTTCCCACCCGCCACCCACTTCATAGCCACAGTCGAGGATTTAACCGACACGTTTGATTACGGCTCCAAAGACATCGACAGTATGGGCGACGATGCTGACGAGGAGCAGGACCAAAAACCGCCATTTACTGGACGATGGACAACCGCTTCCTCATATGACGTATACATGGTAGATACGCCCAAAAATAATAGCGGCGATGACAAGGAAAACCCAGCGAAGGAGGACCCTCCTAAGACACAACCAAAGCACCGGCGTCAGCGGCGCCGCTCTAAATCGCACCGCAGTAGAGACAGCAATACCGGCACAGGAAATGACAACACTCCGGATAGCGCCGAAGACACAGAGGAGCCCGATGAACAAACTGCCGAACGAGACAATCGGGAAGATGGGCAAGTCAGCCCTGACAAACAGGCCATCGAAGAAGACTCGGAGGATGGTAGTTAGCACTTGCTCTCCGAGGACGAGGTGAGCCTCGGCAGCAAAGACTTCATCGTGCCTGAGGAACCTCTCGAGCAGGAGCGCTTTAAGCTTAAGCTAATAGCCACTGCGAGGAGCTTGAAAAAGAAGCAGCAGCAGCTTCAAGCTGATCAAGACCTGCTCAATGACAGATGGATCGATGTCCTTGCAGCCGAATAATACGGCCTTAAATACCCGGCCAAAAGTTACGCGAAGCACAAATTGCTACCTCAGTTCGATGATGAGGCGCCAGAGCCCACACCAGCATCACGCAAAGCAGTTGATTGGCCATCGCGCGGTCGGGATAAAACGATAACCCGAGCCAAAAACTAGACTGTCCCACCTCGCCGTAAAGGCAGGGATAAGACAGCTCGAGGCTATACATATGACCTTCATCAAGACCTGGACAGTAGAGCAGGACATACAAGATCGATCTATGGATCACGAGGGTGTTCCTCAACGCGCGACGATGGCTACCTATTCGGACGTGACAAACCTAGTCATGCCCGGGCCGATAACCGCAGACGGACTCCATCGGAGCTACGTCGCGACGCGGCCCGATACAGAGGCGCCGCACACCCTCTTTGCTTCACTGATGAAGTAATGGATCATGAATTCCCCGAAGTGTCCAAAACCGTCAATATTGAATCATACGACGGAACCACCGATCCTGTGGTATGGATCAATGATTTTATTCTCCACATCCACATGGCCCGCGGAGATGACCTCCATGCCATCAAATACCTCCCACTAATGCTCAAAGGGCCAGCTCGGCACTGGTTAAACAGCCTGCCTGAAAATTCCATCGGCAGCTGGGAGGACTTGGAGGAAGCCTTCCTTGACAACTTCCAAGGTACATATGTCCGGCCACCAGACAGCGTTGACTTAAGTCACATAGTCCAACAGCCTGGAGAGTCAGGCAGGAAATTCTTGACTAGATTCCTAACTAAAAAGAACCAGATCGTAAACTGTCCGGACGCCGAAGCCCTAGCGGCCTTTAAGCATAGCATCCACGACGAATGGCTCGCCCGCCACCTCGGCCAAGAAAAGCCAAAATCTATGGCAGCCCTCACGGCACTCATGACCCGCTTTTGCGCGGGTGAGGATAGTTGGTTGGCTCGTAGCAAAAACACCGCCAGCAAGGCGGGCCCCTCCAAGGTCAAAAACAGCAACGACAAGCTCTGACGTAACAGACACAAGCGCCGAAGCAATGGTGATAATATCGATGACACTACAGTTAACGCCGGATTCAGCGGCCCCATGTCCGGTCAGCGGAAGAAGCCGTATAAAAGGAACAGTCAGGGACCATCCAGCTTGGACCGCATACTCGATCGTCCGTGCCAGATACATGGCACCCCAAACAAACCAGCCAATCATACCAACAGGGATTGTTGGGTTTTCAAACAAGCCGGCAAGTTAAACGCCGAGAACAAGGAAAAGGGATCACAAAGTGAGAACGATGACGAAGAGCCCTGGGACCCAAACACAGGGGGGCAGAAGAAGTTCCCCCCTCAAGTAAAAATAGTAAACATGATATAAGCTACACATATCCCCAAAAGGGAGCGCAAGCGCGCACTCAGGGACGTTTATGCGATAGAGCCAGTAGCCCCAAAATTTAATCCATGGTCGTCATTCCCGATCACCTTTGATGGTCGGGATCATCCTACTAGTATCCGTCATGGCGGTTCAGCTGCACTGGTCCTTGACCCAATCATTGATAGATTTCACCTTACACGAGTCCTCATGGACAGTGGTAGCAGCCTCAATCTACTGTATCAAAACACTGTGCGCCAAATGGGCATTAATCCATCAAGGATCAGGCCAACCAAGAGTACCTTCAAAGGAGTCATACCAGGTGTAGAGGCCCGCTATACGGGCTCTATCACAATAGTGGTTGTCTTCGGATCCCCCGACAAATTCCGAAGCGAAGAGTTAATCTTCGACATCGTCCCATTCCGCAGCGGTTATCACGCACTGCTCGAACGGACCGCATTTGCTCGGTTCAACGCGGTGCTGCACTATGCTTATCTTAAGCTCAAGATGCCCGGTCCACGTGGCGACATAACGGTCAACGGAAACACGGAACGCTCCCTCTGTACAGAAGAGCACACCGCTGCCCTAGCAGCAGAAGTACAGAGCGACCTCCTCAAGCAGAACCGTAATCCGGCTGCCAAGCCCACGGACACCGTTAGGAGGGTCCGAACTACCATGCAGCAGGATAGCTCGGCTCGTCAAGATCTCGACTAGCAATTCAGCCTCCATCCCAGTCACGATCAAGTGGTGGCATTCGTGTTGCGCGTACATAACTATGCACTCAAAATTCCATGGGCATGGACGGAGGCATAGCTTGCTCGTGATCCACAGTTCGGCTCAACCGATCCTGGACACACATATACTTTCACTATTTTGTTTTTCCTTTTCCAGGTTTCTTTTACATAGGCCTTCTTTGACGGTCTGATTAACAATCCTGTCAAAGGAGAAATATACCAGGGTGGAAAGAAGCACAGACGTATAGGGGAAGCTCTAGAGGTCAATTGAACGACCACTCTACCTGTTGTCAGGACCCACACGTAGCTCGCCTTTGGTCGTGGCATGTTAAATAGACGGTTTCTTATCGCACTATTTGTATCAATGCGCGTTGACGGATTAACCCAATTATAATGGAAGCAGTTCGTGGCCCAAGTTCAAGGGCCCCAGATATTACCTCTGCTCTCTTTCTGTTTTCCTTTTCATTGATAACTTATCTTCTAGCACCCGTACACTTTGGTACGTTTTATATTTGCCAGGGGCTCCCCAGCGCCCCATAATACGGCAACAAAGTCCAAACAATTTTTATAGTATAGTTCGGCACCCCGAATTTAGCATTATATGCATCGGCCCCGAATCATGTCTTTGGTCAATAGTTGGGTTGCCCGGCTCCTGTGCTTGCTACCTTACGTTCCGCTATATCGGCTAAGGTAGTAAGGGAGAACTACTGTGATTGTGCCTTGGTTTATCCAAAGGAGCACCTCAGTAGAGAAAGCCAAAAACCGACTGTCATGATGCGGCGAGAGCCGGTCAGCTGTTCGGAGGTTGCAAATCGTTGGAGAGTTCTTCCGCGTTACACGAAGGATCGGTACTTTCCGATCAGACGCTTATAGCACTCTAGTTCAGAAACTAGGGGCTGCGCCAGCGATTCAATCAAGCACGGGGCTTCTAAGTTGGGGATGGCTCTGATACCAACTTGTAACGCCCACGATGCGGCTATATCTCTCACATGTCGAGGCACGACTTAGAGGCATAACTGCATTGTGGTTTGTCGCAAGAAGGGTCATCTTCACACAATCCCATGTAATGAACAAGAATGGGATAAAGAGTTGGCTTACAATCGCCACTTCACACAATACATTAATTAAACATACATCATTCAGAGTACACACATAGACCGACTACGGTCAAATCCAAAAGAAAAGAAGATAACCCCAAATGCTAGATCCCCGATTGTCCCAACTGGGCTCCACTACTAATCATCAGGAAACGAAACGTAGTAATAACCAAGTTCCTCATCGAACTCCCACTTGAGTTCGGTATCATCACCTGCACTGGTATCAGCGGCACCTGCAACTGTTTTGGTAGAATCTGTGAGTCACGAGGACTCAGCAATCTCAAAACCCGCGAGATCAAGACTATTTAAGCTTTTGGGTAGGATGGGGTAATGAGGTGGAGTTGCAGCAAGCACTAAACAAATATGGTGGCTAACATACGCAAATAAGAGCGAGAAGAGAAGCAACGCAACTGTCGGGGATATACCCCGCGGTATGACCCGGCCGGATATATGACCCGGCCGAACCTGGCGTTTCATTGGCAACCCGTCAGAAGATTGGCGACTCATGTGTCTGGCGGTTCACTAGTGTGACGACTCACGAGCCTGATATCTCATTGGTGATCTGGTGGGTGTTTCAGATGGATGACAAGGCCCAAGGCCCAGAAGGCCGGCTCATGTTATGGTGGGCCGGCTTAAGAGGAAGACATAATGAATATTCTCCTACAAAGCAAGCAAGACTAGGACTCCACTTGTAATAGAGTAATCCTAATCCTACTAGGACTAGTCATGTAACCCGCCCCTTCAACTTATATAAGGAGGGGCAGGGCTCCCCAAAGAAGGACAAGCAACAAGAAACAATCTCTAGGGCTAGACACAAAGAGCCGGCTTACCGGCGACTCTCTCATGATCATAATGAGACCTAGCCGCAAACAGCATGTAGGGCTATTACCGGATGATATTTCCCGGGGCCCGAAGTTGCCTAAATCCTTGTCTTGTGTTGCGTCTCTCGATTCCGCCCAACCCCTCTCAAGCTACCGCATAGATGCGTTGGCCTCATGACTAAGTCCTCACACTAGGACATCTGCCGTGACAATTGCACGACAGTTGGCGCCCACCGTGGGGCTTGCGCACGGTGGTGTTGAGTTCTTGGAGGGAGCTCTCCTAGGGTTTGAGAAGCTCGCGATCATCCGGATTATGAAGAGTCGGTGTTGAAAGCTTCACAACAACAAAGTTTTCTGCCGCTGGCATGGAAGGGTTTATGTCGTTGACAAATAGTCGGGACAACATATACGAGATCGGATCAAAGATGAAAGTTAGGATTGCAGCGTCTTGTGCGCGCCGCCGGTGGCGCAACCTGGTGACCCATCAAATCCGAAGCAAGATTGTTTTTCTGCGCAGCCAGGCGTTATCGAGTCTGACACGGTCTTACTTCTATTTCGAGTCAGTACGCAGCAATGGAGATCGATTCCTGTACGAGCAATCCGCCGAGGTGGACAAAAGATTCCATTGCACCATTGTCGTCAAATCGCAAATCATCATCCACACACACGCAGTCAAATCCATCCAGCTAGTCTAGACATAACAGTGATTGTCACGTCTGTGAAGCTACAGCCTCGAGACACATCAGTTTATGCACTGCCGTCTCCACTTTTCCCACAAGAGGACAGAATTCTATGGTTGATATTTTCTGAAGACCAAAGTCTGCTACAAGTCAATTTGTGGTACAAGCAAATCCATGGCCGACAATTAGTAGTACTATTCTAGAATCCAAATGCCTGTGGTGCAAATTGGTGATAGCATAAAGTTTAAGGCGCTGCACGACTTCAAGTCGCCTCTTTTTTCTGCTATGGCCTTTGAACCGCTGTCAGCCGTTTTCCGGGGCGTCTTTTGTTGCTTTTTGGCACGAAGATTGAGTCGTCCCGAAACCCTGCCGCATTCTGAGCCGCCGCCGATGGCGAGTCTGCGGGCTTCCAGAGACTCCACTGGGACCCGCCACTGTGAGCCGCCGCCGCTGACCGCCTTGCGCCGCTCTTGTCGAAGGGGCCTCGAGTGCCATGGTATCTGCAACTTTGCACGAGCTGGCTGTCCCAATGCCTGGCCTCCCGCACGCCACAAAACCACTGCCAGCCGGGCCACCGGTCTTCACATGCACGCAGCCCCGTCTGCTCCGTGATGTTGAAGAAGCCTCTGAACTAAGTGATAGCGCTGCTATAAAATGGGCGGCCAACCTGTCGGGTCGCCACTGCTGCTCTGAGTTTCTGACCCGCCGCGCCGGGTCTGCTCCGGTGCGCTTATTAGCCGCCCAGCCTCCGCGGGCCCGTTGCTGCCTCCGAGCCTGTCGGGGTCCGTTTCGCCGAGCTATCCGCCTCGACAGGGATTTCTTCAGTCGCCGCTGTGGCCTCGCCTCTGGTTTGACCCGCCATGGCCCGTGCCTTGCCGGTCTCTACCTCCAAACCGCCATCGCCGGCTCTACTACGGCTCTGGTGTGGCCATGTAGAGCCGCCCTGGCCAGATAGTCTTGCCTCCACGACCTCAAGTCGCAGGCCTTCGCCGGTGTACTCCGCGCGTGGCCCAGCCGCCCGCTGGTTCGCCTGCTCCGAGCCACCGTCGCCAAACCGCCTTCGCTGCCTCGCCTTCAAAGCCGCCGACACGACCGCGTCGAGCTGCCGCGAGCCGCCGTGGCTCAAACCGCCGCCCGTTGTTCGGCCGTTGGAAAGGGGGGTTTCAAGAACAGCAAAGATGCTCCACGTAAAGAGTAAGAAAAAAAGTATTGGCATGCATGTGCACTGCGTACATCTTACGTGGAGTTTAAAAAAAAGAAAAGAGGGGCCAACTGCTACTTCATCTTCAAGTGCTATTTCTCACGAAGAGGTCAAGAGCCGCTATTAGCTCACATCACCACATGAAGATAAAAACGGGAGAAATGTTGGTGACCCATATATCTCAGTTAATTCCTACCCAGCGTATGAATCATCTGTCATCTGGATGAATCAGGTGATATCCATCAAAGTCTATTTTATTAGCACATATTGTTTTTTATCAAGGAACAATTACTTGGTCTTGCAATATTGTTACGCAGGATAATTATTCATGGCAAAGGGGTTGTTATCCCGCGGATATGAAGTGTGCACCAGCATCATCGTGTACTGATATTGGTTCATGACAAAAATACTCCACGGGCGTATGCAGGTCACCGCCCTTACGACCCAGTTTGCATCAACACAAATCGCATGTCCGCGTGGCTTACCGCACCTGTGATTAACTTGTCCGTCCGCACCTGCTTATAGCGCCGTGGCCGACTCATCTGTTGTCCGGGCGAATCAGGTGATATTTATCCAAGTTTGTTTTATTAACACATGTTATTTTTGTCAAAGAGCAGTTTATCTTTGCCTTGGTCTGCAATATTGTTTATGCAGGACAGTTGTTCATTGCAAGAGCGATGGTCGTACCAAGATGCTTGACGAATATATGTGTCAGTCGCCGCCCCTACGGCCCAATTTACATCAACACGATGCGGCTAACTTGTTCGTCCGCATGGCTTACCGTGCCTGCGACTAACTCGCCCGTCCGCGCCGGTTTTCCACGCCGCAGCCGACTCATTTGTCCGTACTACCCCTATGCCGCGGTCATCTTTACTGTCCGTCTCTCGTGGCCTGGTTTACATCAACACACCGGGCCGCACCTGTCTGCATGAGCTGTTTATTGAGTATGAGCAAGTCACTGCTTGGGTAGCCCGGTTTTTCTTCAAACAAAATTGGAGGCAAATTATCATGTATTTTCAGCTGCCGTCTGCACTGGATGGCTCAATGGACATAAGCACAAATTGTCGCCACTACAATTTGGTTAACTTCAAACAGCCAGTTGGAAGGAACCATTGGCCGAGTTGCTGACACGGCTCATACGGGATCATTTATAACCCGCCGCATTCATTTCAACATTCTATGGATTCACATCGCGCTATCAACGCCAATGATATACACCTTCTGCTATGGTCAAATATGGAGAATCTCAAGCCAACTCCTCCAGTCGTCTTCAGACTTGGGGGCTACAATGACATGACTCGGCAGAATTGGCAGGTTTCAATGCATTCAAGAACTCTGGGTCGTTGGAGGGAAAAGTAACCCGGCCCCGGAGATTACTGCTCTATCGATGAAAATTTAAAAGGCCGTCAGAAAAATTCCGGCTCACAATGATGCTTCCGGTTTAAAAATCCGGCTCAAGAGACATCTTTCTCTCACAAAGCACTGAAGCTCTTAATATCCAGTTTAAAAACCGGTTCAAGGGAAATTTATTTACCACAAAGCATTGAAGCTCTCAAATCCGGTTCAAGGTAAATTAATCTCTCACAAAGTTTTGAAGCTTTCAAATCCGGTTTAAAGTTTCGGTTCAAAAATAATTAATCTCTCGCAAGTTCGAGTTCTCAGAAATATTAAAGGGTGCCAAAAAGAGCTTGTTGCCATGATGTGCGGTTGAAACATGGGTATCCTGCCTTACGGCTTATCTTATTATGGTCACTTGGGGGCTTCCTGCTCATCGAGCATAGCTGTCGGTACCCTCTTGATCGGCGCAATGCCAAAACTTATATGGTCACTTGGGGGCTTCCTGTTCAAACATAGGTCATATTCGAACCAAAGAGAACATAGCTGTCGGTACCCTTTTGATCGGCACACTGCCAAACTCACTAGGGGCTTCTTGATCGTATTCGAATCATAGCTCAACCCCTTTGGGTCCGACGTTGATCGTATTTGAATCAGCGTCGTTAAAAACTCTCAAGGTCATTAGGGGGCTTACTGTTCAACATAGGTCGTATTCGAACCAAAGAGAACATAGCTGTCGGTACCCTTTTGATCGGCGCAACGCCAAAGCCACTGTGGGCTACATGATCGTATTCGAATCCTAGCTTAACCCCTTTGGAACGGTTTACTGATCGTATTCGAATTATAAGCCTTGATTTTCTTCTTGTTTGACTAAGTTTTTTGAACACGATCTTTGATTTTGTCTTGAGACTTTTTTGATCATATCTGAAGCATACATGAGTAACTTCTATTTAACCCGGCTTGACTTTGGACGATAAGTCGCCAGTATATGACAATCATAAACATTTGGAAGTTTTTGCTTCTAAAGATTGGGTTATCACCCTTACTGCACAGGTATCATAAGCTGGCAGTATGATTCAATATCACCAGTATGATATTGTTTATACATGATTATGTTTAAACCGGCCCTGGATTTTGATGTTAAGTCGCCAGGGCATATGTTCTTTAAACACTCTGCAGGATTCGCAGAACTATGACTTGTATAAATGATTAAGTTCAAGTTCATCATCAAAATTGATGCTTCAAAAGGGTTATCCATTCTGGATTTTCTCAAAGGCTATAAGCCGCTGGGTTACAAAAATTCTGGCTTACAATGAATGCACATTAAGTCGCCATCGGCCAAAAGCCGCCGAGTATTTAAACTCTGAATTTACTTGTCAACTGATAAGGTATTCATATCTTTCATAGCCAAAATTGGCTGGATTTTCATGATGATATTGAATGATTGAGGTTTTCATACTGGATTATGTTATTCAAATCTTAAATAGCAAACATGGTTGGATTTTTTATGGTTATCAAATAACCAGTATTACGATTGAGGTTTTCAAAAGTCGCTTCAGCGCAATGGCTATTTTTTATCATCTGGTTTATTCTACAATGGAAGGAATAGTCCCGAGTCGCTTCAGGCTTACGACCCGGCACTTGGGGCCTACATTATTCAAATTGCGATTACATCGAATATGCAAGTCCCATGTCACTGCCAGCATGCACCATGGCACTTGGGGGCTAATGTAAAGTCACTTTTTGTTCAACTTATTGAAGACCCGACTCATCACATTGTAATGAGCCGACCCTTGGGGCTACCAATTGCTCCTGCCAAAAATTCAAGGTACACAAGCATTAATCCATTATATTGAACGGTCCACTATTCAGTTGGTAGAGTACAAAGCTCTTAACCTTGTGGACGTGGGTTCAAGCCCCATGGTGGAGATTATATTATATGATGTTGTTACCAATGAATCATATACAAAGTCCCAGCTCAGTAATATCTTACTGAGCCGGCCCTTGGGGGCTACATGTTGCTGCTCAAGTTTACATGATCATATTTATAAAAGTCCATGCTCATCATTGCATAATGACCCGGCCCTTGGGGGCTACACTGGTTGAAATTTTTATGAGCATAAGGCAATTACAAGTCCCAGGTTGTTGCAAGCATGACAACCCGGCACTTGGGGGCTACAGGTGATATGCATATAAGGGAGGAATAACTTCAAATTCTCAGTTTTGAGCAAATCAGGTATTATATTATTGTCGGAGAAATCTGCAAAGTTTATGACCCGGCGTCATCATAAGATTAACCTGGCATCAGCAACAATTACATGACCCAGCATCATTTGTTTATAACCCGACAATTTGGGCAATCATAAATCGGCAAAATCTACATATTTAAGCCAGCTGAATATCAGTTGAATATTTCAAGACCAATATTTTTTCAAATCAGAGCATTGAAGGCCGACTCAAATGGATTATTTCTTATAATATTTCTTTACAAGAGTCAATGTCATCAAATGGATTATGAAGCTGGCCTATTGACCCGGATTTTCCAGGATAAAATGTCAAGGACTTAAGGATGATCAGGTGCCGGCTTACAAGAATATTTAACCCGGAGCACAACCTGTCAAATTTGTTGTTGTGTTTATATTGCAGATTAGTTTAATATGGATAAATCCAAATTAAACTAGGGGCTAATGTCGGGGATATACCCCGCGGTATGACCCGACCGGATATATGACCCGGCCGAACTTGGCATTTCATTGGCAACCAGTTAGAAGATTGGCGACTCATGTGTCTGGCGGTTCACTAGTGTGACGACTCACGAGCCTGAAGACTCATTGGTGATCCGGTGGGTGTTTCAGATGGATGACAAGGCCCAAGGCCCAGAAGGCCGGCTCATGTTATGGTGGGCCGGCTTAAGAGGAAGACATAAGGAATATTCTCCTACAAAGGAAGCAAGACTAGGACTCCACTTGTAATAGAGTAATCCTAATCCTACTAGGACTAGTCATGTAACCCGCCCCTTCAACTTATATAAGGAGGGGCAGGGCTCCCCAAAGAAGGACAAGCAACAAGAAACAATCTCTAGGGCTAGACACAAAGAGCCGGCTTACCGGCGACTCTCTGATGATCATAATGAGACCTAGCCACAAACAGCATGTAGGGCTATTACCGGATGATATTTCCTGGGGCCCGAAGTTGTCTAAATCCTTGTCTTGTGTTGCGTCTCTCGATTCCGCCCAACCCCTCTCAAGCTACCGCATAGATGCGTTGGCCTCACGACTAAGTCCTCACACTAGGACATCTGCCGTGACAATTCCACGACAGCAACGGTCAAGAAGCTAGAAGTGATCAAGAAGTGATCCTGAAACTACTTACGTTCATACGTAACCCAAACCGTGTTCACTTCCCAGACTCCGCCGAAAAGAGACCATCATGGCTACACATGCGGTTGATGCATTTTAATTAAGTCAAGTGTCAAGTTCTCTACAACCGGACATTAACAAATTCCCATCTGCAACATAATCGCGGGCACGGCTCTCGAAAGTTTATACCCTGCAGGGGTGTCCCAACTTAGCCCATCACAAACTCTCACGATCAACGAAGGATATTCCTTCTCCCTGGAAGACCCGATCAGGCTCGTACTCCCGGTTACAAGACATTTCGGGAATGGTAAAACAAGACCAGCAAGACCACCCGACAGTGCCGACAAATCCCGATAGGAGCTGCACATATCTCGTTTTCAGGGCACACCGGATAAGCTAAGCGTACAAGTACCAAAATAACCCAAGTTGCCAAGGGACGGTCCCGCACGGTGCTCTAGTTTGGACCAACACCCAGAGGAGCACTGGCCCCGGGGGGTAAAATAAGATGACCCTCGGGCTCGCAAAAACCCAAGGGAAAGGCTTAGGTGAGGCAAATGTAAAACCAAGGTTGGGCCTTGCTGGAGGAGTTTTTTTCATAGCAAACTGTCAAGGGGGTCCCATAACCCCAACCGCGTAAGGAACGCAAAATCAAGGAACATAACACCGGTATGACGGAAACTAGGGTGACAAGAGTGGAACAAAACACCCAACAAAAGGCCAAGCCTTCCACCGTTTGCCAAGTATATAGATGCATTAAATAAAAATAAGAGATATTGTGATATCCCAACATGTTCATGTTCCAACATGTAGCAATCTTCAACTTCACCTGCAACTAACAACGCGATAAGAGGGGCTGAGCAAAGCAATAACATAGCCAAACAATGGTTTGCTAGGAAGGTGGAATTAGAGGCTTGACATGGCAATATGGGAGCCATGATAAACAAGTGGTAGGTAGCGCGACATAGCGATAGAGCGAACAACTAGCAAGCAAAGATAGAAGTGATATTGAGGGTAATGGTCATCTTGCCGGCAATGTTCTCAAGGTTGTCAAAAGCTTGCTCCTCGTTAGCGTACTCAACAGGCTCCTCGTTCACGTACTCGTCTCCCGGCTCTACCCGAAGCAAGAACGCAAGCAACGGAACAACAATCAATCACGATGCAATGCACAAGCAACATGATGCAAGACATGGCGTGGAGTGCAAGGTATGATGTGCAATGCATATGGGTACTCCGGAAGGGAAAAGATGATCAAGGAATCAACGTGGCAAACCAAGCATGCCGCTGGAAAGATGAGGTGATTTTGGTCGAGATCGATATAAGGATCACCGAAAACGGATGCACGGTTTGCAAATGACGAGCAAAATAAGAACAATGCAAAACTGCACTTAACAGCAACATAGCACTTAAGATGCATCATGAAACTATGCTACAGCACCCAAACATGCAAACCAAATACATGGCAGGGAAGTACAGATGAAGCTCTACAAATCATGAACACTAAGCTACTACTATAACTCACTAGAACAGGTCTAAAACTGCATGGCAAAAATGCAAATGGCAACAGTTCTAGCAGACGGTGAAAATGACTAGCATGGCAAAAAAGATTCATGATAGCCTGTTTACAAGCTTGATTAACTCACTACAGAGCATATCATGGCATGGAATAAATCTAGCATGGAGTAGACATGAAAAGGAAGCTACACAAGTGCCAAAATACCCCATAGCATGTTTGCATAAATATACACATGGAAGACAAAACAGCAACATGATGAAAAATGACATGATCATGAACTTGATCAAATGCAAAAACTAATGCCACCACTGGATTGGTCGGATTTTTCTACCCCAAAAACATATATATATATATATATATATATGTCTAGGTTACTGTAGAAAAATCATCACAAATGCTATATGTGAAATACTGCCCTAAATGGAATATAACAGACATGGCAAGTTTCCCTAATAGAAAATGTCCAGATCTGGACTTGCCCAAAATGGATAGATACCATGTGCCAGAAATGGAATATTCGCTGGGAATAAAAAGAAAAGGAAAACAAGGGGCTATTTGAGGATGACAGGTGGCCCCAGATGTCATAGAGACAACTGTTTATTCCAAACAGAGGAATTAAAAAGGGGCACGCCTGGGATTCGAACCCGAGTCACCTGGGTGGAACTGGCTCGGCTTGACCAGCTGGGCTATGCATGAAATCGTAATCAGGAAGGGCTCGCCTCTTTTAAAGCATTGGAAGGCCGAGCCTTCTTCTCCACCGCGCGTGGAAGATGGTGACGGCGCCGGGGAGGAGCAGTGCGGCGATGTGGGCAGCTGGCGAGCGACGGTCGGTGTGCGGGAACATTTGGGGACTCCAGCGAGCGAGTGGAGGCGGCTCGCGAGTGAGCGGACACTAAAGCACGAGCTCGCGCTCGGTTTGGGGCCATGGCGAGGCATGCAGGGGAGAAAACGCACGGCAGCTGCGGCGAGGCACTGCGGGGGTGCGTGCGCGCAGGGAGGCGCAACAGGGATCCGGAGCGGGGATGCGCGGGGTTGGCAAGCTACAGCAGCATCTTCACTAACAGTTTCAGACTACGCTGGAGCATCGAGACCACATGAGAGGCATGAAAAAAAACGACGCCTACGGTGAACTAGAGGGCGCGAGAAGAAGCAGGGACGGAAAACGGGTTACCTAGCTCACCTAGGACACGGCAAGGTCGACGGAGACTCGCCGGAGACGACGGAAGGGAGCTCTGAACCTGGCGGGGCTGCTGTCCGTGAAGCAGGGGAAGAAGAGGACGATGGGGAGGTAGCTGGACTTGGTGTCTCCTGCCTTGGATCGCAGCTGGAATAAAAGGACGACGATCACCCGGAGCGCCTTGAGGAACGCGGGGCGCTAATGGCGGATCCTACGCGCGGCGATGAGCTCCTGCTCGCCTCGGCCATGGTGCGGGCGACGACTATGGGGGCGCGAGCGAGGACCTACCGTGGCGGCGGTGAGAGAGGGGGATGGGGAAACCCTAGGAGGGCACGGGCGCTACTTATAAAGGGGCGCGAGCGTCGCTGGCCTTGACGTCCGTGAGATCACGGCGCGACGGCGCGAGCTCTCTGCTTTGAAACGAGGGAGATGGAGGGGGACGGAGCAGGTGGCCGTGAGGTGGTGGGTCACTGACAGCGGGCTCAGCGTGAGAGAGGGGCTGCGCCGGCTTGGAGGACAGGCGCAGGTGGGTTGCCGCTGCGCCTGGTGGGCTGCACGCCTGCTGTTGCTGTTGTTTCCCTTTTCAATTTGTTCAGACAGAAAAACAAAAGAGAAAAAGCACGGAGGCAAAGGAGAGGTAGATGAGTGATATGAGAATATCCTCATGACCCTGGATTATTCCTCTATTTGAATAAATTGAGTTGGGCATTTTTAGAGGTAGAAAAATAAAACAAGTGTGAATATAATTCAAACTTGAGGCATTTTTGAACCTAACCAAATCAAGTCCAAAAGGGATGAAACTTGGCAGAGAGGTTTAGGACATGGTGATAGAATATTGAGGCAAAGTTGAACATTTATGGTGAAGGGCAAATTGGCACTTGCAAAAATGGAAGAAAAGGAAGGAAGGAGGAGTGATGGTGCAAGAGCCATACATGGAGCATGCAACAAAACAACATGCATGAATATGACAATACACATGATGATTATGATGAAATGCAACATGACAAGAAGCACAATGTAACACTATGACAAGGTAAGCATGGCAATGCAAAGAGATGAATGTGCAATATATGATGATGAAATGGCAACCAACAATAATGCTAGAAAGAAAACAACAAAATGACCCAAAATGGAAGATCCCAAAATGTAATTGATCTGGTAGAAAGTTGGATATATTGCCAAATATGGAAGTGTTACAAATGGGGTGTTATACTAAGTTAGGGCTTTAAAGCCAAATAGTTTGGTTGCCTTGTTCGTTGCGCTAAACAACTCCTTCAAGGACCATATAATTGGATCAAGATTGTGTAGATTCCATCCCGAACACCTCCGTACTACCTACGTGGGGGCAGAAGCCGACGACTAGCCAACCCTCAGATTTCATACAACACGGCCGCACATGAGGTAAAATTAAAAACATAACAAGCATTATATTATAAACCCACTTTATTTTATCATACAAGGTAGAGGCAACTTGAATACATTCGTTCAAAGATCACGTCTTTCTCACAATGATCCGCAACAATGCGGGACCCCTCCATGACGTCGCCAAAGTATCGCTTGGGTGTGCGGTGCTCCTTGCCTTCAGGCGGCCCTTCGGTCGCTAGCTTGACAGCGTCCATCTTCGCCCACCAGACCTTGACATAGGAGAAGGCCAAACGCGCGCCCTCGATGCAGATGGATCGCTTGACGACGTCCATCCGAGGACAGGCATCCACCAGCCGCTTCACAAGGCCGGAGTAACTGCCGGGTATAGCTTCAGCTGGCCACAACCGGACTATCAAATCCTTCATGGCCAGTTCGGCCACCCTGTGCAGCTCGACCAGCTGTTTTAGCTGATCGCTGAAGGGCACCGGATGTTCCGGCGCAAGATATTGCGACCAGAGCAGCTTCTCCGTGGAGCTCCGTTCTTCGGCTCAGAAGAACTCCGCGGCATTGGACACACTTCATGGCAGATCAGCAAAAGCCCTTGGAGAACTCCGAATTCGGGTTAGTAAAAGATACTTCCTCTTCGCATATTTTCTTTGCATACTGAATGCCTTACTCGACGCGATCTTCCTGGCCTCCTGGATCTCTTGGAGGGCGCCCTGGGCCTCATTCCGGGCCATCTCCGCGCTCTGACGAACCTTGGAGCGTTCGGTCTCTTTAGCCGACGCATCACACTCCAGGATCTTGCACTTCTTCACCGCGTCCTGGACCTCTTGTTGGACCTCGTTGACGGCCTTGAGCTTCTTATGGGCAGCCTGCTCCTTGACGGCCTTCCCCTCGGCTTCGCCCAGGGCCTTTTTTAGGGCCTCGACCTCGGTCGTCGCTACTATACATATCATGACACTTCGGTCAAATGCATATCATATTACATTTTCGAATATGTAACGGGTTATCACATACCTTGTTTTTCTTGGAGTTGCCTCCTCACCTGGCCGAGCTCCTCCTCGGCCTGCTCCAGTCTCTGCTTCAGTCCGGAGACTTCGGCAGTATGCGAGGCCGCGGCTAACAGTGACGCCTGCGTATTCATTTCAGACAAATTTAGTTAGTTCCCTGCAATAAAGGATTGATCCTTTGTCCGGCTTTTCTTTCCGTACACCGGACAGTGTCTCAGGGGCTACTGTCTATATTGGGATTTTCGCTATTTACGTTGCTTACCTCAAAGCCTGTCAGCAGGCTATTACATGCTTCGGTTAGTCCGCTCTTGGCGGACTGAACCCTTTCAATCAACGTTCTCATAAGAACACGGTGCTAATCCACAATGGAAGCACCTCGCAGCGCTTCCAGCAGATTTTATCCGGTGCCCCTGGTTGGATAGGAGTCACCGTCGGAACAGGCACACCCCATTCTTTTGAAGGAGGCTGCGCACCGGAATCCGGAGCCGTGTCGGTCTCCAGAATCGAGTCCGGCTGAGGGCCGAACTGAGTACGGCCCTCATCACCAGTCTCCATGGGGATTGGCTCCCCTTGGTGCCCGGTGACGGAGGCTTTGCCTTCTGGCTCCTCCTGAGCCTCTCCCCGGCCTGGGAAGGTCCTTCGAGACAGCACCTCCGCGTCGCCCTTGGCCTTGGGATATTGAGCGGTCGGCAGTGACTCGCTAGCCATCGCCTTTGAATCCAACGAACCTCCTGACGAGGACCGCTGGGAGCTGTTGTGGGCCGGACTGTAATTACATAAATTAATCATGTCAATACCATAAAGAGGAGAGGCCGGATATATGGGTATGTACGAGTCCTAGCACTTACGATGCAGCCTGAGGCTTAGAGCGGGGGCGCCGCACCGGACTGCTTTCGACGTCCCACGCGGAGTTATCCACGTTGGCAGGGGAGTATCCGACAAACCAGCATCACCTGGATCATGTCGATAAGCTGGACATCTTTGTCCACCATACTCTGAATTCGCGTCTCCAGCGCTATCAGCTCGTCTGACGCTGACCAGTTGGGGCCTTTCTCCTTCTAGGAGGTGAGCCGCATAGGGGCTCCGGCCCTAAACTCGGGAGCCGCCGCCCAAGTGGTGCCGCGCGGCTCTGTAATGTAGAACCACTGCTTCTGCCACTCCTTGACCGTCTCCACAAAAGTGCCTGTGGGCCAAGTGACATTGGGCATCTTGCTCACCATGGTGCCTCCGCACTCCGCGTGCTGGCCGTCCACCACCTTTGGCTTCACATTGAAGACCTTGAGCCATAGGCCGAAGTGGGGATGGATGCGGAGGAAGGCCTCGCACACGACAATGAATGCCAAGATGTTGAGGAAAGAGTTTGGGGCTAGATCATGGCAATCTAGCCCGTAATAGTACATCAGTCTGCAGACAAAGGGGTGAAATGGAAACCCCAATCCGCGGACGAAGTGAGGGAGGAAAACTACCCTCTCAGTAGGCTCCGGGGTGGGGATGACTTGCCCCTTGGAGGCAGACGATGAGCGATTCCTTTCGCCAGGTACCCCGCCACCAGGATCTGGGTGATGTCCTTCTCCTTGACGGAGGAGACCATCCACTTGCCTTGGCCTCCGGATCCGGATATGGTTGAGTGCTTCCTCGAGATGGAAAAGATGGGAAGTTGGGCGCTGGAGCTCAAGAGTAGAAGGACGGAGAGGAAGAGGAGGCATGGGTGAAGAATAGAGATTCTTATCTCCTTATAGAGGCAGTGAATATTGAACGCCTCCCCACTCACCCTAAAACTCGCCTATTCCCAAGGGTTGTGCAAACGGCGCGGTTGGGTTACCCACGCCCGCATTGATGAGAATCCCGCAATAAGGGGACACGATATCTGCTTTGACAAGACATGCCAATGGTGACCGCGTCTCGAAACATGGAGCGGCAGACAAAAAATGGTTCGAATTATGACCGGACAGACGTGAGGCCATGTTACAAAAAGTTGTCAGCGGATTGGACTCATGTAAAGTTATATTCTCTCTGCGGTTGTGTGTGGTGTGTGTGTTACAGGTCCGGACACGTTCAATACGTCCGAAGACTATCTTGGAGTTCGGAAGGAGGAACCTGCCTTGCAATGCCGAAGACAGATCCAATCACCGGATACCTTGTCATTGAAGCCACTATTGAGGGAGTCCTGGACTAAGGGGTCCTCGGGCATCCGGCCTATTAGCCATGGGCCGGACTGATGGGCCGTGAAGATGCGAAGACCGAAGACTTCACCCGTGTCCGGATGGGATTCTCCTTGGCGTGGAAGGCAAGCTTGGCGACCAAATATGTAGATTACTTTCTTTGTAACCGACCTTGTGTAACCCTAGATCCTCCCAGTGTCTATATAAACCGGAGGACTTAGTCTGGAGGAGGGAGGGATAGATACTCATAACCATAGTCATACAGGCTAGACTTCTAGGGTTTAGTCATTACGATCTCGTGGTAGATCAACTCTTGTAATACTCATATTCATCAAGATCAATCAAGCAGGAAGTAGGGTATTACCTCCATAGAGAGGGCCCAAACCTGAGTAAACCTTGGACACACAGTTCGGGACCCGCTACCCGAGATCCGCCGGTTTTGACACCGACACACGCCCCCACCGGATCCCAGGAACCCGAGGAATCTCGGGTGGACCGCATCAGCGATCTCCCGGACGCCATCCTTGGGGAGATCATCTCGGTTCTTCCCACCAAGGATGGCTGCCACACCCAAGTCCTCTCAATTCTGTGGCGCCCTCTATGGTGCGTCGTGCCCCTTAATCTCGACTGTCGTCAGCTATCTCTCTTCAATGATTTTGAAATCCCCAGAGCCATCATCTCCTCCCACCAGGGCTCCGTTCAAAGCCTCAGCATCCCGTCATGCTACCTGAGCAAGCATACCATGCCCTACACGGTGGACGCCTGGCTGAAATCCCCTGAATTCAGAGAACTACAGCTGTTTGAGTTCTACTATTCCCCTGGAAATCACCTACTAGATACCGAACGCCATCTACCTGTGCCCTCAGCACCGATGTCCATCTCGCGGTTTTCCTCTTCTCTCCACACCGCCACCTTTGCGCTGTGCGACCTACCAGACAATCTGGTACTAAACCTTCGACTCCAATTTCTCAAGAAACTTTCACTTGTGCGGGTTCGTATATCGGAGGCCTCATTGCACAACATCATCCTCTACAGTTGCCCTGCCCTGGAGTGCTTGGTGCTTGTTTTCAGAGTTAGAATCGGTTGTCTCCAAATAAAGTCGCCTAACCTTGTAAGATTTGAATTTCTTTTGATGGAAGGCAGCTCATCATCCAAGATGCCCCTTTACTTCAAAGGTTGATCCTTGATTCTAGTTATTCACCATCCCAAATAACCGTCCTCTCTGTGTCTAAACAGGAGACCTTGGGTGTAATACATGATCTTTGTGCTCATTTCAAGATGGTGTTTGGCTCCACAGTTCTTCAGGTACTTTATATTATAATCTACACTCTGCGCATAAGTTATATATCATCTCGGAGTATACATTTTGTACTAATATTATGCTCTATGCTCAATGAAGAGTTTCTCCATGGATAGCCTATCAATGGTGCTGGATTCTGTCGAGATCTTACATATCCAAATGAATAGTTTTGATCTGAACAAGATTATTGGCTTGCTGCAATGCTTTCCATGCCTGGAGAAGTTGTATATAAAGGTGATAATTTCAGGCACATTGGAAGCCCGCATATAGTGTACTAGAATTAACAGTTCAGTTGTTGCTCTTTCCACACTCTTTTTTAGACCTTAACTGTTTTCAATCTTCATGTCTATTTAGGCAACAAGACGGGGTAAGAAAGTTATAACCAATCGGTGGATTCATAAGCACCGGGAATTTCTCACTTCTCATGACATTCGATTGAAGACAATAACGCTAGAACGAAATGTAGCCAACCATGCAAACACTAGATTTGTCACATTCTTCCTGCTGAATGCGAGGTTACTATTGTCCATCAGGCTTAACTTTATCAGCCCCATGGTTTTGACGGATGGGTATGTCGAAGAGCAAAAAAAGGTGTTTCAGGTGGGCAAAAGAGCTTCTGAACGTGCCGGGCTTCTATTTACAACGTATTGTGGTCATAATCCAGTAAATTTTACGACCCAGGATGTTCATTCTATGGACCTGACCGATCCATTAGACTGTGACTGCCGAAAACAGTGCTGGAGTTAGATGTTGTTGCCATTTTCAACTTGGGTTTTGTCTAAACCTGATGAACAATTAACCCTCGTGCTTTTGTACAGTTTGTAAGCTGGAGTTAGATGTTCTTGCCCTTTTCAACTCGGCTGTGACTGTCATATTTTCTTCGAAACAAAGCAAATGGCTTGCCATTTGTTTCATTTAGAGTGAAATATTGTAACAAATCCCAACCAAGGTAAATAACATCACTCTCGCCGGCTACTTGAGCTCACTGTGCATTACAGAAGCCAAGTGATTAGCCCCCACCAGCACCCACAAAACTTATTTCGAACTAGCACACCCAATGGGCTGTAAATTTTCATAGGAAAGGCTGCATGACCTTGACAGATTTGGATTCTGATATTTGGGACCCACGAGGAAATAGCCTATCCAAGGTGGTGTCGACTTACTAGCTAGTCAACAAAAGATTCTGCCTACCAGCCGTTGGATTGACATCCAACATATGTCGCGTATCTTCTATGTCTTGTCTTCTTCCTCCAGCCGCCCAAACCAAAGCACCCCGTCGGCTCGGCCTGCTCCCGCCTCCCATGGTTGCCTGCTCCTCCGCCGCCCTACCGTACCCTCCAACATTGGCCAGTCCATCCCTCTATTCCCCCACACGTCCTGTTATTCTCCGGCGACGACAGCCCCAACATGCACCCGCATCCGAACCAGTCAACCCTCGTACTCCCCTCCGCCTGCGACTGGACCGGTGCATCTTCCACGGCTCCTGTTCGTTCCGTCCGAGTCTTCGCCGTCGTCCTCAGCCTTGGTTCGCTCGCCATGCGCAGTGCGCTGCCCTCTTGCGTTGTCAACATCGTCAACAACCAAGAGGAGCAAGGAGAAGACTATATGTGGAGAGGATGACACTAGGGACCCACCAGCGTCATGGCAGTACGCAAGCAAGTGCCTTGTTATTACAAGCCCAAAAAATTGTTCCTCCTAATGGGTGGACATCTGGGGCTTAGGCCATTGTCAATGTAGTCAATAAACGAGAGAACTACACAAAGAGCGGCTGACACAAGGGACCCAGTAGGTCGCGCAGTTTTTATTTACTTTTTTTAGGAACAAGCAGTTGTTATTTGTACTAGTTTTGGCGATGGACCAGGGTAACAATGGGGCTGTGCGGGGGCTGTGGCCCGTCTAGCTAGGGCTTTCTTTATCTTTTCCACATCATGAGCCCACTTGTGTTTTTTTCTTGCTGAAAATGGCTAGCCCAGTTCTATTTTTTTAAGAAATACCCAAAAGAGGCGTACTTGCTTTATCAGCCCTGCTGGGCTGCAAATCTTTCAAGACGAGGAGAGTTTCATTCGGTTTGCCCAGAAATGGGCTATACATTTTTAAAACACATCAATCCGGGAATTAGTGTCAATTTTTTTTCATTACAAGATTTTTAATTCCATTAATTTTTATGCGTGGATAATTATTTGGATTTTATATTTATATAAATTATTTTTCTAAATAGTTTGAATGTGACTCGATATTTCGAGATTAAAAAAGTTGACTGCATGGAAGTATGCAAAATTTCGTATAATTTTTAACCGTGGCCACAATATGGGGTGTAATGCTAACAAAAAGAAGATGGGCTCCAAAAAAATCCATAAGAATTGGCAAATGGGCTGTAAATTATTAGAAATAATGGCAGATGGCAAATGGGCGTGGACGGCGCCGCAGACGCGTGTGCTCACGCATGAGCTCGGGGAAGACGACGGGGAGGGAACGGACGAGCACCAGAGGTCATGGAGACGAGCGGAGCTCGGGGACAAGAGAGGGAAGCTGCCGCGGCGCGAACGGAGCCGGTCGGCTACAGTTCGCCCGTGGGCGCACGGCAACGAGCGCCAGCGAGGAGGCTTCGGGAGGGGAGACGGCTCCAGGGAAACGGCGACAACGCGGGCTAGCTGTTGGACATGACGAGGCGCGCGAGCACGACGAACCGAGGAGGGGCCCGAGCAAAACGTCGCTCAGCTCGCGTCCATGGCGTGCCAGGACGGTGGTCACCGCGTGAGCTGGCTAGGAGAAGAGGCCAAGCGCTGCCTTGAGATGTCTAGTGATTAGTCCTTGCATACTAGAGGCCGAGGGAGGTGACGGATCATGCAGAAGTGTAGGGAGCAGAGGGGAGCAAGCTCGACAAGGTTGCTATATCAAATTTGGACGAGCACTACTGATCAACAGGGAAGGGCTAGGAGCCAAACAAGTTGTCTGGTGTGATTAGCTACAGAAGAACTATGATCCTGGAGATTTGGAGGTGATTTGGACCAATAATTAATATAATTGCTTTGCAACTGCATAATCTGGTCCAGAATAGAAATCATGATGATGCACTCAAATGGTGAAGCCACTTGAGGTGAACTTGGGCAGGGCAGAGTTATTTGGTCATATGAAGATGCTGAAAAAGGTTTCACACCATTTGGACAAACTAAAATGGTACTTCCTTTACAAACATCCCGACTGACCAGAAACTTGCAGAAATTCTAGAGGGAAAATGGCTAAATGGATTGAGCCACAACTTGGTGGAGGGAGTTTATATGGATAGGAGAAGGCCTAGGAAACTTTACAGCCATAATGAAGCAAGATAAAATATACTTGCTTCACAAACTGAAATTTTGGACAGAATGAAAGATTTGAAGCTGTGCTCACATTCAGGCATTAAATGAGCTCAACTTTGGTGGAGAGCTATGATTTGATGATATGAAGGACCATGCAAAAGTGCAACTCATTTGGATATGCCTAGATTGTACCTCCTTCACAAAGTTTCTTTCTGGACAGAAACTTTGGAAAATCATAATTAAATTACTACTAGGCTAATGAGGTTGAATTTTGGCATGTGGCAAAGATATGGATGGGAAAAGATGTCCAAGAAGTTTGGAGTCAATTGGGAAAATATAAATAGCACTTGCTTCACAATGTGCCATTTAGGACAGAATAGGAAAAGAATTATTGGGGAATTATTTTTGAACATGGAAATGAAAAGTTTTGCCATATTTGATGACGATAGGACCCAAACAATTTATGAGAATTATTTGGGAATTTTAGGAGTGATGGAAATATAGGTTGCTTCACAACCTAGGGCAATTAGGGTTATTCCTTTAATAGAAAAGGAATATTCCCAATAAAAAGAATATTTGGATTTGGTCCAAGGATGGAAATGGAAAGGTCTAGGGAAGGATTTGAGGACGACAAGCCACTCTGGAAACAAAGAAGAGGTCATCTTCTTCAGTTTTCAAACCACAAAGCCACAGAGAAAGAAAACTCAAGCAAAAACCTCAGAAAAACAAAAGAAAAAGAAAGGGCCAAAAATCAGGCTGTGACACCTAGTTTATTGGTCCCCTTCGTATTTAGTGTAAAATTTTGACCATAAATTTAACTAACAAAGTGTCAATGCTTGTGATAAAAAACTATAGCATTAAAAACTATGCTCAAATACGAATCCAGTGATATGATTTTTGGTGACATGAATTAACATTTTATTAGTTAGATAGATGGTCAAAGTTTGGCACAAAATACTAGTAGTGCTTTGCTACTTCTTGAGCTTGCGTTGATTTTTGCCTTGAAGAGGAAAGGGTGATGCAGCAAAGTAGAGATAAGTATTTCCCTCAATTAAGAACCAAGGTATCAATCCAGTAGGAGGCACAAGCAAGTCCCCAGTCTATGCACCTGCACAAAGTAATAAACACATGCACTCAACGCAAAAAAGGGGTTGTCAATCCCTTCACGGCCTTCAATAAAAGTGAGATCTAATAGAGATAGGTATACAAGATAAATGAAAAGGCAAACTAAAGTAAATATAAATAAATTGTAGCGAGGTATTTTTGGGTTTTTTTGTTTATAGATCTTAAAATATATGATGGAAAATAGACCCGGGGGCCATAGGTTTCACTAGAGGCTTCTCTCTTGAAAGAAAACATATGATGGGTAAACAAAGTACTGTCGAGAAATTGATAGAAAAGCCAAAGTTATGATGATATCCAAGGCAATGATTATGAATATAGGCATCACGTCCGTGTCAAGTAGACCGACTCCTGCCTACATCTACTACTATTACTCCACACATCGACCGCTATCCAACATGTATCTAGAGTATTAAGTTCATTAGAACGGAGTAACGCCTTAAGTAAGATGCCATGATTTAGAGGGATAAACTCAAGCAATGTGATGAAAACCCCATCTTTTTACCCTTAATGGCAACAATACAATACGTGCCTCACTACCCCTACTATGTCACTGGGTGAGGACACCGCCAGATTGAACCCAAAACTAAGCACCCCTCCCATTGCAAGAAATACCATTCTAGTAGGCCAAACCAAACCGATAATTCGAAGAGACATACAAAGATATTTAATCATGAATAAAAGAGTTCAGAAAGACTCAAATAATATTCATAGATAATCTGATCATAAATCCAAAATTCATCGGATCTCGACAAACACACCACAAAAGAGTATTACATCAGATAGAACTCCAAGAACATCGAGGAGAACATTGTATTGAAGGTCAGAGACAGAAGAATCCATCTAGATACTAGCTATGGACCCGTAGGTCTGTGGTAAACTACTCACGCTTCATCGAAAGGGAAATAAGGTTGATGTAGATGCCCTTCGTGATCAAATCGCCCTACGGTAGAGTGCCGGAAAAGGCCCAAGATGGGATCTCATGGGAACAGACGCTTGCGGCGGTGAAAAAGTATTTTGGTGGACGCTTCTGTTGGTATGGGAATATTTGGGAATTTATAGCACAAGAATTAGGGTTGGAGGACTCCCAAGGGTCCCATAAGCCCTCTGGCGCCCCCTGGGGCGCGGTTAGGAGGCTTGTGGCTTCCTCAGGAAGCTTTTGCCCCCCTCTCCAAGCTCCATGGATGTCTTCTGCTCCAAGAAAAATCATGATAAAGTTTTATTCCGTTTGGACTCCGTTTGATATTCCTTTTCTGTAAAACTCAAAAACAAGGAAAAAAATAGAAACAGGCACTAGCCTTAGGTTAATAGGTTAGTCCCAAAAATAATATAAAATGGCATATTAATGCATGTAAAACATCCAAAACAGATAATATAATAGCATTCAACACTTGCACTTAACGCAAAAACTAATAGACACTTGCACTCAACGCGAAAAAGGGGATGGCAATCCCTTCACGGTCTCGAACAAAAGTGGTACCTAATAGAGATATGTATAAAAGATAAATAAAAAGGCAAACTAAAGTAAATATAAATAAATTGCAGCGAGGTATTTTTGGGTTTTTTGGTTTATAGATCTAAGCATATATGATGGAAAATAGACCCGCGGGCCATAGGTTTCACTAGAGGCTTCTCTCTTGAAAGAAAACATACGGTGGGTAAACAAATTACTGTCAAGCAATTGATAGAAAAGTGCAAAGTAATAACGATATCCAAGGCAATGATTATTAATATAGGCATCACGTCCGTGTCAAGTAGACCGACTCCTGCCTCCTCACTGTAAAGAACCGTATTGCACCCTACTGACCAGCCACATAGTCTACGTGGCACTTTATTCACTAGTTAAATTGCCACCTGGTTTCTGGATCCCACCTGTCAGCTGGTAGAGCAAAGACGACGGGAGTCCAACCCTTGCGCCTGAACCACCCTAGCTATGTATGTGAGTTAATGCATGTGTATTCCCTCGGTCCGTGAAAAATTGTACATCTAGCATTAGAAAATTTTCCAACAAAGAGTGTACATCTACACTTCCAATGCACTTAGCCTATAATCTAATCGGTATTGCTTGAATAATGCAACAACTTGTGCTCTAGCTATAGGCTGCATGTCTATCCTTAATTACAGCATGCAACAACCTTCCTTTAATCTTCTTCTCTTGGTCAATGGTCGCATGCACACATAAAGCAAACTATTGGAATTTTGCAAAAGGATACCCGCACCTCTGTTGTTCATCCTTATCTCCCACAACTTCATTGTTGAGTAATTAAAAAAGGAAGCCTCTGGAACAATCTGGCATGGTGGCCACTGCTGGCGTCGTCCATCCCCATGCCCTGCAAAGTCCGATCACCAATCACCACCGCGCCCCACTCCTCCTCGCCTAATCTCTCATCTTTCTCGAGATATCATTTCTTCGATGAAATTCTCGAGATTCCATGTTTGATGAAATTCTTGAGATATCATTAGTTTTTACACATGGGATTACTCCTGCATGGTTCAATCATAACAGGTCTTTGTAAAAAAAATGCATCTTGATGTTCCGTGCAATGCACGGGCATCTTGCTAGTACTCCTATAGAAGACTTCGTTGGTGATGATGGTGTGTCTGCCATCCGTCATTTCTGACCATTAGATCTACGTCTAACGATTGTGAGGTAAGTTGTTGCATTTTCACAACAATTTCCCACTTCTCTACCCAATTTGCAGAAAACCCCTTGTATCTTAAAACCAACCACATCCCTCCCTCACCTCATCAAAACATCCCAAGGAATATATTCTGATTGAAACATAATATATTTTTAGAGATATATGTATATCAAAATTAGAGTGTTTTCTATCAAGTTTGTGAATAAGTATTATTCTAATTATGATCCATTGCAACGCACGTGCACATTGATAGTATTTCCAACCATGCAAAAAAATCGCTAGTATTTCCATAGTTTCGTGTTTTCCATCAAGATATTAGTCACTCATATCAATACTTAGTTTGGATTACATACACATAGGCATTATGTAATTAGCCATGCTTATTGGCTTCCAAAGCTTAACTTCCACTCCTACTTACAGTATGTAGAGTATTTAACAAAAAACTACCAGTTTCAACCAGCCCTAGGAAGAAACTACTTTACAAAAAATAGCAAAAGAATACCCATAATTTCTTAATCCGCGCCAAAAACTACTACCTAGTGCCGATTAGGCTCACTTAAACCCATTTATGACAGGGTTGGACCACATGTCCGTGCTGACGAGGCACCTTAAATCAACACCGTCTATTTGACCGTTGTGTTGACCGTTAAGACACGAGGGACCCAGATCTGAGCATCTATCCTCTTCTTCCTCCGCCAATCATTATTTTTCCTGACATTACTCCAAACAGTTCTTATGCGTGTTCGTCGATGGCGTCGGTGATGAGCGAGCTGGCCGCCGCTCCGCCGGACGGGCCGTATGCCGCGCTGGCCTCTGCACGGGTTGGCTGGCTGGCCCGAGCGTGGCTCAGGCGCGAGCAATCCGCCGCGCTGGCCTTTGCTCGAGCCACATGGCTGGCCTTAGCGCGGCGCGCGCGTGCAAGCGGCCGCACCGCCGGGCCAGCCTATGTGTAAACCTTGCAGACAAGCATCTAGATGCATCCAGCAGGGTGTGTGCTAGCTTGGCTAGCTAGCAGCCGCGAGCGCTGCACGGAGCTGGCATCCGGGCTACCGCAAGATGGGCTCTGCGCCGCCGGCACTTTTGACCGCGCCTTCTACCGGCGGCGGTAGCTGCATCCCATGGCCGAGGATGACTAGGTGGACGGGCCGGATATAGGAGGTCACTCGGGGATTTTTGTCCAGACTGACATGTAGGTCCCACAAGTCATAACGCCTAACTTGCCGGTCAAATAGACGGCGTTGACTTAAGGGGCGACATGGGTTGAAACGTGCCTATAACGGCACTTGGTAGTTTATTACGACGGATTAAGAAAATTTCGGTATGTCTTTGCTAATTTTTGTAGAGTAGTGATTTCTTGGTAGGGCTGGTTAGAAAGTGCTAGTTTCTTGGTAGTGGTTTCTTGTAAGGAACGATGTACTAGCGACAAAAGGTGACACTAGGTTGCGTTGTACTACTAGTGGTCGCGGGAGTGTATAGCTCATTTGGTGGGTTCGATCCCGGCCAAACGCATGGCGGCCATTTTTAAAGTATTAGCCTCGCTGCGAGCCAATATTGTATACTGTTAGCTTGACTTTTGAAGTCGAATAGATGTGTCACACCACAATCTGGATGCACTGGATAGCCCAGCCACGTGAACAGGGTTTCCCTCCCATCATCTCGTGGCTCGCGTACTAGAGTAGTACTAGTACTCCTATATATCAATTTACATCGTGCAACGTTTCTCGCCTGCGTGCTCGCCCTAGCCGCACCTCGCTTGCTGCTTCCTCATTAGCTACCATCTTTACACTAGCGCCTCCCAATTAAGCCCGAGGAGCAGGAAAAGCCTGGCACGGCATTGGGAACTATGCAATATGGCTCTGTACATACTCTGTAGCTTATGGCGGTGCACGCATGGACTTCGCTCCATTATCGGCTCTAAACTCTATAAAAAATCCACTTGAGGTGTTTTCTTTTAAAACGGAGGCAAAAGGTTTGCCTCATCTCATTAATATAAAGAAGGAAGGACCAACAAACAAAGTTCGACGAGATCCATTACACCTCCACAAATGGAAGCGAAAAGCCTAGTCTCGTTGTATCAAAGAACTCAAATGTTCTGCCCCCGCAGTAACCGTTGCTAATAAACAGGTTGCTAGTGTGTGCGTGAGAGGAGCGACTGAGTAGGCCAACTATGCGCTTGAATAGAGCACGGAGAGTACGTAGGTGTACTTTCCCTGCATCGATAGGACGACAATGGTTCTAGAGAATAGTAGTACCCTCCACTTGCAACTGTAGCACCTCGGCCTTGAGATTCAAGAGTTCAAAACTGGTGCACTATAGAATACAGTACATCGCACTACTAGCTGAGAAAGTACTACTGCTATAGTACTACGTAGTAAATAATAGCTGCACCATCGCACTACCACTATGCGTGCCCACATAACTACCTTAACGAAGGGACGAGGCCCTGCGGTTATGCTCTTATCTCCTCCTCACCAGTTCCCCTCCCCACAAGAGATCAAGGCAGTTCGTCGCTGTTGACATGGATCCGCCAGCCGGTTCTCCTCCTCATCAGGGCTGGGAGACCTTGGATGATGATCCTGTGGGAGAAATCGCACGCCGTTCCGACGTCCTCACCGCCGCCAGACTCGGTGGTTCCTGCACCAACTATTTTAAGATGGTGCGTAAACAGGCTTGGGAAAAGGCCATGCTTGTTTGTCTTCCATGCATTCTCGATACAGTCCACCGCTACCTAGCCGTGGTTGCACGTTGACTCCGCTAGAGTTGCCGATGTTGAGAGGTAGTCGGATTTTGTCCGATGATTAGGTCAGTCATGGTGTTTGATCATGTAGCGTATATTCTAAATATAGTACTTAGTTATTCCATCCCATACTTTTCTAGTTTCCCACCATCTTATATATAGGTCTGGGTTGGTGCCAACAGAGATTAGCTTGCACACCTTCGGCCGGATACCACCATCATTTTGCACAACACCCATAGCAGTGCGGCCGTTCCCATAGACCCCTTCTCCACCATTGGGATCGACCTTCCAGACTGGTTGGTCGTGAATATGTATGATGATGCCTACATGAGATTGAAGAAGATAGCAATTGAGGACCCGCCGACAAAGCGACGCAGCTACGACGATTACTATCTCATCACGGTGTTCGACATAAGGATTGCCATCAATACAAATGGCCGTGATGGCAGAGGCTGGCACATGTTGGCCGTGACCGGTTTGTACCCCTACACGTTCAAGGACGCCGTGTGCCATGTAGGCCGCATCTTCCCGGTGACAAGCCAGGGGACTTGTTTCATCTGGTTTCCATCCTACGGTACGGGAGATTACAAACGGAATGCACAAACCATCATTTGCATCCCTAACAGTACTCCATTATTTTGAAGGGACCAGTCATCCCACGATCAAAATAAGATCGCTGATTTTGGATGTGCATTTACATCCGTTATTCGGTGTAACCTGGAACCTTGTAGCTGAGTTTGGCATATCGGGTCAACTATCTTAGTAGTCGTTACCCATGGTACGACTGATGTGCGACATGGTCAGATGATCTACCATGATCAGACCGTCACCTGCTACCCAGGTATTCCATTTTCTCATTGCTGTGTGTTAGAGTAGTAGTACTTGTTAGTTCTTTTCTTTTCTTGACTGGGACATGTTTAATAGTACTAGTACTACAATTTAGTATTAGATTTTTTAACCCTCTCGCCTTCTCTTTCATTGTAGTAGTAAGGAGTACTTACTAGTACTAGTACTTTTTACCTTGGAGGACGCGTATATCTAGCTAGGCCCTTGAAGACTTGAACCCACTAGCTCCCACCATTTTTTTCCATGTCTTACTATCTCATCCATGTAGACGAGAGTGGCTATATATAATAAGCCGATTATTTGACTTCCTCTATACTGGAGTAGTACTACTTGCTGCACAATATTACTGACCACCATATTTGAGCACAACATTATCATGCATGGACCTTGACCATGTACGTCACCATGTGTCCAGATCTGAGATGCCGCGTGTACCAGATGAATGGCACCGAGTTCGACCCCCGTGATGCTATGTGGGTGCCGAGGAACACTCTTGGAGAGTACTCACTTTTCATTGGGGACAGCTACCCCATCGTGAAGTAGATGCCACCTTCCGTGCACGACACCGAAGGCCTGCCGTTCATGAAGCATGGTTGTGTCTTCAGTGCGCACCGCCGGATGAATGACATGCTGGGACACGCTATCTCTAATTTATGCCGCTTCACCTTGGATGAGTCTCCATCGTGTGGAACCGGACTAGAAAGCCGCGACAATTATTCCCATTGCCCACCGCTATTGATCATTTCATTTATGAAAAACACATGGGACTGGAACCTGGAGAAGGACCTGTAACGTGTAAGTGGAGTATGGTAAATTGTGAATGGTAGTGTTGTAAATATATGTAGAGTAGTCATGCACAAATTTATCACATGAAGTGAGGATGAACTTGTGTGGCATGATGGAATTTATCCTTTAGAATTTATTGTTAGTAAATGTGTCATGTGTACGTGCAACTTGTGTGCCTGTTGCACAGGCTCCAACACGCTCTGTGAGAAAAAAGGTGGCACCACTTTGGCTATAGGTGACGTGGTGGCATCATACAGTAGCGATCGTTGGCTATAGTTGTAATACTAGGACAACAACTCCAATAAACCTTGCTCTTGGCTCTTCGCCTCTTTGGGACGTTCAACAGTTCGTACTACTGTGAACCTTGCACTTGTCTCTTCGCCTCTTCAGAAGGTCCAACAATGTCATTACAATATGCTTCTGGCAATCTGACACCGAATGAACTGCTGCACGCCCATCTCGAGGGCGAGGGAGAGGGTGATGTAGTCAAAACGATCTCCTCGTCCTACGAGCCACCGCGCGCGTGGGTGAGGGAGAGGGCGTAGGTGTAGGTAGTAAGCAAGCTCACCTCGTCTTTTGAGCCACTGAGCATGGGCGAGGGAGAGGGCGTAGTAAGCAAGATTCTCCTCATTCGATGAGTTGATGGGACACATCAAAGTAGTACTCCATACCGCATCCTTTCAGATTAATATGGCTTAATTTGAAACGCGACAAATACAGTAGCGGTCAACGTATGTAACAATACGGTCATTGGAGTTCATAGTACTACGCTCATTTCGGTCACTATATAGTTTTGCGGTGATTATAGGGTCACTAGCTCACCGTAGAGAACCGTATTGCACCCTGCTGACTGGCCACATAGTCGACGTGGCACTTTGTTGACTGGTTAAATTGCCACCTGGTTTCTGGGTCCCACCTGTCAGCTGGCAGAGCAAAGACGATGGAAGTCCAACCCTTGCGCGTGAACCACCCTAGCTGTGTATGTGAGTGCATGCATGTGTACTCCCTCGATCCATGAAAAATTGTACATCTAACATTAGAAATTTTTCCAACAAAGAGTCTACATCTACACTTCCAATGCACTTAGCCTATAATCTAATCGGTATTGCTTGACTAATGCAATAACTTGTGCTCTAGCTATAGGCTGCATGTCTATCCTTAATTACAGCATGCAACAACCTTGATTTAATCTTCTTCTCTTGGTCAATGGTCGCATGCACACATAAGTCTGCTACTTTTGGGTGTTAATCTCTACTCTTATAAAAAACTGAGTTGGTGATGATGGTGTGCCTGTCATTTTGCAACATAGACCGTCCGATCTATATCTGACAGGTAGAAAGCAAATTATGGCAAATTTGCAAAAGGATACCCGCACCTCTCTCGTTCATCCTTATCACCCACAACTTCATCGTTGAGTAATTAAAAAAGGAAGCCTCTGGAAAAATCTGCCATGGTGACCGCTATCGGCATTGTCCACCCCCATGCCTCCGCTAAGTCCGACAACCAATCAGCTCCGCGCCCCACTCCTCCTCACCTTATCTCTCATATTTCTCGAGACATCCATTTTTCGATGAAATTCTCGAGATATCATTAGTTTTTACACATGGGATTACTCCTGCATGGGTCAATCACAACATGTGTTTTCTAAAAAAATGCATCTTGGTGTTTCGTGCAATGCATGGGCATCTTGCTAGTTATGCCATGAAGTTCTAGTTCCTCTTGGTCCATGTGTAAATATCTATATGTACAGTCTTTCACGGACGGAGGGAGTAGGTTGAGCACTTGAGCGCGAGCGTGTGTTTTGTGTCATGTGCCGTGTGCCGCATGCATGTGTGAGTGTTGTGTGTGTGCATGTGTATGTGTGAGTGTTGCATGCATGCATGCATGCATGCATGAGGCTTCTACTCCCTCCCATCGACATGTACAAATTTCAAGCTTCATTAAAACGTTGCATGCAATAATTAAGAGAAAACTCACCAATGCATGTAAAAGTTCTGGTCTTTTGTTCTTCACGCATGCATTCCAATTAATACGTTAGTAAACACAATTTTCTTGAGGAAAATGAGCCCATTATTGAGTACTTTTGAAAAAATTCTTCGGGCACTCATCATGTCCTACTACCTTCATTGATGATTTTTTTATTAACCTGCATATAAACCTCCGTCCTGGTTTATTGGTCCCATTCGTATTTAGTGTAAAATTTTGACCGTAAATTTAACAAACAAAGTGTCAATGCCTGTCATAAAAACTATACCATTAAATACTATGTTCAAATACGAATGCAGTGTTATGATTTTTGGTGACATGAATGAAAATTTTATTAGTTAAATAGATGGTCAAAGTTTGACACAAAATACTAGTAGTACTTTGCTACTTCTTGAGCTTGTGTTGATTTTTCCCTCGAAGAGGAAAGGGTGATGCAGCAAAGTAGAGATAAGTACTTCCCTCAGTTAAGAACCAATGTATCAATCCAGTAGGAGGTGCAAGCAAGTCCCCAATCTATGCACCTGCACAAACTAACAAACACTTGCACTCAACGCAAAAAAGAGGTTGTCAATCCCTTCACAGTCTCGGACAAGATCTAATAGAGCTAGGTATAAAAGATAAATAAAAAGGCAAACTAAAGTAAATATAAATAAATTACAGTGAGGTATTTTTGGGTATTTTGGTTTATAGATCTGAAAATATATGATGGAAAATAGACCCGGGGGCCATAGGTTTCACTAGAGGCTTCTCTCTTGAAAGAAAACATACGATGGGTAAACAAATTACTGTCGAGCAATTGATAGAAAAGCACAAAGTTATGACGATATCCAAGGCAATGATTATGAATATAGGCATGACGTCCGTGTCAAGTAGACCGACTCCTGCCTACATCTACTACTATTACTCCACACATCGACCGCTATCCACCATGCATCTAGAGTATTAAGTTCATAAGAACGGAGTAACGCCTTAAGTAAGATGACATGATGTAGGATCAACTCAAGCAATATGATGAAAATCCCATCTTTTTACCCTTGATGGAAACAATACAATACGTGCCTCGCTACCCCTACTATGTCATTGGGTGAGGACACCGCAAGATTGGACCCAACACTAAGCACCCCTCCCATTGCAAGAAATACCAATCTAGTAGGCCAAACCAAACCGATAATTCAAAGAGAAATACAAAGATATTTAACCATGCATAAAAGAGTTCAGAAAGGACTCAAATAATATTCATACATAATCTGATCGTAAATCCATATTTCATCGAATCTCGACAAACACACCACATAAGAATATTACATCGGATAGAACTCCAAGAACATCGAGGAGAACATTGTATTGAAGATCAACGAGAGAGAAGAAGCCATCTAGCTTCTAGCTATGGACCCGTAGGTCTGTGGTAAACTACTCACGCTTCATCGAAAGGGCGATAATGTTGATGTAGATGCCCTTCGTGATCAAATGCCCCTCCGGTAGGGTGCCGAAAAAGGCCCCAAGATGGGATCTCACGGAATAGAGGCTTGTGGCGGCAAAAAAGTATTTTGGTGGACGCTTCTGTTGATTTGGGAATATTTGGGAATTTATAGGCCTTGTGGTGCTACCGCTGCACGAACTCATGCCAAACTCGAGATTTGTTTCTTTACTATACATGCACCAATGATTTAATGGACATTGTAATCTCAACATGTGATGGGGAGCTCTAAATTTGAATTTGAAACTCATAAAACGAAAAAATTCAAAACAACTAAACTCGGAGAGTTGGTGATGATGGTGTGCCTGCCATCCTGCACTATAGGCCGTCTGATTTATATCTGACGAATAGGAAGGAAACTATGGCAATTTTGCAAAAATATACCCACACCCCTCTCCACATTTGCAAATAAGGCCTTCCCTCGTTCATCCTTTTCTCTCACAAGATAAACTACTCTCATAAATGCATCTTGATGTTCCGTGCAACGCATGGGCATCTTGCTAGTCTCTTAGAAGATAAACTACTCATTCAAATGCATCTTGATGTTCTGTGCAACGCACATGCATCTAGCTAGTTTCTTTTAAAATAGTTACTGCGATAATTGGGTTGAAGTGATATATTTTATGTCTGCCCCAAATGATTTCAGATTCACTAGTGGTAACAAAGAAAAGGTTGTCTTGTTAATTAACAGAAAACAGGGTGAAAACTATCACATGAGGCTGGTAAAAACAAGGCCCACTAGGTTCAGCGTCATCGTCACTACAGCTATGCCCGCGCGAGAAGTCTACATATCGAGGGGGCCACGGAGAAAAAGACGTATTGAGTGTGTCTGAGCGAGGCACAGAGACGCAATATTTGAGAGAGAAACCAATTGACAGATTAAGATCAGAGCAAGTTGTCACCCTTCTGCTGTCATTGTTGGGGTTGGCAGGGGTGGGGTGGGGAAGGGAGAGAAAGACGTATCGAGAATGTGCGCGTTAGGCACAGAGGCACAACTAGCGAGTGTGTGTGTATGTGTGTGTGTGTTTGAAAGAGGAGTAGATAGATTACTATCAAGATCGAGGTGCCACCCTACTCCTTCGGTGTCGGGTAGTGTGCGTGTGTGTGTTTGAGAGAGAAGACAGTCGATAGATTAGTATCAAGATGAAGTGTCACCCTACTCCTTCGGTGTCAGGAAGTATGTGTGTGGGTGGGGGGAGTGACACTTACATATCTCTACTCTTACAAAAAACAGAGTTGGTGATGATGGTGTTCCTGCCATCCTGCAATATAGGCCATCCGATTTATATCTGACGGATAGGAAGGAAACTATGGCAATTTTGCAAAAACATACCAACACCCCTCTCCACATTTGCAAATAATGCATTCCCTCGTTCATCCTTTTCTCCCACAAGATCAACTACTCATACAAATGCATCTTGATGTTCCATGCAACACATGGGCATCTTGCTAGTAGGGAGAAGGAGTTTGTGTGACACATATCTATATTAAGGGATAGGTAGATAGCATGTGTGCGAGGCATACTTATAAGCATCACGGGAGATAAACAAATGGCGTGCATGCAAGTGCCGGAAAAAATGAAGCGATAAACAATGTCTACGCGCACGCGCGCGCGCGTTTGTGTGTGTGTGTGTGTGTGTGTGAGAGAGAGAGAGAGAGAGACAGAGAGCGAAATCTCAAAACAATAGGTGCTCTGCTTGAATCCCATTGTATGTGTTCATATGGTTCCGAAACTCGAGTTAACCTTAGGCATATGTGTGAGAGACATAATTATACTTGGAGACATTAGTGGCTATGGGTGGGCAGAATTAAAGGGGTGGGCGTGTTCGACAGAGAGAGCGTGTCTGTTTGTGTGTGAGAAACTTGTAGGACGGGGTAGAAAGACAAATTCTAACCTTGACGGAGGGAGATAAATACAAGAAGTGTGCGTGTGTGATTTCGATGCCCACGGGGAAATGAGATATGTATGCGTGCGAGAGAGATTGCACAATTCATTCACGTATCACTATCTAGTGATCGTGGACGCGCATCGCTTGAACATAAATTAATATCTAGTTCGTATCATGGCCAAAGGTACAATATCTAAATAAACCTTTTCAATTGTGCATGCCAAAGTTACAGTGATGTTTCTTCAAACAACCAATGTAGCTATCATGTACATGCACCATTGTTACTCCTGCATTCAAATTCATTAGTCTTGGATGATTTAAGGTTCTATTATGAAGAAATATATGTAATATTCATATATGAATTGAACGGGTACGTAATTTATGAAATGGAGGCTATGTAATAATATGAGGTAACACTTTTAACTAGCGGACTACAATATCCATTTATTTTGTGGGACTACAATATCCATTTCTTTTTGTGTGCCTCTACACTAACACGTCAATGCATTATGTTTAAATTAAATAACCAATGGCACTAAATTATCTATTTACATGAGAAATACATAGGCTGAGCGTTTGATCCCTTTTTTTTGTGAACGCGCCTCTACACCCGTACGATTGACCGCACCCGTGTGAAAGTCCAAGTTATCGGTGCATCATCCCGAGTTATTGTATTTTTTTTCTGGGGTGGACTTCACACAAGTTATTAACTGTTGACGCGTGCCCTGTGTACACAGTCTCGCTTGACCTTCCCGCTAGCACGGTCCAAAATTAGTTGAAATTGGATACGAACGATCCCGTGGGCGGCAAAATCTCCCACCTCCTTCTAAAATTTCCGTCACCTAGTCTTTAGCATGCGAAATTCCCCTTTTGTCCTTGGTACACGGAGAACAATAGTTACAATACCGCCCTCATCTACATAATAGGTCGGGGCTGCTTTGGTAACTTCTGCCCCCCCACCACACGGCACCCCCATTTCCTCTCCCCTGCCGCAAAAATGACTAACTACACAGCTCCAGAGCATCTTACGTCACGCCGTCCGTACTTCATCGGCCTTTCTACCCCTCCCATCTCGAAACCCTAGACTGCTCATCCACCATCGTACCAGAGCCCATTCACTGCTAGCGGCGTCCACCTCGCCAGATCTGCTTCTGCGGCCGCATTTACCCCTCCCACCTCCACTAGAAACAAGTAGACTGCTCATCCACCACTGTACCACAACCCATTCAGTGCCAGCCTTGTCCACGGCGCCGGATCTGCTTCGCCGGTACTCTCATCAACCACAGCACATTTGCAGCGGCTCATTCACACTCCCCACCATAGACGCTTCCACACCCCCCGGAGCCGCCCCACTGACGCCCCCGTCGACGACCTCTGCTCCTCTTCGCAGACACCTTCCTCAACCCTACCGGAGCCGCTTCACCGACACCATTGTTAACCCTACTAGAGTAGCTTCTCCCATACCATTCTCAACCCTACCGGGGCCGCTTTGCCAACTCATAACTCCACGCCCACAGATCCGATCGTCGCACCCTAATCCAACCTACCGGAGCAACTTCTAACGCCCCATCCACGGCCGCAGATCCACATCATCAACACCATCCTTAACCCAACCACTAGAGCAGCTTCAACGACGCCCTCGTCCATGGCCATAGATCCGCTTCGCCCACACCATAGTCCACCCTACCGGAGCCGCTCGACAAACACCCTACTGGACGGTTCTAGATCTCCTTACCGGACCCCGACAGCCAGCGCAGCGTCATCACCCTTGACGTTTCTAACCTAATTCCCACCATCTAGAAAGATGCCAAGCACCCGCCGCGGCCTAGGTACTTCACCTTTAAACCCGTCCAGCATCACTTGCCCGATGTACTTCAAATATACTAACATGTCGCTGTTACCTGTTATGCAGCTGGCAAAAACTACAAGGACGATGTTTCTCCTAGATCTAACAACTTGGCCAACCAAGATCCTGGACTGAGGCATTGCTATGATCTTGTAAGTGCGTCCCTCTCTCTTGTATTGTTGTGTGCCTACCAGCGTGCTTTGCTAGGATTTGTGACCAGTAATCCCTTTGTGCAGACAATGATTTCTACTACTGGCTGCTAAATTAGATATGTAGATGTCATACATGATACTACCTCGTACCTCCGTTCCTAAATATATGTCTTTCTAGAGATTCCACTATAGGCTACATACGAAGCAAAATGAGTGAATCTACACTCGAAAATGCATCTATATACATCTATATGTGGTACATACTGGAATCTCTACAAAGACATATATTTAGGAACAGAGGTAGTATATTACACAAAACCGTAGGTGGCATGTAGGAATTCCAGTGCACTACATTAGGCTCCCTTAGAGTGCATGCTAGTCCAGCACACGGAGTCATGGCTAGTTTATGCTACGCACACAATCGTTAATTGGTGGTTTAAATATGCGCAAGGGATATGAAATGTATTATCATGTAGAGATGTCTGAAATTAGCCATGTCAACTTGCAGATAGGGTTACACAATGAAAAAGTACAAGATCCATGTGGCAATTTCATGGAACATCGCAAAAAAGGAGAGGCAGCGGTGAGCCTATACAGTGTGCTATGGTAGGTCACTCCTCCATTGCAATCATCGTAATGTTATTTGTATGTCAGTTCTATTGGCCAAGTTTCTTAGGGACAGTTATTACGAGTTATCCTAAGGAAATAAGCACATGTGAATATAAGCTCAAGGTAATAAGTCAACCAGTTCTTTTCATTGCCTTCCTTTTCAGCTTATCTTTGGTATGATCAGTGAAAAGTCTAGATTGCATTATATTTTGTCATTTTTCTGCCCATATGAAAATTAATTTGACTTGCAAACATCACAAATTGAACCCACTTCAGTAATTAATATGATAGGAAAACATACCATCACTATTTGTTCAAAATGCAAATACAAAGATACCATCTACTTGGCACAATCTACTTTGGTCAATGTCTTCCATAGAGATCCCATTGCCTAATTTAAATGAAGAACGCATGACCCACATTTAAATGAAGAACAATTATTTATTGAAATTCGATGGTCCAAGTGGCTGGTTATTATCATATAGCAGCACCACCTGAAAGCATCATATAGCAGTAGCAGCTCATAGCAACTCATCATACAACAGCAGCAGCAGCAGTGTGCAATTCATCATATACCAGCAGCAGCTCATAACAATTCATCATATAGCAGCAGCAGGAGCGACTCATAGCAATTCATCATATAGCAGCAGCAGAAGCAGCTCATAGCAATTCATCATATAGCAGTAGCAGGAGCAGCTTATAGCAACTCATCATATAGCAGCAGCAGCTCATAGCAATTCATCACATAGCAGCAGCAGCTCATAGCAATTCATCATATAGCAGCATCAGGAGCAGCTCATAGCAATGCATCATATAGCAGCAGCAGAAGCAGCTCATAGCAATTCATCATATAGTGGATCAGAATGAAAATTTAGCAAAAAATCAGAGGAGATCATCACCTTGTTGGATGAGCTCATCCTTCAATAGCACCTCAAGGCCACGGCCTAGGAGGAGGGGAGGGGAATAAGGTGCCTTCTGTCGTAGTGTGGCATCAACCCTAGTTGTGCGGTGCCCGCTGGAGTAGTGCGTTTGACGGACCACAGTGGAGCAGCTGCTGGAGACCATGAGAATGAGGGGCGGCGCCAGAGGAAGGAGCAGCAGGGGAGATTTGGCCCTACCCCCGTCCATGTAGCCTAGCTGGACAGAGCATAATCGAGGACGAGGCCAAATGGGACCAGTGGCGACGGCTCGCTGGAGGAACCCTAGCGCTGCAGGCAGGGGATCGATGTAGAGGGAAAGGGGAGAGGAGATGCAAGCGGGCAGGGCAATTGCGTTTTGAGGGTAATATAGGTAGACAACAAAGTCATTTCACTATTCCCCTTCCCTTCAATTTTTAGTGAGCTTCTACCCGAAACACCCCCTCCAAAGCAAAATAAGTTAAGCCCAAGCCCATAACTAAAAAATGACTTCTTTACATCTTTTATGGCTTATTTTGACAGTAAGCTCTGAAAAGGTGGAATAGAAATGGCCCTTAACCTGCAATTCAATTGTGCGTGAAATTATGAGTCACTCCTACCTGCTATAGTGTACATTTAGGCATCATCATACATGCATAACCTAATACATGTGCATTCCATTGTAGAATTTGGAATATGCAATGTTTATGTTAGTTCATACGTGCACATGATGTTTAAATGCCCCTTAAATCTGGTCAGTCAAGTGATGGTCTTTAAGCCTCCTTCTTTGCTTCTTTTCTTTATACATCTGTTCAATTGCTTGTTTGCATCAGCCAGCCATACCAGAACTGTTTGCTTTGATTACTTGTTGTTCTTGACCTAACACTCTAATAGAGCTTGTCAACGATTTAAACACTAAGGGCTGCTGTAGTGGGGGATTGTCTAACTCATAGGTGACATAAAGGTTTGGATGTACACTAAAGTAGGCTCTCCAAGAGTACCTGGAGATCCAGTTCGAAGGTATGCCTAGTTTTTACATAGTGCACACATAGTAAATGCTCATTTCATTGTGTGCAAGTGCAAGAGATGTGGCATGTTTCATTATGTGGTGTTGTTTTCTTATAATCTCATCCTTTTGTGTTGTTCACAGACTAGAAAGTATGCATATTTATCTTCCAAGGAGATGAGTAACTAGTTTGTGTCACCTTGCAGAGGGGGTGCAATGAAGATAAGATTGAGGATTTCCATGTACAAGATGTTAGGAACGAGCCTTGCAAGAGAAGTAGGAGCAGCGCTAAGCCTGTTCAACCAGTTAAGGTAAGTCACTTTATCCAACTCAACAGTTCAATTCCTTGTTTGTTTCAGGCATAGTTAATTTGCCCTTTTCAATTGCTTTATTTGTCCTCACTTAATGAGATTCCCAAACAATGATGCCTGATGTTGGGTACTTGTATAACTATTAGTGGACATAATTAAAGGCCTTTCCATTTAATTACTCTGGCGAAGTGTGCATGAAGCTTTGAAGTCTATTAACCAACTATTACTGCATGAGGCTCACAATCTAGTTTATACTAGGCTAATGATTGCATAGCTTTTCTTTGCTGTAGTAGGTTGGTATGAATCCCTCTGCTGTTCATTATGCTCCCTAAGACTTTAATTGAGCTACAGAATGGCAACTGCTTGCTTACTTATACGCAACGTGTTGTCTAAATTTGTAGCCTGTCTGTGTTTTGGATTTGGCCCCAACATCATGCTCCTTTGGTGAGCTAAGAGAGATTTCTGTCTGCAGGCTGCACAGACTACCATTTTGATTATTTTAAAAATATCAAATGCTTATTGTCGTGGAATTGTCACGACAGATGTCCTAGTGTCAGGACTTAGTCGTGAGGCCAACGCATCTATGTAGTAGCTTGAGAGGGGTTGAGCGGAATCGAGAGACGCAACACAAGACAAGGATTTAGACAGCTTCGGGCCCCGGGAAACATCATCCTGTAACAACCCTACATGCTGTTTGAGGCTAGGTCTCATTATGATCACGCGGGAGTCACCGGTAAACCGGCTCTTTGTGTCTAGCCCTAAAGATTGTTTCTTTTGCTTGTCCCTTTTTGGGGAGCCCTGCCCCTCCTTATATATGTTGAAGGGGCGGGTTACATGTGGAGTCCTATTAAGATTAGGACTAGTCTATCTCAAATACAAACCGGATACAGGTCCGGGTCTCGACTCCTTGTAAGAGAAATATTCTTCACGCCTTTCCTCTTAAACCGGCCCACTATTAACATAAACCGGCCTTCTGGGCCTTGGGCCTTGTCATCCGTCTAACCCGCCCGCCGGGTCACCAGTGAGTCATAATGACCAGGCGGGTTGCTTGTAAACCGCCAGGTCAGGGCGGGTCGCCATTGAATCACCAAGTGTCAGTCGGGTCTCAAGTAAACCGCCAAGTCCGCCCGGGTTATACTTCCGGCCGGTTTACACCGCGGGGTATATCCCCGACATTAGCCCCCAGTTTAATTTGGATTTATGCATGTTAAACTGATCCTGTAAAATAAACACAAGAACAAACTTGACAGATTATGCTCCGGGTTAAGAATTCTTGTAAATCGGCACCTGATCATCATTAATTCCTTGTCATTTCCTTCTTCTAGAAAATCCAGGTCAATAAGCCAGCTTCATACTCAATTCGCTGACATTGGTTTCACACAGAGAAATATTGTGAAGAATAATCCGCTTGAGTCGACTTCCAAAGCGCCGGCTTAACAAATATTTGGTCTTGAAATACTCATCTGATATTCAGCCGGTTTGAAGATGTAAAACTTGCCGGTTTAATATTACCAAAATTACCGGTTTGTAAATAAGGATGGCACCGAGTCATAATTGTTACCGACACCCGGGTCATAATTGTTGCAGACACCGGGTCAATCTGGTTTGCTCAGAACTGAGAATTTGAAGATTTTTCTCCCTTATATCCATATTACCTGTAGCCCCCAAGTCTTGAGCAGAACAAAGTGATGGCTTAAGACTTGTTTCCATATAATTGTTAGTCCTGTTTTTCCTTGTACAAAATAGTCTGTCTTGCTCGCTTCACTGTTGTAACTATATTTTTTTCCCTTGTCATGTGTACTTACAGAAACATTTGAGGATGAAGTGACATCAACACAAAGATCTGCGAGCAGTGCGGCATGGCCGTTACCAAATGATTATGGATTAAAATTGGAATGTGTTGATGTTCTCGAGCATCAACTAGAGGTGGCAAGACAACGTCTACATGATTCTCAACGTACAATCAACAAGTTGAGACTAGACATGCAGGTATTAGATGCAGGAGTCAAAAAATGAAACAAGACACTGAGGTAACCAGGAAGGAATTGGAGATTTTGCAGACTGAAATTTGTGCTATCTGAATCCGGCCAATCCTATTTTCTGAAGAGATTATAGTTCAAATGGTAAGTTCTGTTGATGTGTGTCCATGATGTATGAGCTTGATTTGTCCAGTGTATGTAATTTCCTGTTTGTGTACGCTTTATTATCACTGGTGCCGAACTATAATGCCCAGTGGGTATATTCGGCTGTAATTTCTTTATTGTATAGTGTACGATTATTCTATGTTTCTATGCCTTAGCCTTTCTATTGTATAGTGTATGTTTTTTAGAGGCGATAGTCTAGAGTAGGACAATTCTTGAATATGCTATATCGTTGAAACGGGGGCCAACACGCCCAAACATTTCTTGGACATCATACAAATGAACAAACATGTGTAGTCAAAGCGGGCCTTAATTGGGCTGGTCAAAATAATATTAAGCGGATCCCAAATGATGTGGCCCTCGTAACAACGGCTCTTAGCAGGCCCTTAACAGGCCAAAAGCTCAATAGGGCTGTATAAATGGAAATGGCCCGCGGGCCTCTAGCAGGCTGAAATAGATGTCAATTTTGTCTCGGCCCTTTTACTTTACGGGCCAGTAAGAGGCCGAAAGTGTTATGGGGCACAGGAGGCCCAATTTTCAAACTAGGCTTTTAATAGGCCGAAAGTCGTGCTGCACTGAAATGATGCCCTGCGGAAGGTGGGCCCCTAATGAACCTAAAGTCAGAGGCCCAACTGTTGTGTGGGCCGTTAACAGGCCGAGAGACAAAATGGGGTTGGAGTTGGCCCATTTACTGAATGGGCCGAGTACAGGCCTAAAGTTACATCAGGCTAGAATTGGCCCAACTGCAGAATGAGCCGAGAAAAGGCCGAAAGACATTCCGGGCCGTTAACAGGCTGGAACTGACGATGGGCTGCTAACAGGCCGAAAGAAGCTCGGGCCGCAATTGGGCCCAAAGACGTAGCGAGCCGTTAATGGGCTAAAACTAACGATGGGCTAGAAATTGTCAAATGTAGAATGGGCCTTTGATGGGCCGATTTTGTGTAGCTTGTATGGGCCGTGCTTGTAAATGGGCCTAACAAGTAGGCTGCTAATGTGTCGGCCACTTATTTTGGCAGGCCCGGCCTTTTAACCTAAATGGGCCACTGTTGGGCCGGTCCACGTGTCGACATATCATAGGCGCATCTCACCCATTGGATTAGTGACACCTGTGCGAACGTGGAGCTGACACGTGGTTCCATCGTCCAATGAGAATTTTATACATGGAAAATCGGCATTGGTCGTGGCTGTTAGCGGGTTATCTGATCCAAAACCGGACCCGATAGCTTAACGGCGACCCGTTACGGTGGATGCCACGTGTCGGTCACCCTTGACAAAAGCACTTCCATGACGCGACATTTATCGTCATGGAAGTGAACACTTCTGTGATGATAATTTTGGTAATGTCATGGAACACTTCTACGACAGCACAGGTATGACTATCTTGATTATTTCATAAAATAGTCATGGATGTACATGCATGACAGAAAACATGACCTACTGTGACAAACACGTATCATCACGGAAGTGTCTTTCTTTTGTAGTGTATGGTGGCTCTTTTGAGGAAGGTATATGGTGGGTTTAATGCACCGGTAAGAATTGCGCGGTACTAGAGAGGCTAGCAAAGGTGGAAGAGTGAGGGTGTGTATTATCCATGGACTCAACATTAGTCATAAAGAACTCATATACTCCTTGCTCCTTGGGGATAGATTGGTAGGAATATACCATCGCTCTTCCCGACCGCCATTCGTAAGGAAGACAATCAAAAAATAAATCATGCTCCGACTTCATCACATAATGGTTCACCATACGTGCATGCTATGCGAATCACAAACATTAACACAAGTATTTCTACTAATCCACAATTACTCACTAGCATGACTCTAATATCACCATCTCTATATCTCAAAACAATAATAAGGAATCAAACTTCTCATAGTATTCAATGCTCTTTATATGGAAGTTTTTATTATATCCCTCTTGGATGCCCATCATATTAGGACTAAATTCATAACCCAAGAAAATTACCATGTTTCTTAGAGACCCTCAAAATAATATATGTGAAGCTGGCGAGTTCAACAATTTCTATAAAATAAAACCATCTTCGTGCCCTAAAAAGATATAAGTGAAGCACTAGAGCAAACTGCCTAGCTCAAAAGATATAAGTGAAGCTCATAGAGTATTCTAATAAATTCACGACTCAAATGTGTCCCTCTCAAAAGGTGTGTACAGCAAGGATGATTGTGGTAAACTAAAAATCAAAGACTCATATCATACAAGACGCTCCAAGCAAAACACATATCATGTGGTGAATAAAAATATAGGCTCAAGTAAATTTACCGATGGAACGAAGATGAAAGAGGGGATGCCATCCAGGGCATCCCGAAGCATAGATGCTTGGTTATCCTTTAATATTACCTTGGGTTGCCTTGGTCATCCCCAAGCTTAGGCTCTTGCCACTCCTTATTCCATAGTCCATCAAATCTTCAACCAAAAGTTGAAAACTTCACAACACAAAACTCCACTAAAAACTAATGAGATCCGTTAGTATAGTAAAATAAATCACCACTTTAGGTACTGTTGTGAACACATTCTAAATTTGTATTTGTGTAATTTCTACTGTATTCCAACTTCTCCATGGTTCATACCCCCCGATACTACCCATACATTCATCAAAATAAGCAAATAACACATAAAAACAGAATCTGTCAAAAAAAGAATAGTCTATAGTAATCTAAATATTAGTCATACTTCTGTAACTCCAAAAGTTCTGAAAAATTAGGACAACAGAGGAAATTCATATATCTACCTTGTGTAGAAAATTCAGAAATTTTTCATGCTCCAGTGAATTTAAAAAATTCTGTTACTGGACCCAAAAGTTTCTATTTTTCAGGAAAATCAAATCAACGATATACCAAAGTATCCCAAAGGTCTTGCTTGGCTCAAACACTAATTAAAACACCAAAACACAATTAATACAAAGATAATAATGTGTAATTATTGAAAAACAGAACCAAAAACAAAAAACACAAAAAATAAATTTGGTTGCCTCCCAATAAAGCGTTGTTGTTTAACGCCCCTAGCTAGGCATAAAACATATATCTAGGTATTGTCATCTTTGATATGCAATCCATAAGTAGCCCTCATAATGGATTCATATGGCAACTTAATTTTCTTTCTTGGAATGTGTTACATGCCCTTCCTTAACAGAAATTGAAATCTAATGTTTCATTCTTTCATATCAATAATTGCACCAATTGTTCTAAGGAAAGGTCTACCAAGAATAATAGGACATGTAGGATTGGAATCTATATCAAGCACAATAAAATCTAAGAGCACATAATGCCTATTTGCAACAATAAGAACATCATTAATCCTTCCCATAGTTTTCTAAATAGTGGAATCCGCTAGATGCAAATTCAAAGAACAATTATCAAGTTTATGGAAACCTAGCACATCACATAAAGTTTCTAGAATAGTGGAAACACTAGCACCCAAATCACACAGAGCATTGCACTCATAATCTTTAATTTAATCTTAATCGTAGGTTCCCACTCATCATAAAGCTTTCTAGGGATAGAAACTTCCAACTCAAGTTTTTCATCAAAAGATTTCATCATAGCATCAACGATATGTTTAGTAAAAGGTTTATTTTGATTATAAGCATGAGGTGAATTCAACATGGATTGGAATAAGGAAATACAATCTATTAAAGAACGATTATCATAATTAAAATCCTTGAAATCCAAAAGAGTGGGTTCATCTCTATTTAAAGTTTTGACCTCTCCAATCCCACTTTTATCAATTTTTTCATTAAGATCTTTAAACTCCAAATCATTGGGACCCCTTCTAGCTAAAGTTGACTCATCTCTAGTCCCATCTTTATCGAGATTTATATTAGAAAAAAATATTCAATAGGAATCACACCAATCACTTTAAGATCCTCATCATTATTTTCGCAAAAACTAGAAGAACACGCTTTTACAAACCAATCTCGCTTAGCACGCATCCTAGCGGTTCTTTATTTACATTCATCAATAGAAATTTTAATAGCTTTCAGAGATTCATTAAGATCATGCTTGGGTGGCATAGATCTAATTTTCAAAGAATCACTCTCAAGAGAATTTCTATCAACGTTCCTAGCCAAATCATCAATCTTGAGCAATTTTTCTCCAACCATAGCACTGAATTGTTTTGGGAATTAATGAAATCTTTAATATTGTTCTCAAGATCAGAGTGTATTTTATTATAATTTCCATAAGAATTGTTGTAGGAATTACTTTAATTATTTGAGGAATTACTAGGAAAAGGCCTAGGGTTGAAATTACCTCTATATGCATTGTTACTGAAATTGTTCCTACCAACAAATTTCACATCCATAGATTCATTATTGTTTTCAATCAAATTGGACAAAGGCATATAATTAGGATCAATAGGAGCACTCTTAATAGCAATCAATTTCATAAGTTCATACATCTTTCCACTCAAAGTATTAATTTCTTCAATGGCATGCACTTTTTACTACTGGAAGATATTTCGGTATGCCATTGAGACTAATTAGCCATAATATTATCTAGGAGTTTAGTAGCTTCTCCTAATGTAATTTCCAACGTATAGGGGATCTGTCGTTGTCCTTTCGGTAAGAGTGTCGAACCCAATGAGGAGCAGAAGAAAATGACAAGCGGTTTTCAGCAAGGTATTCTCTGCAAGCACTGAACTTATCGGTCACAAATAGTTTTGTGATAAGATAATTTTTAACGGGTAACAAGTAAAAATTGTAACAAAGGTGCAGCAAGGTGGCCCAATCATTTTTGTAGCAAAGGACAAGCCTGGACGAACTCTTATATAAAGCAAAGCTCTCCCGAGGACACATGGAATTGTTGTCAGGTTAGTTTTCATCATGCTCATATGATTCGCGTTCGTTACTTTGATAATTTGATATGTGGCTGGACCCATGCTTGGGTGCTGTCCTTACTTCGACAAGCCTTCCACTTATGATTAACCCCTCTCGCAAGCATCCACAACTACGAAAGAAGAATTAAGATAAATCTAACCATAGCATGAAACATTTGGATCCAAATCAAACCCTTATGAAGCGACGCATAAACTAGGGTTTAAGCTTCTGTCACTCTAGCAATCGATCATCTACTTATTACTTCCCAATGCCTTCCCCTAGGCCCAATTCATGGTGAAGTGTCATTTTGTCGATGTTCACATGACACCACTAGAGGAAAGACAACATACATCTCATCAAAATATCGAACGAATACCAAATTCACATGATTACTTATAACAAGACTTCTCCCATGTCCTCAGGAACAAACATAACAACTCACAATGCATGTTCATGTTCATAATCAGAGGGGTATTGAATATCATTAAGGATCTGAACATATCATCTTTCACTGAATAAACCAACTAGCATCAACTACAAGGAGTAATCAACACTACTAGCAACCCACAGATACCAATCTAAGGTTTTGAGACAAATATCGGATACAAGAGATGAACTAGGGTTTGAAAGGAGATGGTTCTGGTGAAGATGTTGATGGAGATTGACCCCCTCTCGATGAGAGGGTCATTGGTGGTGACGATGGCTTTGATTTCTTCCTCCAGGAGTGAAGTTTCCCCGGCAGAACAGCTCCGCCAAAGCCCTAGATTGCTTCTGCCCAGGTTCCGCCTCGAGACAGCGGCGCTTCATCCCCGTAACTTTCTTATGATTTTTCCAGGTCACAACCCTACATATAGCAGAAGATGGGTACCGGAGACCTGCCAGGGGGCCTACAAGCCCTAGGGGCGCGCCCAGGTGGGTAGGGCATGCCCCCAGGCTTGTGGCCACCTGGTGGGCCCCCTCTGGTATTTCTTCGCCCAATATTTTTTATATATTCCAAAGTACTTCCCCGTAAATTTTCAGGAGTTTTGGAGTTGTGCAGAATAGGTCTCTCAGATTTGCTGCTTTCCAATCCAGAATTCTAGCTACCAGCATTCACCCTCTTCATGCAAACCTTATAAAATAAGAGAGAAAAGGCATAAGTATTGTACCATAATGTGTAATAACAGCCCATAATGCAATAAATATCAATATAAAAGCATGATGCAAAATGGACGTATCATTGCGCCAAAGGGGGCGCGCCCTAGTGTATCTTGGCCATCTAGGTCACCCCCTCCGGTGGTTCTTGGATCCAGTATATTTTTATATATTCTAAAGTAAATCTCCAGAAAGTTTCGTCCGAATCCGATAACTTTTATTTCTGCACAAAAACAACACCATGGTAGTTCTGCTGAAAATAGCGCTAGTCCGGGTTAGTTCCATTCAAACCATGCAAATTAGAGTCCAAAAGAAGACCAAAAGCGTTAGGAAAAGTAGATATGATGCAGACGTATCAACTCCCCCAAGCTTAAACCTTTGCTTGTCCTCAAGCTGTCCAGTTGACAAACTGAAAGTGAAAAAGAAATCTTCTACAAAGTCTTTTGTTCTTGTTTACATAAATAAGCTTAAGCAGCACCTAGGTTTTCAGCAAAGATCATGGCTAACCATGTTAGCAATAACTCTTAGAAATTAAATTAACTCAACTCAATAGCATAATAAACTAGAGAGCAATAATAAGATATATCAAATGCCAACCCATTGTCAAAATAACCATGATATAATTAGACAACAGTGGTATCTAACTACCCCTTTCTGAGACCGTAAAACATAAATGCAGAGCACCTCCAAAGTTCAAGCAGTGACTAAACATTGTAATTCATGGTAAGGATCCAGTCATGATGCATTCAACATTAACTATAGACAATGCATTATGATGACAATAGTGCTCTTAGGTCTGGCGCTTGTTTGGGAAGGTGATGACTCAACATAAAATTAAATAGATAGTCCCTATGAAGAGGGAAGCAGGGATTTGTAGAGGTGCCAGAGCTCAAAGCTTAAAATAGAGATAAATATAATTTTGGGAGGTACACCCTTCCTGTGAACGTTACGACCAAGAGTTATCAATATCTTCCCAAGCGATAAAAGTAATGGTTTACTCCCCCGCCACCAACAAACACACTCCACGGCTAGCCAAATCCACGGGTACTATCCATACCAACAACAATCCTGGGGGAGTTTTGTTTGATTATTTGCAATTTTTTATTTTGGGACTGGGCACCCGTATTACCGCCCCTCTCGTGCAAGCACGAGTGAATAAACACTCATCATGAGAATAACCCGCTTAGCATGGAACAAACTGACCACCACCTTTCACTCCGTGAGCGGTCTAGGCACACAAAACATACGTTCATTTAAAATTTTAGAGGTGGCACATGCAAATTTACTTGGAACAGCAGGGTAATACCACATATAGGTAGATTTGGTGGACTGATCTGGAATAACTTGGGTGTAAGGGTTTTGACGCACAACCAGTATTTCCTCTTAGTACAGGCGAAAGCTAGCAAATAGGTTGAGAAGTGGTCAGCTAGAGAGCGAAAACAGTCATGAACATGCGTTATGCATAATTAACATTGAAAGTTAGCATGAGTTGGATTTGAACACCATGAACATACATATCATAGAGGCTATGTTAGTTTTGATTCAACTTCATGTATGAACATGTGCCATGTCAAGCCACTTGAAACATTTAGAGGAGGATACCATATCATCATACTACATCAAAATCATTTTAATGCATGTTGACATCCAACATAAATTATTATCCACTCCCAGCTACTTGATACGTCTCCAGCGTATCTATAATTTTTGATTGTTCCATGCTATTATATTATCTGTTTTGGATGTTCAACGGGCTTTATTATACACTTTTATATTATTTTTGGGACAAACCTATTAACCGAAGGCCCAGTGCAAATTGCTGTTTTTTTGCCTATTTCAGTGTTTCGCAGAAAAGGAATATCAAACGGAATCCAAACGGAATGAAACCTTCGGGAGAGTGATTTTTGGAACAAACGTGATCCAGAGGACATGGAGTGGACGTCAAGAAAGAAGCAAGGAGGCCACGAGGCAGGGAGGAGTGCCTGCCCCCTGGGCGCACCCCACTCCCTCGTGGGTCCCTCGCAGCTCCACCGACCTACTTCTTTCTCCTATATATACCCTATACCCCGAAAACATCCAGGAGCACCACGAAACCCTATTTCCACCGCCGCAACCTTCTGTACCCATGAGATACCATCTTGGGGCCTTTTCCGGTGCTCCGTCGGAGGGGGAATCAATAACGGAGGGCATCTACATCAACACCATAGCCTCTCCGATGATGCGTGAGTAGTTTACCGCAGACCTTCGGGTCCATAGTTATTAGCTAGATGGCTTCTTCTCTCTCTTTGGATCTCAATACAAAGTTCTCCTCGATCTTCTTGGAGATCTATTCGATGTAATTCTTTTTGTGCTGTGTTTGTCAATATCCGATGAATTGTGGGTTTATGATCAAGATTATCTATGAACAATATTTGAATCTTCTCTGAATTCTTTTATGTATGATTTGTTATCTTTGTAAGTCTCTTCGAATTATCAATTTGGTTTAGCCTACTAGATTGATCTTTCTTGCAATGGGAGAAGTGCTTAGCTTTGGGTTCAATCTTGCGGTGTCCTTTCCCAGTGACAGTACGGGCGGCAAGGCACGTATTGTATTGTTGCCATCGAGGATAAAAAGATGGGGTTTATATCATATTGCTTGAGTTTATCCCTCTACATCATGTCATCTTGCCTAATGCGTTACTCCGTTCTTATGAACTTAATACTCTAGATGCATTTTGGATAGCGGTCGATGTATGGAGTAATAGTAGTAGATGCAGAATTGTTTCGGTCTACTTGTCGCGGACGTGATGCCTATATACATGATCATGCCTAGATATTCTCATAACTATGCACTTTTCTATCAATTGCTCGACAGTAATTTGTTCACCCACCATAATACTTATGCTATCTTGAGATAACCACTAGTGAAACCTATGGCCCGCGGGTCTATTTTCCATCATATAAGTTTCCAATCTATTTTTACTTTGCAATCTTTAATTTCAATCTTTATCAAAAAAATACAAAAAATATTTATCGTATTATCTCTATCAGATCTCACTTTTGCAAGTGGCCGTGAAGGGATTGACATCGCCGTTATCGTGTTGGTTGCAAGATTCTTATTTGTTTGTGTATGTACGAGGCGACTTGCGTGTAGTCTCCTACTGGATTGATACCTTGGTTCTCAAAAACTGAGGGGAATACTTACACTACTTTGCTGCATCACCCTTTCCTCTTCAAGGGAAAAACCAACGCAAGCTCAGGAGGTAGCAAGAAGGATTTCTGGCGCCGTTGCCGGGGAGGCTTACACTGAGTCACGTCAAGATTTGATCTCCCGTCAACGAGCCATTTCCGGCGCCGTTGCCGGGGAGATCTACGCCAAGTCAAGTGAAGTCAAGCATACCAAGTACCCATCACAAACTCTTATCCCTCGCATTACATTATTTGCCATTTTCCTCTCCTTTTCCTCTCCCCCACTTCACCTTTGCCGTTTTATTCGCCCTCTTTTTCCGTTTGCCTCTTTTCCGCTTGCTTCTTGTGTATCCATGTGTTAGATCGTTTGCTTTGCTGTCATGGCCAGTCCCTTATCTGCTCCTTTGTCTCCCGAGTTTGAAGTTCTTCACTTCAAACAAAGACAAGGAGAAAACTTAAAAGATGCTTGGTATAGGATGATGGAATCTTATCGTAATTGCACCTTAGAGGTGAGTTTTGGAATTTTACTTCGCAATTTTTATGTTGGACTAAGTTTGTCCCATAGACAACTTTTGGATTGCGTTGCCAAAGGAAATTTTATTGAAATTGATCCCAGTATTGCGCATGAAATCATAGAGGGAATAGTGGGAACACTACCTCAACAAAAGGGGCCACATCATACCCAGGAAGAGACACAAGTTTTTGAGAAGATTTGCGAAGTAACGAAAATTTTACAAAAGTCTCTTGAACCTCTTAAGAGTGTTAGCGGAAATCTCCACCGCATGAATATGTTGATTACCCTATGCCATAAGAAGTTGGATTCCTTAGATCTAAAAATCTCCGAATATGAAGGGAAACATAAAGGACCTCCCATATTTGAGCATGACTCTGCTAAAAAGTTAAAAACCAAAGATGATAATATCTAGATCTATGCTTGCCTTTATGCCTAGCTAGGGGCGTTAAACGATAGCGCTTGTTGGGAGGCAACCCAATTTTATTTTTGTTCCTTGCTTTTTGGTTCTGTTTAATAATGAATAATTCTTCTAGCTTCTGTTTAGATGTGGTTTTATGTTTTAATTAGTGTTTGTGCCAAGTAGAACCTTTGGGAAGACTTGGGTGAAGTCTTTTTGATCTTGCTGTAAAAAACAAAAACTTTAGTGCTCACGAGATTATCTGCCATTTTTTACTGGAGAGTGATATTTAGTTGATTCTTTTTGAATATAATTAATATAAAAATTCCTCTCGTCCAGAAATTTATTTCAGAATTTTTGGAGTTACAGAAGTATACGTTGGATACAGATTACTACAGACTATTCTTTTTTTGACAGATTCTGCTTTTCGTGTGTTGTTTGCTTATTTGGATGAATCTATGACTAGTATCGGAGGGTATGAACCATAGAGAAGTTGGAATACAGTAGGTTTAACACCAATATAAATAAATAATGAGTTCATTATAGTACCTTATGGTGGTGATTTGTTTTCTTATACTAACGGAGCTCATGAGATTTTTCTATTGAGTTTTGTGTTGTGAAGTTTTCAAGTTTTGTGTAAAGGTTTGATGGATTATGGAATAAGGAGGGGAAAGAGCCTAAGCTTGGGGACGCCCAAGAAAAAAAAAGGTAAATTCAAGGACAACCAAAATCATAAGCTTGGGGATGCCCCGGAAGGCATCCCCTCTTTCGTCTTCGTCCATCGGTAACTTTACTTGAGGCTATATTTTTATTCACCACATGATATGTGTTTTGCTTGGAGCGTCTTGTATGATTTGAGTCTTTGATTTTAGTTTACCACAATCATCCTTGATGCACACACCTTTTGGGAGAGACACACATGAATCGTAATTTACTAGAATACTCTATGTGCTTCACTTAGATCTTTTGAGCTAAATAATTTTGCTCTAGTGCTTCACTTATATCTTTTAGAGCACGGTGGTGGTTTTATTTTATAGAAATTATTGATCTCTCATGCTTCACTTATATTATTTTGAGAGTATTTTAGAACAGCATGGTAGTTTGCTTTGGTTATAAAATTAGTCCTAATATGATAGGCATCCAAGATGGGTATAATAAAAACTTTCATTTAAAGTGCATTGAATACTATGAGAAGTTTGATACTTGGTGATTGTTTTGAGATATGAAGATGGTAATATTAGAGTTGTGCTATTTGAGTAATTGTGAATTTGAGAAATACTTGTGTTTAAGTTTGCAAGTCCCGTAACATGCACGTATGGTAAACGTTGTGTAACAAATTTGAAACATGAGGTGTTCTTTGATTGTCTTCCTTACGAGTGGCGGTCGGGGACGAGCGATGGTCTTTTCCTACCAATCTATCCCCCTAGGAGCATGCCCGTAATGCTTGGTTTTTGATGACTTGTAGATTTTTGCAATAAGTATGTGAGTTCATTATGACTAATGTTGAGTCCATGGATTATACGCACTCTCACCTTTCCATCATTGCTAGCCTCTTCGGTACCGAGCATTGCCCTTTCTCACCTTGAGAGTTGGTGCAAACTTCGCCGGTGCATCCAAACCCCATGATAGGATACGCTCTATCACACATAAACCTCCTTATATCTTCCTCAAAACAGCCACCATACCTACCTATTATGGCATTTCCATAGCCATTCCGAGATATATTGACATGCAACTTTCCGTCATTCCATTTATTATGACACCGCATCATCATTGTCATATTGCCTTGCATGACCATGTAGTTGACATCGTATTTGTGGCAAAGCCACCATGCATAATTTTTCATGCATGTCACTCTTGATTCATTGCCCATCCTGGTACACCGCCGGAGGCATTCATATAGAGTCATATTTTGTTCTAGTATCGAGTTGTAATCGTTGAGTTGTAAATAAAAAGAAGTGTGATGATCATCATTAATAGAGCATTGTCCCAATTAAAAAAAGAGATAAAGGCCAAAAAAAGAAAGGCCCAAAAAAAGAGAAATAAAAAGGGGACAATGCTACTATCCTTTTTTCCACACTTTTGCTTCAAAGTAGCACCATGATCTTTATGATAGAGAGTCTCTTGTTTCATCACTTTCATATACTAGGGGGAATTTTTCATTATAGAACTTGGCTTGTATATTCCAACAATGGGCTTCCTCAAATGCCCTAGGTCTTCGAGAGCAAGCAAGTTGGATGCACACCCACTTAGTTTCTTCTGTTGAGCTTTCATACATTTATAGCTCTAGTGCATCCGTTGCATGGCAATCCATACTCCTTGCATTGACATCAATTGATGGGCATCTCCCTAGCCTGTTGATTAGCAACGTCAATGTGAGACTTTCTCCTTTTTTGTCTTCTCCACACAACCCCATCATTATATTATATTCCACCCATAGTGCTATATCCAGGGCTCACGCTCATGTAGTGCGTGAAAGTTGAAAAAAGTTTGAGATTACTAAAGTATGAAATAATTGCTTGGCTTGTCATCGGGGTTGTGCATGATGAGAGCATTCTTGTGTGACGAAAATGGAGCATGACCAAACTATATGATTTTGTAGGGATGAACTTTCTTTGGCCATGTTATTTTGAGAAGCATAATTGCTTAGTTAGTTTACTTGAAGTATTATTATTTTTATGTCAATATTAAACTTTTATCTTGAATCTCTCGGATCTGAACATTCATGCCACAATAAAGAGAATTACTTAGAAATTATGCTAGGTAGCATTCCACATCAAAAATTCTGTTTTTAGCATTTACCTACTCGAGGACGAGCAGGAATTAAGCTTGGGGATGCTTGATACATCTCCAACGTATCTATAATTTTTGATTGTTCCATGCTATTATATTATCTGTTTTCGATGTTTAATGGGCTTTATTATAAACTTTTATATTATTTTTGGGACTAACCTATTAATCGAAGGCCCAGTGCAAATTGCTGTTTTTTGCCTATTTCAGTGTTTCGCAGAAAAGGAATATCAAACAGAATCCAAATGGAATAAAACCTTCGGGAGAGTGATTTTTGAAACAAACGTGATCCACATGACTTGGAGTGGACGTCAAGAAAGAAGCGAGGAGGCCATGAGGCAGGGAGGCGCGCCTGCCCCCTGGGCGCCCCCACCCTCGTGGGCCCTCGCAGTTCCACTGACCTACTTCTTCCTCCTATATATACCCATATACCCCGAAAACAACCAGGAGCACCACGAAACGCTATTTCCACTACCGCAACCTTCTGTACCTGTGAGATCCCATCTTGGGGCCTTTTCCGACGCTCCACCGGCGGGGGAATCGATCACGGAGGGCTTCTACATCAACACCATAGCCTCTCCGGTTATGTGTCAGTAGTTTACCACAGACCTTCGGGTCCATAGTTATTAGCTAGATGGCTTCTTCTCTCTCTTTGGATCTCAATACAAAGTTCTCCTCGATCTTCTTGGAGATGTATTCGATGTAATTCTTTTTGCGGTGTGTTTATCGAGATCCGATGAATTGTGGGTTTATGATCAAGATTATCTATGAACAATATTTGAATCTTCTCTGAATTCTTTTATGTCTGATTTGTTATCTTTGCAAGTCTCTTCGAATTATCAGTTTGGTTTGGCCTACTAGATTGATCTTTCTTGCAATGGGAGAAGTGCTTAGCTTTGGGTTCAATCTTGCGGTGTCCTTTCCCAGTGACAGCAGGGGCAGTAAGGCAAGTATTGTATTGTTGCCATCGAGGATAAAAAGATGGGGTTTATATCATATTGCTTGAGTTTATCCCTCTACATCATGTCATCTTGCCTAATGTGTTACTCCGTTCTTATGAACTTAATACTCTAGATGCATGCTGGATAGCGGTCGATGTGTGGAGTAATAGTAGTAGATGCAGAATCGTTTCGGTCTACTTGTCGCGGACGTGATTCCTATATACATGATCATGCCTAAATATTCTCATAACTATGCACTTTTCTATCAATTGCTCGACAGTAATTTGTTCACCCACCGTAATACTTATGCTATCTTGAGAGAAGCCACTAGTGAAACCTATGGCCCCCGGATCTATTTTGCATCATATAAGTTTCTAATCTATTTTTACTTTGCAATCTTTACTTTCAATCTTTATCATAAAAATACCAAAAATATTTATCTTATTATATCTATTGTATCTCACTTTTGCAAGTGCCCGTGAAGGGATTGACAACCCCTTTATTGCGTTGGTTGCAAGGTTCTTATTTGTTTGTTTAGGTACGAGGCGACTTGCGTATAGTATCCTACTGGATTGATACCTTGATTCCCAAAAACTTAGGGAAATACTTACGCTACTTTGCTAGATTACCCTTTCCTCTTCAAGGGAAAAACCAACGCAAGCTCAAGAGGTAGCACTACTTAAGCATGGCATGATAAACTATAATCCCTAATTGTCGTCACAAACATGTTTGATCATAATACGTTGAATCATGGATACTAGGTTAAACATATTTACAAAAAACAAAACAAGTTTAGTTCGTACGCACTTCTCTAAGCCACAGTCACTTCATCAAATATCATCATTATTGCCTTTCACTGGCACGATCGAACGATATGAAAATAATAATAGTGCAAGAGTGCCGTGGACTAAGCTGGAATCTACAAACATTTTATTCAGAAGGAGAAGACAAGGTAATATAGGTTCTTTGTTAAATCAACAATAATGCATATAAGAATCACTCAAACATTTCATCGTGGTCTTCTACTTGGTATGACTCAATAAAAAGAAAAGAATTTCAGAGAAACACACTGAAATATTTTTGGAGTTTTTAGTTTTTCTTGAAGAAAGCAAATTAAGGAAGGAAGAACAACACGAGAACAACTATTTACAAAGGAAATCTCCCAACAAGCAGAAGAAGAATCAAGAAATATTTTTGGGTTTTCTTTTAATACTACAACTAATTAAACTAGAAAGAAAACCTGAAAAGAAACAAGAAATATTTTTGGATTTTCTCAAAGTTTTCAAACACACAAGAAGAAAGTGAGAAAAATAAATCTAGCATGGATAATACAAACGAAAAGTATGAACACCGACAACTGGAATGAAATGTGTGAACATGAATGTAATGTCGATGGAAATACGTACTCCCACAAGCTTAGGCTTTTGTCCTAGCTTGGTAATCACCATCCGTGCCCTGGATAATAATCTGAATGATACCTCACGGAGGCTCTTGGTACAGCCTCCTCAGCCCGCCAAGAGGCCTCGACCTCCACATTGTATAAGCGGGCCTCGCTCTAAAGAACATAATTTCTTATTTTGCATTGATAATCAAGGAGAGCAGGCGCCGGCAAAACAACAGGCACAAGGGGTTCTTTAGTGAACCTCAAGTTATAAGTGTAATCAGTGATCGTCCCGTAAGGAACTTATGGTGCTTCATGGCCTCAAATTCTAAGTACTGAGTGGGTAGGATGGGGTCATCAGGCAGAGGTGTCACACCAACCTCTTTAGACAAACGAGAAGCATAAATCCCAGCATAAAAGTGGCCACTTTCAGCATTGTTCTGCAATCTCCGTGCAATGATTTCTCCAAGATTATATCATTTCTGGTCAAAGCTGTGTGTATGAGGCTCAAGTCAGGAGCACATAGTGTGCTACAATCTTGCTTGCCTATGATGCATTTGCCATTAAAGAGTGCAAAGTAGTGAATTGATGGGAAATGAATACTTCTTATTCTACCCTGTGTCACTCGTCTATCCTATCCATAGCAAAGGCTAGTCAAAATGACTCATGCTCAGATTTTGGCAGTTCGTCCAATGAACCCCGATATGGAATTTTACAGGCTTCACAGAACACAACTAGAGGCATGGTAAAAGGATAATTATAAAGACCAAATGAAACTCTAGACTCATGAGGATGATATTTAAATTTCTTAGTGAATGTTTCTCTGAGGTTGAGATGCTGAATGCACTTACCTTCGATGTAGGGGCCGAGCTCGGCATTTTGCACATATTGCTCAAATTCTTCCTTAATGCCTGCACTTGCCATGAAATTAATACATGACAATAGGCATGATTTTATAGCGGCATCCCGCATTGAGCTTGCACTTGGCTCAACATAAGACCGACGTAGCGAGCCACTACTTGATGATGCCTCCGTAGAACGCCTCCTTGAAGAACTCCTAAAGAATTGCATTTTTATTTGCATAAAATCTATGTAAAAATTTAGGAAACAAAAATTTTGTCAACAAAACTTCACAAGATTCATAGCAACTACTCATAGAGATGCCTAGAGGCCATACTAAGCATTCAAACTACTTAGAACTCTAAGAAATCAACATTTAAGCCCATTTACAACAACACCAAAGAGTAGCTAATTATTCAAAATATAAACCACTAAAGCAAAAACTAATTGGAGCAATGAAGGAGTCACATACCAAGTAGCAATCCCCCAAAACAATTTCGGAAACGGAGCTTCGAGCAAACAGATCGAAATCCACGGGTTTGAGAGCAAGAACACAAGAGAGAGAGCTATGGTGGTTTTATTCTGGAGAAAGGAGATGACATGGGCTAAAGGGATAAGTGAGGGACCCACATGGGGACCACAACCCACCAGGGCACGCCAGGGGTTGCTGGCGCGCACTAGTGTCCTGTGGTCACCAGGGCAGCCCCCTCTGATGTTATTTATACCAAAAATTCAGAAATATTGAGAAAAAATCATATTAAATTTTCAGGGCATTCTGAGCACTTTTTATTTTGACCATTTTTTTCCATGGAAAATTCAGAAAACTAACAAAACATGTCACTTTATGTTATTTAACTAAGAAAAATAGAAAACAAAAGGAAAGGGCAGAAAGAGGTGCTCACTAAATTGATCAACTTCATACCTCTCAAAAATGATTCATTAACAAGGTTGATCAAGTCTTATTAACAACCACTTTCGATTAGCATGAAACCGAAGAACTTTCGTAAAACACTAAGTTACCTCAACGGGGATATGCATATCCCAAACAATAAGTATTTCATATTTCTTTCTGGTAGTAGGTGGAGGTAGTCACTACAGGAATCAGGCACTTTGCCATCTGCCATGGCTGACGGCAAAGGAATGTCTGGCGGACGGCAAAGGCCTTTGCCGTCCGCTAGCAGACAGCAACAGGTCCGGCTGAATAAGCTACGACAAAGGGTTCTTTGTCGTCAGCTTGCGGACGGCAAAGATGTAATGGTCTTTACCGTCAGCTAGCGGATGGCAAAGGACCTGGACGTCACACGTGGCAGCTTAGGGTCATTAAGGGGTTAACGGTTTGCTTTGCCGTCTGCCAGCAGACGACAAAGATGCAAACTTCTTTGCCGTCAGCAAGCAGACGGCAAAGAAACCATATAGGCCAACCAGTGCCCCCAGGTTGCACAGGTAACTGCCATGTGGCAGCTTTGCCGTCCGCTGGCTGATGGAAAAGCTCTTTGCCGTCAGCCAGCAGACGACAAAAGTGCATGTATAGCCCCTATTTTTTCTTAAATTCATGCAGTTTGACAGAATTTCACAGATACACACACACACACCCGCACACACATTTCAAAATAATTTCAACAAGCATAACAACAATAAGTTTCCAACAACTTAAGAAACATACAAGTTTCCAACAACATATCCAACATACAATGATTTACAACAAGAAGTTTCCAACAACATATCCATATATACATACATATCCAAAAGAAGTTTCCAACAAGTTTCCATAAACAAAAAGGAAGCACAAGGAGAAGAGTACACTCCATCAATGCAAGCTTCCTCATCTAAAGCAAATCTACAAATTAGGAAAGATGAAAGTTAGAAGAAGAAGAAGACTAGCTAGAAGAAAAAGAAGAAAAGGAACAAGAAAAAGAAGAAGAAGAATTTATCTTCTCTTTCTTTTTCTCCTCTCCTGTTCTTTATCTTCTTCTTCTTCTAACTAAGGTAGGTAAAAATGCCATTTTTTAGCTAAGCTAGGTAAAAATGCTAAGTGTGTTAGGTCATTTTAGAGCTAAGCTAGGTAAATAGGTCATTTTGGAGCTAACCTAGGTAAAATGGATCATATTGGAGCTAAACTAGGTAAACTTGGTCATTTTGGAGCTAACCTAGGTAAAACGGATCACATTGGAGCTAACCTAGGTAAAATTGGTCATTATGGAACTTACCTAGCTAATTATGCCATTTTTGAGTTAACTAGCTTATTATGCCATTTTTGACATAAGTAAGCTAAGTATAGGTCTTTCTTGAGCTAACCGAGGTAACTAAGCATATTAGAGCTAATTTAGCATTTTAGAGCTAACTTAGGTCATTTTGGAGCAAATTAGGCTTATTGTCTCATTTTCGAGGAAAATAAGCTAACTATATGACATATATGAGGTTACCAAGACTGTTATGCCATTTTAAACGTAGGTAAGCTAATTATGCCATATTTTATATAAGTAAGCTAAGTGTATGTCATTATTGAGCAAACCTAGGTAACTAAGAATATTATAGCTAACTTAGGTCATTTCAGAGGAAACAAAGGTAAGTATAGAACATTTTGGAGATCTGACATACTTCACTCCTCCTTCTCCTTCATCATCCTGACGCGAGAGCGGCAAGGCAGTGGGATGTACTCTTATACCACAATTGGCATGGTCATGTCGCCCAGCTATGGGATCGCCGGCGCCATCACCATCGCGAGGTCATTGTTAGGCACCAGCACCATCGCGAGGCCATCTTCAGGCAGCACCATCACTAGGTCATCGTCAAACACCACCATCTCTAGCCCATCGTTAGCCACCACCATCGCTTGGCCATCGTCAGCCACCACCATCTCTTGGCCATCGTCAGTCACCACCATCGTGAGGTCATCGTCACATAGAATAGGCTGCAGCTCCTCATCCCCACTCTGCTCCTCTTCTTCCCCACTCCATTTCGGATCATCCTTGCTACTGCTTTTGCTATAGCCAGAGTAGCTGCTGCTGCTCCCATTGCCTGACCAAATGCAACAAAGTTTTTTTAATAATCGGTGTGAGACAAAGCCAAATGGAGAGGAAGAAGAGGCAGAGCATACTGTCATCATCGTCGTCTTGGTAGCGCATGCAGCACATAGTCGTGTTGAACACATTCACGGTGAGCGTGGCGTTGCCGCCGTATCTGAGGACAAGGAAGTACCTGTGCCGCAGGTCGTAGGCACGAACGAACTGCTCCCAGCCACGACACATGTACATGTAGTCGTACCTGAACACCAGCTCCATGTCCCACAGCCTGCGAAGCCCGCTGTCGGCCTGTCGCACCTTCACATTCTTTTGCCGATGGTCATCCAGCATCTTCATAAAAGTGTCAGGCAGCCTCTGTAGCATGGGTCAAGCAGTGATGTAGCAAACAGCAGAGTTACGATAAAGAGATGGGTGAAGGGGAGATCTCTCCTTTTATATACCTGCCTCCTGGAGGAATTCTCGAGTATGATCATGAAGAACTCGAAACCTTCCAAGTCGAACTCCGGTGTGGCAGAGTGCAGCCTGCGGTGGCGGCCTCCCCCTTCTCTGATAAGTAGCATAAGAGACCAATTACTACCCTTACAACATTATCATACAACATTACATCAGCAGAAGTTTTGAGCAGAAGATAATCAACTACAACAAGTCATCATTTCACATTCAAAAAGCAATGCACTTGTGGACATATGATGGCAACAGCTAGAACCATATCTACTATAAATGGACCATATCTAGAACCATATATATAAACACAGCTAGAACAATATTTGATAAATGGACCATATGCGTATCTACAGAAACTTGGCTCTAATTCAACTCTATCATATTTGATAAATGGACATAGTTGGAATAGAGAAAACTTTTTAGACATGAAAGTAAACTGAGAAAAAAGCAATGCACTTGTGCTCAACAACATCAACAACACTTAATTAATTTGGTATGTTAGTTCACATTGGCAATTGGCACCCTTCAAAACTAGGGATTTCTTTAGACATGAAACAAAACTGAAAATGTAAACCAAATTGATGGTGATACCAATAAGAAAACATTACCACTACAAACAATATTGATGGTGATATTCAAAGATAACACAAGGTTCAAGTGTAACCAATATTTTTTCCATTTATTTTTGGTAGAAAAATTATTTTAAATTTGGTGAAATATAGACATCTACAATTTTGCATGACATGCCATGGACCTTATGTCTTGTACTGTCACACTTCAACCAATATCATAATTCATTTAATAAATGTTTTTGCCAAGTGACAATTACGTTGCGGAATTAAAATGGACAACAGTTCACATATGGGTAAAAAATATCATTGAATGATCAGTTACTCACTCCATATCACATAAAAATTGTCGTTTTTGACCATTAAATGTTATAATAATATTTGTATAAAACATAAAAATCAGGAGATTCAACAAACACTCCTGACAAAAACCTATACATAGGATTTTCTCCCTATTCGATAAATTAAATTGATATATATGTTGGCTAGGTATTTCGGAGGTCCCCATAATGTCTCTTATATATAGAGGGAGTATGAAAACAGCTCCCCACACAATGTTATTTGCTATGTATTTTTACAATTCAAATTCTATCAAAGCAGCACAACACCCAACTACAACAGCAAAAGAGAAAAACTAGGGATTTCTTCCTCTTCTTCGTGTTCTTATTTTTTTTCATCTTTCATCTTTCTTCTTAACCTAAACTAAACCTAAAGTAAACTAAATGTAAACCAAAACTTAAAAAACAGAAACAAAACCTGAAGTAAACCTAAACTAAACCAAGCCTAAATTAAACTAAACCTAAACTAAATCTAAAAAAAGAAAAAAATACAAGGTCTCACCGGAGCAGGGGTCGCCGGAGCGGCGGGGCGACCGCAGGGGTGGAGGAGGGGGCGCCGGAGTAGCGGGACGGCCGCGGTGGTGGAGGAGAGGGACGCCGAGGCCGCCGGGGGGGAGGAGGGGGGCACCGCCGCGACAGGGGTGGCGCGGGGCGGCGGCGGCGGCTCAGGCACGGGGGTGGGGCGGGGCGGCGCAGGGACGGGGGTGGCGCGGGGCGGAGGAGGGGGTCGCCAGGCGGGAGGGGCGGCGCGGCGACGGGGGTGGCGCGGGGCGGAGAGGGGGTCACCGGGGCGGCGGGGGCGTCGCGGCGACGGGGGTGGCATGACGACGTGGGTGGCACGGGGCGGCGACGGCTCGGGCATGGGGTGGAGAGAGAGAGAGAGGGGACAGTGAGAGGGGTGGGGCGCGGGCGTGTTGGCTTTTTAGTTAGGGCACGGTTCTTTGCCGTGTGCTAGCAGACGGCAAAGAGCCTAGCTAATGGACATTAGTTTGGCCACTTTCTTTGCCGTCCACTAGCAGACGGCAAGGAAAGTGGCCGTTAGGTGGCTCTCGCTAGTGGGCCACCCTCCCTCTTTGTCGTCTGCTAGCTGACGGCAAAGCTTCTATGTCGTCCGCTAGCAAACGGCAAAGAGAAGGCTGACGGCAAACAATATCTTTGTCGTCCGCTTGTTCTTTGCCGTCAGTTTCCTTTAACCTTATGGTAAAGACCTTCTTTGCCATCAGCTAGCTGACGGCAGAGAGCCAACTGACGGCAAAGATCCTGATTCCTGTAGTGAGTTGAAAACTTCATATAGTAACTGTCGGAGACTTTTCAATAACATTAATACCATTGACTTGGAATTGTTTCTTCGGAAAATGCACCATATGCTCATAACACAATTGATGTGAAAAGTTACCTTACTTTCATTGCAATCAATAATAGCCCCTACAGTATTCAAAAAGGGTCTACCCAGGATAATCGACATGTTGCCGTCCTCGGGCATCTCAAGTATAACAAAGTTTGTTAAGATAGTAACAAATGCAACAACAACGGGCACATCCTCACAAATAATGGTAGGTATGGCAGTTGATTTATCAGCCATCTGCAAACATATTTCAGTAGGTGTGAGTTTATTGAAATCATGATTTTAATATAAAGAGAAAGGCATAACACTAACACCAGCACCTAAATCACACAAAGCGGTTTTGACATAATTACTTTTGATGGAGCAAGGTATAGTTGGTATTCCCGGATCTCCAAGCTTTTGAGATACTCCATCCTTAAAATAATAATTAGCAAGCATGGTGGAGATTTCAGCTTCAGGTATCTTTCTCTTATTAGTGATAATGTCTTTCATGTATTTTTCATAAGGGGCCACCTTTAAAATATCAGTCAAGCGGGTGCACAGAAAGACTGGCCTAAGCATTTCAGCAAAGCGTTCAAATTCTTCATCATCTTTTTTCTTAATTGGTTTAGGTGGAAAGGAAAAGGGTTTTTGAACCCATGGTCCTCTTTCTTTTCCATGTCTTCTAGCAACAAGTTCTCTTTTATCATATATTTTATTCTTAGGTTGTGGGTTATCAAGATCAACTGCAAGTTCTTTCTCAACATCATTATCTGGTTCTCTATCATTGTCTGGTTGGGTGTCTTCATGAACATCATCATTCTCATTTTCATTATCACTAGATGAATGCTCATTAACAGATTGAGTTTTAGCATCAGAGATAGAGGCATCATTATTATCTTCAGGAGGTTTTTATATTTCAGGTTCACTAGATGTGCGCAAAGTCCTATCATTTTTCTTTTTCTTCTTCCTTTTAGAAGGACTAGGTGCATCAGTGTTAATTCTTAGAGAGTCTTGTTCAATTCTTTTAAGGTGTCCCTCAGGATAAAGTGGTTCCTGAGTCATTTTACCTCCTCTAGTTGCTACTCTAAGAGCAAAATCATTCATATTATTATTCATTTCATTAAGCAATTCTCTTTGAGATTTAGCAACTTGTTCTAACTGGGTTTGAACGAGAGAGGCATGTTTTCCAACACCTCTAACATCATTAGTGGCTCTAAATAACAAGTCACTCAAGCGAGCAATCATATCCGAATTATATTTAAGTTGTTTCATAACATTTGCATTGAAGTGTACTTGTTTGATGATGTACCTATCAAATTCATATAGGCATTGACTAGGATGTTTATTGTAAGGGATGTCACTTTCATCAAGCTTTATAAAAGAATTTACCTCTACCACCGGTGTTTGGTGGTGTGTCAAGTCCATGTATTTCTTTAATAGGACGTACATTCTTAACATCTTCAGCTTTAATACCTGTTTCCTCCATACATTTCTTTGCCTCTTGCATATCTTCAGGAATGAGAAATAATATACCCCTCTTCTTCGGAGTAGGTTTAGGCGTTGGTTCAGGAAGAGTCCAATCATCATAATTCTTCAATATATTATCCAATAATTTTTCAGCTTGTTGAACAGTTCTTTCCCTGGAAACACAACTAGCACAACTATCTAGGAAGTCCCTAGAAGCATTGGTTAGTCCATTGTAGAATATATCAAGTATTTCATTTTTCTTAAGAGGATGATAGGCAAAGCATTAAGCAATTGGAGAAGCCTCCCCCAAGCTTGTGGGAGACTCTCATCTTCAATTTGCACAAAGTTAAATATTTCTTGTAAGGCAGCTTGTTTCTTATCAGCAGGAAAATATTTTTCATAGTAGTAAATCATATCTTGGGGATTACGCACACAACCAGGAGCAAGAGTATTGTACAAATCTTAGCATCACCCTTTAAAGAGAACGGGAATAACTTGAGAATATAGTAATATCGAATTTTCACACACTACCAAAAAATACACTTCCGTGATGATACGTGTTTGTCACGGTAAGTCACGCTTTCTGTCATGCATGTACATCCATGACGATTTTATGACACAATCAAGATAGTCATACCTGTGCCGTCGTAGAAGTGTTCCATGACATTACCAAAATTATCATCACGGAAGTGTCCACTTCCATGCTGATAAATGGCACGTCATGGAAGTGTTTTTGTCAAGGGTAACCGACACATGACATCCACCGTAACTGGTCGCCATTAAGCTACCGGGTCTGGTTTTGGATCCGATAACCCGTTAACAGCCCAGACCAATGGGGATTTTCCACGTGTAAAATTCTCATTGGCCACAAGAACCATGTGTCGGCTCACCGTAGGGACAGATGTCATCCACTCATTGGACCGGAGGCGCCAATGATACGTCGACACATTACACGGCCCAACAGAGGCCCATTCTCATGAAAAGGCCGGCCCGTTTGACTTGGACAAAAGGTAGCGGGCCGGCCCACGGAAAGCCTGTTAACGGCCTGATAGTATATAGACCATTTACAGCCCGCTAACTCATGGCCTGTTACAGCCTATCCGAATTAGGCCCAGTAGTGTCAGCTGGGCCATTCAATATGATTCCAGCCCGTTGTAACTTATGTCCCATGTATGGCCCATGACGTCTTTCGGCCCATATGAGGCCCTTTGTAAATCTTGGCCCATTAATGGCCAGTGGAGAAACTGGCCCGTAATGAATAGTGTATCACTTTATACCCATTAACGGCCCATTATTCCATTGGGCCATTTCCAACCCGTGTTATCTTTCGGCCATCTCATGGCCCATTTATTCTTGGGCTCATTTCTTGCATTCGGTTACTTACGACCCGTTACTGGCCTTTTCTTCTTGTGGGCCAAATTTAGCCCGTGGTTACAGTCGGCCCGTATGTGGCTTGTTAATCTGTTTGGCTGTTTTCATAGCATCATCAAATATGGCCGATTAACGACGGCCCATTATGGTCGGCCCATGAACGGACGATTCCAACTCTAGCCCGTATACGACCCATAACGCGGTTCATTATTTGCACATGTTTGGCCAATCGATCATACGACCCGCAGAAGTGTTGAGCTAGGTAACCACTTGACAAAGAAGTGGTGTACCGGAGAAGGATATGTGAGTGTAGTTTCAAAAACGGATTCGTTTAAGTTGCGACCGTTATTCCAACCTTACATGCGCAACCACTCTACCCTTATATGGGAAAGGGCATTACTGATTACCTAGGCCGATACTAGCTTGGAGCCCGCATTACTAGTGACGGGAGAGTTGTTGGTTCGCTCTCTTAGGACACACCGTTGGTACCCCGTGCCAGTGGTATGTGATAAATATGGGAGCGAGGCTCCACAATTGTAAGATGTGAAATGTTGGGCACGGGGGGTACTACCAATCGAGTGGACACCATATTAGTATCTTCTAGGGAAAGGTAGTGATCGGGTGCTTACCCCGGGTACTAGAGGTACCGCGGGTCGTGGATGACACGAAAGTTCCCTGGATCTTGTGGGTAAATTGTGCAACCTCTGCAGAGTGTAAAACTATTCGAATAGCCGTGTCCACTGTCAAGGACAATTGGGTAACCGCTCTTGGGCTACGTCCACATGTTTACGAAACCTAGTGAGTGTGTATGGATGAGTGGAAAGAACTACTTGGGTCAAGTCAAAGGACATGACATGATTGAGTTGGGTTGGTGCCCACTCCATTTATGTTGATATCTGTAACCTGTCCTCAGGGTTACTTGAATTCTCATGATGCATGCTATGCAAGTTGTTGAACATGTCATAGCACTCAAAACTAGCTTTCTGCAAAAAATTACCTATATCATGCATTATTGTGCCTTGAACCAAAACATGGGTTGCTTGCGAGTACATTCAAAGTACTCATTGGCTTGCCACTGGTTATTTTATTGGCCAGGCATGAAAGAACAGGATATGATGAAGAATACTTCGGTGACGAACATGCGAGCCAGGACGCTTCCCAGTCAGAATGCCTTTAGGGTTAAGGTAGATGGCATGGGTCCAAGTTATCGATGAAGATTTCTGTTGTGAAGTTATACTCAAGACTTGACCATAATGGTCCTGCTTGTGTAATACGGTATGTATGGATGTAAGAATCTTGTTATTCAGCTTCTGTGTGTTCAGTGAGCATTGATCTCTGGGATCACTGTACACGTGCATTCGGTGATCAGGACTTATGAGTCGGGGTCCCCACAGAGCTGGTATCAGAGCCATGCTGACTATAGGAAGCCTTAGTTAGCATGGTTGTTAGTTCGGGTAAAACTATTTCCAAAACTATTACTAGTTTTCAAAACTATCTATACTTCTCTTCCCTTCATAGTTTTTCGAAAACTAAGGTATACTTTCCCCATCGATCTCTTCCCTTCAAAATTATTGCAAACGGTCGCTAGCACCCTCAAGCCCCTGACCACGGGATTCCTTGTAATCCTCGTGGATAGCCTAGAAGGATTACACCTTGCCAAACACTCACCCACCTCGTCTGAACATAAGATTGGCGACACCACAACAAGACGATGCCAACAGAAGATACACCTTTGAAGAATGAGGACATGAAGACCCAGAGGATGGTGGCACCTTTGAAATTGCCCCAGGATCATGAAACCTTGGCCTATGATGACCAGGGCATAGGATATGCAAGATAATGATATACATCGCTAATAGAGCAACCCTGTCCTTACCGTTGTTGTATCGGCAACCACCGGTGGATGAGAACCTCGCCATTAGGTCCGCCTCACTATAGTGAGCAGGAAAACGGTTGTCTTCGTCCCCCGCTCTTGGTGTCGATGTTGTCATCAACGTAACCGACAGGATGGACCTCTACTATGCCTAGTTTATGTCATTGCATAAAGGATTGTTTACGTGGAACCCTTGACACCTTAGAAGGCAAAATGGATTATCATGGTTAAGAAGACAACCGAAGACCGAGTCAATGCCAACTTCGAGGAGCCACCTCCACCCCATCACTTCAACAGGCGAGAAGTTGTTGAAGAATCTTCAGGCTCAACCTGGATTGTTTCATCGAACAACTACAAGAGACGTAGCAACACCTGAGGGAAACCCAGAAGACTGCACGAGGCACGGAGCAAAGCACGACTACTGAATCCGAGAACCCCTAGGGTAGGATGAGTCGTGTACCCCCTATGCGCAGTCGAGTCCGTATGATGGTTCGAATAGAACCACGATTGTGTGTTGCTTGCTTTTATTTGTTTGAGTTTTGATATCAGTCGCCCTTTTTGCCCTAGGAATAAAGTATGCGACTATATCACCTTCCTTGTTTTCTTTTGTTTGTCCCTTTTTGTACCTGTTTGTTGCACTGGCACTATAGAACCCCCTTTAGGCATTTCCCTCCTCTATGCTACTTCTCCCTCTCACCTCTTTCATCAACCAAAGACCAGCAAGACAAGATGCACCAAGGATTCCACCTCGGCGACCAACTAGCACTGGAGACTTTTGTTGCAGCCTCCTCGACCAAGTGCAACCCAGTAGAGTTATGTCTACTCTTCAAGATTAGAAGCCCATCCCTAGACCCTTCGAGACTTCACAATATACCCCAGCTCGAATCCTTAACCATGAGGTTAACCTGCGAAATCACAAGAGAACCAGTTAAGCCTCCGTAACCTTGCACAACACTGGGTTCATTATGGAACTAGTGGACGTAATGAGCAAGCACATTGTCATCCTAATGTAGCACAAGAATTGACGATGCCATAGGAAAGACCAGTTTGAGTATATAGGAATAGAGGACAAATGACTTGATGAGTTTATATCAATGACTTTGAGGGATCATCTGAGATTATTTGGCGGATTACGAGGCTTCCATGTTGGCAGATGAACTTGGTGGGATCAGTTAATAGAGTAGCGTAACTTTCAATACCCCTGAGTAAATTGGATTTAAATAGGTGATCCTAGTTGAGTATAGGTGCTGAGTATGTCTACATGGTTCGGAGTAAATTCGATTTAGACCGATGATCTCGATCATGATACCATGTTTCTCGGTGGACGATAAACTAGGAGATTGGATTAATTGTCGAAGTTGATCTAGGATTCTATATAAGCTTGACCTTGGAGTTTATCAAATCACAATAACGGGAATTGGTGGACTGACTATAGTAAGGCTAGACCTTTTCATGGATTAAAGAATTATGGGATATTAGAAGATCTTGTGGAACACCATAGAGATTGGATTTGTAGAACTACTGGATCATGTAGTGATTGGTGTAGTTAATGGGTTGCTGGAGTTGATTCATAGGAAGGCACCAAGATCTTGGAGTGGCATACGACATGTTTCCTTAGGATAGAGATGCACTACCTTGGACCTTGGAAGAATAGGATGAGCACTTGGATTGTCATGATTAATTGAAGCTTAGCAGCTTGTATGCTCTACCCATGGATTTTTACATAGGATAGCCATACACATGAGTTTGAGGATCATAGACTTATATCATTTTGTTAAACCTCCTCTCGAGAGTCATAAGGATATGAATAGCGTGAGTGATGATTGGGGTTGACCTACTCAAGATGATTCTTTTGGTAATATGATGTGATTTGTTTGAAGGACTAGGTAGAACTATTGGCATCTCAGAAACTGTGCTCAAGGATAAGATGATAAACATTCACCCGCACACTAGAATCCTTGAGAATCCTTAAACCCTGCCAAGCCACAACATGGTCGGATCATGACCATGGGCCTTGACTCTAGGACGATAAGACTTTGGCCATACTCAACCAAACCACCACCCATACCCCAGCCTACTTTACATACCCCATAGACTTCATGGAGTGCTTGGACAAGTTAGTTGTCATCTTTCTTTGATGACATACTTGTCTACCTGAAGACGGAAGAAGAATCGTTCAGCTGGTTAAGGAACATCTGAAGACCGCCATGTCAAGGAGGAAGAACTAAACCAACCGCCATCGTGAAGAAGTAAACTCCTACGTCGAAGACCATGTGTACCAACGGGTCACTCCTCTCAGAAGAACCAAGCATTTCCATGACAAATAAACCCACACCAAGATTCATCGGCCCTCTTCGAGATCACTCCAAGATTTAACAACCCCCTCTGAGATCACTACGAGACGAAGAGAAGACAGTTACCAGCTGGAGTTGCCACCTGAGTTACCTGGTGTGCACAACGTTTTCCATGCATCACAACCCTAGAAGTGTTTGCAACTTCCTAACTAGTCCGGTCCCTACAAGGACATCCATCACCGAGCCATTGACCTCCAGCCTAATATGACCTACGCGAGAGACCCCAATTACAACCTGGACCAAGCAGGACGTCATACATGAAGCCACGCCATCGAGTACTTCAAGATTCAATGGAGCACCACACGGAAGCAGAAGCAACATGAGGACCTCAAGACTACCCCAGATCCAAGTTTCTGTACCCCTTTCTGCGCCTAGTCTGGGAATCTCGGGGACGAGATTCTTGTAAGGGGGGTAGGTCTGTCACACCCTGATTTTCATGCCACAACACTTAAGCTAATAAATCATGATAAAATGTGGTTTGACAAAAAACTTTTGAGTGTTTTGTCTTTGCTTTGATCGAATGTTTGACTGTTGTTTGCAAGTGCTCTAAAAATCAAATAAATTCTCCAACTCTTATACTCCTTCCCCTTGATCCAAATCCTTGCCCAATGATCATGCCATGTGTATAGAACATAAAAATAATTTCTTACAAAAATAATTTAGCCAAATAGTATTTTCAAAAATTAGTTTTCCAAAACCCCCTGAATTGAGATTTGCACTACAAGTACTTAATTAAGGGCTGTAAAAATCTTTCCAAAAATATATTTGACTCCTATTAGATATAGGACACCCACAAACCACAAAAATATAATTTTAACAGTTATTTTCCTATTTTATTTAAAGGCTTTTTCTTAAGTCCAGAAATGGTCTTTAATAGGTTAAAATTATTTTAATGCTTTAAAAATATTTGGGAAAAACCTAGGGAAACTCAGTGGACATATATTGTCCATATATAAGAGTTTCAACACATGGTCATGTTCGAAATATTGGTCAAATCCCTCAAAAACCCTTTCTAGATATTTCAAGCTTTTGAAATATTTACAAAGGAAATATTCCCCAAAAATTCCAAGAAAATTCTATCATGTCACATATGACATGCGTGATGATCTTGACAAGTCTCATGACATGGAGAAAAGTATAACCCCATGAAACCCTCACAAAACCAGTTTTGTCTTTTTTTCAAGTTTGAACAACTTTACATTATCAAACTTGTCCAAATGCTCTCAGACTTGGTCCACATGCTAAAATGGTCTAATTATTAATCTAGACCAAGTGGAACAAGTTGGAGAACAAGTTAAGTTGATCAAAGTGCCCCAAAACCCTTCCTGTCCAGAACCAAATTTGAACAACTCTACATTGGCAACCTTCTCCTTTTGATCTCAACTTTTGTGGACATGTTCAGAACCTCAAATGATGACACTACACAAAGTGGTGAATCAAGGAGAATAGATTTTCATGACTAAATCTTGAAAAGTCCATTTCTGCTAATTTCTAGGGTTTACAAAAGTTGCATTGGAAACTTTGCCCAAATGAGCTCAAAATTGGTTGAAGGACCTAATTATATGTGCCATTTCACCCTGTGGAGTCTCATGACAAATGTAGATCATTTGCTTAACCAACAAGCATCAAACACCTTCTGCCACTTTACCAAAATTTCATTTTTGACCTCTTCCACTAATCTCCATGAGCTGAACTTTATCCCACGGCCTCACCTGCTCCTCCTCTACCCCATGCATCTTTCCCTGCCCGAGAAGCCATGATGAAGGGGGTGAAAAGCTCTCTTTCCCTCTCTGGACATCAGTATTTCCACTCTCTCTCAACTCCCTCTCCCCTCCAGTGGATTCCTAGGGCATCCTATGTCATTGCCACATTGTTTACTCCTCCCTGAAGCTTCCAGACACAAGTGGCCGCGCCCATTCCGCAAAAAGGCATGCCATGCCAGCCAAAGACGCGCTCTGGAGCACGTCAGCATGCTCCCGACCATTGACGCCGCGCTCCCCCACCACCTCGAGCCTAACCCTCGCGCCAGTCGAGGTGCCTCGACGTCCGCATCACGCCACCATGCTGGCCCCCTCCTCTCTCCCTCTCTCTCACCTCCAGTAGCATGCGCGCCAGAGCCGCCCGAGAGCCCGAATGGGCGAGCCCACACGCGCGGCGCTCTACCACTCCCCCGCTCTCTCTCTCCTTCTCCCTCGACTTGGGCCACGTCCACGAGCGCCGCAGACAGCCCCGAGCCTCCTCCCGCGGCCACTGCGGCCATTTCCGCGGGTGCCCATAGGTCGCGTCCACGGTGAGCCGTGGCCTCGCCATATAAGGCCGCCCCTGACCTCCCTCTGGAGCTCCTTTGCTCTCCCTCTCTCCCGTGCACCCCCTGGACCAACCTGCACCTCCTCTCGTGCCCTCCGTCGCTCCCCATGGCCGGAGCCGAGCCGCCGGACTCCGCCTAAATTTGCACCACCGCTCCTCCTCCTCCCCTCTAGACCATACCAGAGCACCTCCAACATCCCTAAGGGACCCTCCCGCACTTCTTTCTCTCTTCCCCGTGGCTGTGCCATCGAGCTCCATCACCACCGCCAGCCTCGCCCGCCACGGCCGATGGTGCGCCGTCCGACCACCCCTGCGGGCATGGCGCACCTCGGCAGATGCGGCGCGGCCTCCTGAACCGGCCGGTGTGCTGGGCATCGCCGGAGGTGGCTGGTGCCGCTGGGGAGAACGCCGACGCCCGCTCGGCCTCGCCTCCCCTGCCTCTGCTCTGTTCAAGCGGGAGGTAGGAGACGGCGTGAGCACCGGGCCCCGCTCGTCAGCGACCCGGTGGGCAGGCCCGACCGTTTAAGTGGGAACGGCTTCGGCTGGATCCGCCTCCCCTGCGCGAAGGCGCACCCCTACGAAGCCGCCTTCGACATCACCACCTCTGCCCGCGCAGCCGAGCCACTGGGCCGGCCCACGGTCTATCTGGCGCCCGTGCGCAGGATAAGGTTAAAGCCTTATTTCCTTTTTCTTTTTCTAGTCAACTTCATAAATCCATAAATAATTCAAATTAACTCCAAATTTGATGATTCAAATTTCTAGTAGTTTCTAAATTCATGCCCTATCTCAAGGTGCTATTTTCACATTTTTCCAGAAATATTTATTTCACAAATAATTATCAAATACTATTTTTCCATTTCTGTCATAAATTTTAGAAAATCACAGAGGGCTCAAATTTGATCCAAATTCCATGATTCAAATTCCTAGATGCTTCTAAGTTCATAACTTAGCTTATGAACATTTTTCTTAATACTTTCTGTCCCACATAATATAATGAGCCATTTCTTCATATTTGTCAACTTTGCAAATTCATAGGGAAATCATTTGAACTCCAGATCCATTGAAACCAACTCCTAGATGCTTCTAAAATCATGGTTTGTTAAATGGGTGCCTTTGCTCATTTTTCAAAAATATGTTTCTGTACACTTCTTGCAAATCCATAAACCCCTTGATTCCATCATATCAAAATGTTTAGGAATATCCACTGACCCAATTCCAATGAAACCACTCTGGTTAATTTTCATATAACCAGAGATGTCCTAGAAAAGTCAAATTAATATTTTTGGAGCACTTTTATTTTCTGCCTTGTTGTGTTGCTTATTATGGTTGCTTTCGACGATAGTTGACGAAATAGACGAAATGCTTGGAATTGGACGAGAGATATTTGAAGACTTGAAGACTCTGATGAACCAGGCAAGTAGCCCTTTGACCATGTCTATGAAACCCTTTTTATGCATGTCATATAGCACCATATTGTTGTTGCAACGGAATCATGATGAGGTGGTAACCACCTTGATGGGTTGCCTCCGTTACTTCCTCGTTGATACTTGCATTGTGCATGACCCTACCTCCTTGTGAGGGTTATGCCGGTGGGAGTAGATAGGATGCTAAAGTAGATGCTACGGAAATGGGACGGTTATATGCATGGTGATGGAGGCAAGTATGCTCCCAAAGACTTTTTTTGAAAACCCCGTCGGGTGCCACTAATGCCCGAGGGAGATGTTGAGCTAGGTAACCACTTGACAAAGAAGTGGTGTACCAGAGAAGGATATGTGAGTGTGGTTTCAAAAACGGATTGGTTTAAGTTGCGACCGTTATTCCAACCTTACATGCGCAACCACTCTACCCTTATATGGGAAAGGGCATTACTGATTACCTAGGCCGATACTAGCTTGGAGCCCGCATTACTAGCGACGGGAGAGTTGTTGGTGTGCTCTCTCGGGACGGGGTCGTGCTAGGTAGGGCGGCCAAGAACATTTTTATGGGGCACCGGACACACCGTTGGTACCCCGTGCCAATGGTATGTGATAAATATGGGAGCGAGGCTCCACAATTGTAAGATGTGAAATGTTGGGCATGGGGGGTACTACCAATCGAGTGGACACCATGTTAGTATCGTCTAGGGAAAGGTAGTGATCGGGTGCTTACCCCGGGTACTAGAGGTACCGCGGGTCGTGGATGACACGAAAGTTCCCCGGATCTTGTGGGTAATGTGTGCAACCTCTGCAGAGTGTAAAACTATTCGAATAGCCGTGTCCATGGTCAAGGACAGTTGGGTAACCGCTCTTGGGCTACGTCCACATGTTTACGAAACCTGGTGAGTGTGTATGGATGAGTGGAAAGAACTACTTGGGTCATGTCAAAGGACTTGACATGATTGAGTTGGGTTGGTGCCCACTCCATTTATGTTGATATCTTTAACCTGTCCTCAGGGTTACTTGAATTCTCATGATGCATGCTATGCAAGTTGTTGAACATGTCGTAGCACTCAAAACTAGCTTTCTGCAAAAATTTACCTATATCATGCATTATTGTGCCTTGAACCAAAACATGGGTTGCTTGCGAGTACATTCAAAGTACTCATTGGCTTGCAACTGATTATTTTATTGGCCAGGCATGAAAGAACAGGATATGATGAAGAATACTTCGGTGACGAACATGCGAGCTAGGACGCTTCCCAGTCAGAATGCCTGTAGGGTTAAGGCAGATGGCATGGGTCCAAGTTATCGATGAAGATTTCCGCTGCGAAGTTATACTCAAGACTTGACCATAATGGTCCTACTTGTGTAATACGGTATGTATGGATGTAAGACTCTTGTTATTCAGCTTCTGTGTGTTCAGTGAGCATTGTTCTCTGGGATCACTGTACACGTGCATTCGTTGATCACGACTTATGAGTCGGGGTCCCCACAAGAAGGCCCATTGATGCTACGGCCCATAGAAGGCCCATTGTTTCTATGGCCCGTAGAAGGCCCATTATTTCTATACGGCCCGTACGAGGCCCATGGTCACTACATTAAATATGTAGCCCATGGTTATTGTGGCCTAGTTTTAAAAAATAGTTTATTGTGGCCACTAGCAAACCGCAGAAAAAGAACTGCACTGACTACAAGCAAACAAATAAACAAGACAACAAGGAAATAAATAAGCAAGCAACTTACGCTAGGCTATCATGACTATTACACATATTACATCCACTGTGCATCAAAGTTCGCCACCAGTGCAAATATAGGGAACAAACCAGCATATCACATACACTTGTTGTCAAAGTTGGAGACCAGTGCAAAAAAACGCCGCAGCAAAACAAGTCCAGAACTGAAACCACTTTAGAAGAGCTCAAGAAACAATATCATGGGTACCCATAATGCTGGCAAGATGCTTAGCAAGCTTATTAACTTTCTCTTGTTTGGCGCTTAAATCCTCCAGCGCTTGCCGTTGCCCCAGAAAGTATGCATTTGAATTCTGTTGGGACTTCCTCAGTCCTTCGGTTTCATTGCGCAGCACATCTGATCGATGTCTTTCAACTTGAAGTTGAGACTCAAGAAGACGAACTGATTCAGGTAGCGAGTATGAAGAGCTTGTGCCAGCAGTAGTGGCCAGTATCTCGAACACTACATCAAGACAGGACTTTTGGGTTGTCTCACTATCGTCAAGATAGTTTTTATCAGCTTTCTTGGAGACCAATCGGGATGTCTCACTATCTTGAACCTTATCTACATTACTTCCTTTACCATTGCATAACGGGGTACTCTTCTCCAATATTTTGTCTGCAATCTAAAAGAAAAACAAACAGACACATCACAGGTTTACCATGTTGTATATGAAACTCATTTTGGTAAATCAGTTCAGTAGTAAAGTGGACAGGATAACAATGTGAAACAAACATATATATATATATATATATATGTACCATGGTCACTGTATGGTCTATATCATTCTAGTATTTGTTGCCAAATCAAGATAGAGACACAGTTCAAATAATATATGTTTAAGACAAAGCAGAATAGACAGAATATAAGTGTGGGAAACTACAGAGCAATAACAACACTTGTAATGTGCATGGCATGAGAACATAACTGATTATTCAATTGAAACTGAAATCAACATAGAGCAAGTTACAACAACAAACTAGTTAAAGAAACAGGTTTAAAACATACCTGTTGCGCCATTGGAGTTTCAATTCTATCCTTCAAATTTGAAAATAGTTGGTATGAGTAAATAAAGTGATGCAAGACCAAAATAGTATGAACCATAGCTACAGAACCTGAACTGAGAACAATTCTTCTTCTGCTTTAAGCATTGAGTTGGGGTTCGGAGTGGTGGTCCTCGTGCTTTGGGCACTGCAGTTCCCTTACTAATTGCTCGTGTTTGTGTGCTCTGTGGTGGAGATAGTGTTGTGTCAACTAGAAATGGATTACTATCTACTGGGGTTGGGGTTAGAAGGGGTGTAGCTGGTTCTCTATCCAACTGGGTAGGGGTACAATCTGCGACAGTCTGGGTTATGTGTGGTGGGGCTGGTTCTTGGGCAAGTACAACCGTGGTTCTATTTGCATCGACTGGTAGCACTATCTTTTCTGAAGATCGTGTTGTTACTCCCTTATAGATACTGCCATCACCCTCTCCAATTCAAATGGCTGATAAACAAGAAACTAATTGAATGTACATACATTGTATGATAGACAGGTGCACTGGATAGTGGGGAATAAAAGATTGCATGAAATAATTCACATTTATGTTGTCTAACCAAACAAGATAGCATGACATAATTTCACATATATGATTGCTAACTAAACAGGATAGCATGACACAATTTCACATATATGATGGCTAACTAAAAAGGATGGAAAGACATAGTTCAAAATATGATGACTATGTAAACAGGATGACATGATATAACTATATAATGTGTTTATTTAATAGGTTGGCATGCCATAATTCACATACATGCCACATATGGAAACATGATAGCATGATATAATTCACGGGTAGAATGACATAATTCAAAATATGATGACTGTAACACTAAACAGGATGAGATGATATAACTATATGATGTCTTTATTAAATGGGTTGGCATGCCATAATTCTGATAGATGCTGAATAGTAAACATGATGGCATGATATAATTCAAATATATGATTTATATACTAAGCAAGTAAGCAGATGGCAATAGCATATATGATGTGAAAACTGAGCAATGCAAGACAACATATGCATGACATGAGTAATATAACCCTACCAAGTTTGAGCATAGACCTCATGGGGGAAATAGGACTAGTCATCTATCTCTGAATCCTCCTCTAAGGAGCTATCTGTAACCAGCAAGATGTCTGCTTCAGCAGGAAGCATTGTCTGCTCTGAATACCTTGTTTTCACTCCAGAAACTTCCATCACCGCTTCAAATGGCTGATGCACAACAAGAGTAGTTGAATATACAAACATTGTCGACAAATGGAATACGTAATACAAAAAAATGATAGCATGATATAATTCACATATATGATGATTGGCTAAACATCATAGCATTGCATAATTCACATATATAATGCCTTGCAACAAGATAGCATTGCATAATTCACACATATAATGTCTTGCAACAAGATGGCATTGCATAATTCACATATATGGTAATTAGACACTAAACATGTGGCATTCACACAAAGCATGTCTAAACTAAGCAAATGAAATAGCAATGCAAGACACTATACGCACGATATGAGCAACATAACCCTGCCAAGTTGGAGCATACACTAGTGCAGAACCGGGCTTTAGCGCCGGTTCGTAAGGGCCTTTAGTGCCGGTTCTACAACCGGCACTAAAGAGTGGAGACTAAAGGCCCCCCTTTACTACCGGTTCGGCACGAACCGGCGCTAAAGTGCCACCACATGGCACGAGCCAGGCCCGGGTGCTGGTAGACCATTAGTGCCGGTTGGTAGCACCAACCGGCACTAAATGTTTGGGGGGGGTTTTGGTTTTAATTTTTATTTTTCCATTAATTTTGTGTTTTCCATTTAATTCTTTTTTGTTTGCTGGTATTTTACGATACTACATATTGTACACGTTATGCATATATATAAATAGATTTTCTCGTAGAACCGATCATATATATATATATATAATTGAATGTCTCACAACCACCATTAATTATTCACACATACACATGTATATATATACAATTTCTCCTACATGTTGCCTTGGTGCCTTCGGAGCACGATGACAAGTGGTTCATGGGGGCGGTAGCGGGTAATAGTATTCTCCTTTGGGATCTATGACCTGGTCGAGCAAAAATCCCGCTATTTCCTCTTGAAGTGCTCGTATGCGCTCCTCTGGTAGGAGCTGGTCCCGCACCTCTTTGAACTGTTAAGAAGGAGATCAATATGCATGTGTATTAGTTGTGTGACTAGATATCGACAATCATGTAAGATTTGTGAATAGTGTTCTGGCAAACGTACCCAGTCCTGTCTATCAGATCTGCTCCTTTCGGACGCCATCATGCGAATGTTCTCGCAAACGTAGTATGCACACACTTCAGTCCCCGGCGCCTGCTTCAGGGCCTTTACGAGAATAGAATTTAATCAGATAATAATTAATCAAGCATGTTAATTAATTAATGGTATTGAAACAAGAATTAAAGAGATGGTAGCTAGCTAGCTAGTACTACTTAATTACTTACCTTGGGTCGATACCAACATAGCTTTTGTCGCCATTTTCCTGGAGTCACCTTGATGTACTTTGCCCAAGCCCTGCCCGCCGGCAAAGAAAATTAATAAAGGGGTTATTAAAAATAGTTCATATCAGGAAATGACGAACTAAATAGGCCGAGATATAGTTAATAATGATTGAAATAACCTGTCGACTATCCCCTTCACGATGCTGTAGTCACTATCTTTTTTAAGTAGTGAGTCCAGTACTTCAACTTTTCCTTCGTCAACTTTAATGTCTAACAAGATCCAGTGGAAGCTGCATGCGCATACGTTTGCATGTATAAATTAAGCGGGCATGTGCATAACACTAATCAACTATAACCCTAAACCCTATACACTTATTAACATCTAGCTAGTAAGCAAAAACAGAATTTGTAGTACAAGACAGTGTGACTCACTCGAAGTTGTAAGGAAGTAGTATATCTTCATTGCTATTGAGGCGCTTCAAGAACTCTACCATGTTTTTCTCTACATCTTGTCTACACCATTCCAATTTCCATGTGTATTCATTAACGGTATTTGGGTCAATGAACCCAATGCCATAGCGTCCAGCTTTTTTCATTTCATACATCTTCATCCTGCATAATACCACAGAAAAGAATATATAGTGAGGATATATAATTACAGGTAATTAATGATCAATCAATGAGCACTAGAGCTAGCTTGAGACTTAAATTACAGAAAGAAATCACTTACAGACAATAGCAACTGACGATAGATTTGTCGAGTGCATCTTGATTGAATAACTGAAATAGTTCTGAATACTCAACGGACAGAGCTTTCTTATTGAAGTAATGATCTTCCTCGACTTGCACCATGAGGGACTCTCGATTGGAAATCTTGGTAATTTTCATGTACCAATCATGCAATTCATACATTCTCGTTGGGAGGTTCTTGACCTCCTCGGGCTCGACCAAAGGTTGGCCCCGGACATATTTCCGTTTTATTTCCTCCTCTCTAAGCGGAGACATGGGCTCGATATCGAGGAGTTGTCCAACAGTGATGTTGAGCATTTCAGCCTGCATTATATGCTCCTCGGTTATTACCACATCGCCCAGCTCGGGAACGTAAACGGTTTGCCCACAATAATATTGGGCGCGCGTACTCTCATGTGTTGTTGGCACAACAAGCGGGGGGGGGGTCGATTGCGCCGCCTGTTCTCCCAGCTGGGGAACGGTTTTCCCGCATTTTTTGACAGCTGCTTGTTGGCTCGAGCTCGAGCTCGCTTCTTTCTGTAGTCGTGCTCGATGTGCCTTCCTGATTTGGCGCTCATAGTCTGAGTCAACAGGCTTGGGAGCTGGTGGTCTAGCCATACGAATGAAGTGGTCAATCTTTTCCTCAGGCACTTTCTCCCTCGGCGGCGTTGCCGGTTTCGGTCGAAAATGAGCGTCCACTTCGGCCCGCACTATTGCATCGTTTTGCTCCTCGGTCATGTCGTAAGGCCTCTGAGGAAGAGGAGCGAGGCTGCTTGGACCATATTTATATCGCTTGTCTCCGCCTGTACTTTCTGTACTACCTCGACTCGTACCGCTACGCACCATAGCTGCGGCGTGTCTCTTCTGCGATTGCTTAGGCGGCGGAGACGGCTGACGTGGCTTAGTTGGAGCAGGAGGAGTGGCCTGACGCTGTGCCGGACTTGAAGCAGGAGGTGTGGCCTGACACGGTGTCGGACTTGAAGCAGGAGGTGTGGCCTGACGCTGTGCCGGACTTGAAGCAGGAGGTGTGGCCTGACACGGTGTCAGACTTGAAACAGGAGGAGTGGCCTGACGCTGTGCCGGACTTGAAGCAGGAGTCTGCTCACGCGTTCGTGGACTTGGAGGAGCGGGAGTCTGCTGACACGGTGGCGGACTTCGAGGAGGAGTCGGCAGACGCGGTGTCGGTGGACTTCGAAAGATGATGCAATCCTTTCTCCATAGGATGATACGATGTATGGCCTCTCCCAGTGTGTGCTCGTCGTCACCTCCAGGAATGTCAAGATCTAGCCCCGAATATGGGTCCACCACCTCATCAACCAAGACACGAGCATAGCCCTCTGGAATCGGGGCGCAATGGAAGGTTGCTTCGGGGGTAATTGTAAAAGCAACGGCGTCCGCCACCTTCATGGATATGTTCTTCATTTTGAAGTGTAGCTCACAGTTAGTGTTCTCTATGATGTCATCCACAGGGTATGTATCCAGCAGTGCGTCGCCCGGGGCGGAACCAACGCTGCTTCTCGGCATGGATGGGACGGTGCTATCCAATGCTGGATGATCATCCGCTTGCTGCTGCCGCTGCTGAGACCCCCTTTCCTGGCTAAGTGAGTCGATCTGCTGCTGCTGCTGCTGGAATTTGAGTGCCAAGTCCGCGTGCCTTGCTTCTAGGCCTTGAAGGCGTTCCGCGTCCTGCTTCCTCTGCTCCTCCTCCAGCTTCCTCTTCTTCTCCTCCTCCATCTTCTTTCTTGCACGGGTCCTGTAGTCGTCGTTCCATTCCGAAAAGCCCTCATACCAGGGAATAACGCCCTTGCCTCGTGTTCTTCCCGGGTGTTCAGGATTTCCCAGGGCGCGCGTAAGCTCGTCGTTCTCTCTGTTGGGCGTGAACACCCCCTTTCGAGCATCTTCTATTGCGTCAAGTAACTTTTGTTCTGCTCCTTTTAGACTTGCCTTCTTCGAAACCAGGCCTGTCTTCGGGTCCAACGCCCCCCCATGCGCATAGAACCAAGTTCTGCACCTGGGGGGCCAGCTCCTAGTAACCGGAGTGACCCCTGCATCCTCCATCTCTTGCTCAGACTTATCCCACTTAGGCATTGCCACCGCGTAGCCACCTGGACCCAGCCTATGGAACTGCGTCTTTTTTGCGGCATTGGCCTTGTTTTTTCTCGACCGTTCCTTAGATAATTCTGATTCCTTGAATTTCACGAAAGCGGGCCAGTGTTCTCTTTGCTTCTCCAGTGTTCCCTTGAATTCTGGAGTCTTCCTTTCTGCAGCGAGGTAGTTGGCCCATACAGTTTTCTTGTGGGTGTTGAATGCAATTGCCATCTTCTTAAGAGCAGCGTCCTTGACTTTCTGCACATCTGCATCAGTGAAATAATCTGGTAGGGTGAAATGTTCCATCAGAGATTCCCAAAGCTTTTGTTTTGCTCTGTCGTCGACCCAAGTAACATCTGGGCGTTTAGTTTTTGGCTCTTTCCATTCTTGAATGGAGATCGGGAGTTGGTCCTTCACAAGAACTCCGCACTGACGAACGAACTTGTTCGCAATGTTCTTAGGCGTGAGGGGTTCGCCACTAGCTTTGATGGAATCGATGTTGTACTTTACACCCTCCTTCAACTTTTTGCCCGGGCCGCGCTTTGTCCTGCTGTCTGTAGAAGCAGATTTGCTCGATCCGGAGGGCTGAAAGAAGAAAGATCGATTCGTTAATATATCTTCAAATAAAAAACATGTGATGATCACTAGATGCCTGCTTATATAAATATACCTCGCCGGTAGTCTTTGTTATTTCAAGATCAACATTGTATTCGTCATCATAATCATTGTCTGCGTCATCATAATCATAATCATAGTTCATGACTTCATCAGCTCGGTCGTCGAGATCGAATATCTTATCATCACCCTCCCCGGTATTGTTCAGATATTGGGAGCCGTCATTTGCTTCATTCAGATCATCTGGCCTGCTAGGGCTGCGTATGATCTCGAACAGGGCCTCTTCTCCCTCTCTGCCGGTATTGTCCGCCATAGCTTTTATTTAACTAATACAGAAGAAATATAAAACAATTTAGTATTCAAATTACAATGCATGGATGCAATCAATAAGGAAAAACTGAATCATATAGTACATAATATGCATCGTCTCGAATAATATATAATCTCGAATACATCGTCTCGAATAATATATAATCTCGAATACATCACTGGCTAGGTAGCTAATAAAGATCGAATACTATAGAAGAATCTAGGCCACTCGCGGTTCCTGGGGCGCGGGCGGTCGACACCCAAAGACATGGAACCATCACATGATCATATCTCCGGTCATCTGCCCAAAGAACCTGCCAGGTATTGGAGAACCTAACGTCCATAGCAGCCATGTAGCAATGGACGTGCTCGTCCTCCTCCCTGACATGACGACGCACCACCTCCGGCGGGGCCGGCTCCCTCTGCACCGAATGTGGCCCACGCGAACGCCACCAAAGGAGATCAGGGTCGTTGACGGGACCCGAGGCCGGGTTCCTCACCAAGCGGCGCACCCCTCCAGGTAGCACCTCCCAGTGCCAGCCCGGCGGAGCCCAATCCCGGACATGGGTCAGCCGGATGTCGTCGCGAACGGGTCGACGACGAGGATGCGGGCCGGGCATCGTCGAGAACAAATACTATATGCCCGCAAAAAGTAACATTTTTTAAATGATTGGATTGTGATAACTAAAATTCTATATGCAAATTCCAACAATTTGACATTAATCTAATTCATCTAACTAAAACTAATTCTAAAATTTCTAACATTTCTATATATATAACTAACATTTCTATAACATTTCTAATATTTCTATAACTGAAAAATAGAAAAATTGCTAACATTTCTATAAATATTTCTATAACTTAAAAACAGAAAAATTTATAACATTTCTATAACATTTCTAATATTTCTATAACTAAAAAACAGAAAAATTTCTAACATTTCTATAAATATTTCTATAACTAAAAAACAGAAAAATTTCTAACATTTCTATAAATTTCTAAATTTTAATTTCTATAAATAAAAACATAAAAATTACAAACAATTTTACAACTAATTAACAATGTGTGTGTGTGTGGACATGGCGGCCGGGGCAGGCGCTCACCGGCGAGGCGAGGCGACGGGGGGCGGCGACGGGGACGGCGATGGGCGGCGATGAAGCGGATGGCGACGATGGGGACGGGGACGGGGCGGCGACGACGGGGACGGGGACGGCCGGGGTGGCGACAACGGGGACGGGGATGGCCGGGGCGGCGACGACGGGGACGGGGGCGGCGACGGGGGCGGCGACGAGGGGTGGCGACGGGGGCAGCGACGGGGGCAGCGACGGGGGCCAGCGGGCGACGGGGCAGAGGAGAAGAACCAGATGAAAACTGACGAATTTGTAAGTGCTGCTTATATAGGATGGGCCTTTAGTACCGGTTGGAGCCACCAACCGGTACTAAAGGTCAAATTTGGCCAGCCCAAGCAGCGGGAAAGAGCACACCTTTAGTACAGGGTGGTGGCACTAACCGGTACTAAAGACCCCCCTTTAGTACTGGTTGGAGCCACGACTCGGTACTAAAGGGGTGCGGTGGCGCAGGTGCGGCGCGGGCAAGTTTAGTCCCACCTCGCTAGCCGAAGGGCGCCCGCACCTGCTTATAAGCCCCGTCGCGGCAGCTGTCTCGAGCTCCTCTCTATTGCAGGCCTTCTTGGCCTACCTGTTCTGTGCTGCCCTGTGGGCCTATTGGGCCTTTGCGGGCCTGCATCCTGGCCCAACAACAGGTTGGGTTTCTAGTCGTATGCAGGCCGCTTTGGCCCAGTAGGCGGGCTTTTTTATTTTCTTATTTTTTTGCTTTTTATTTTGTTTATTTATTTTTGAGTTGTTTTTTGCTGTATTTAGAGTTTCTTTGTGAATATTTTTGCTTTAGGTACAAAAAATTACAAACTTTCTATTAGTGCCGGTAGTTTACAAATTTGAATAGTTTACATTTTGAATTATTTGAAATTTGTGTGAATCACTAGTTTGTGAATAACTTAACTTTGAAAATAGATTTTTCAGTGATTCTTTTTTCTTATGTTTAATATTAGTGTGTTTTATCATTATATTCAATTTGGTAATGCTTAGGTTATTTAAAAAATGAAATGCCTTTGTAACGGATGAGTTTTCGTCCGAAACCCTGATACTTCGAAAGAGATTGTCCATTTTGTACACGAAGTGCATCCAGTTTTTGCGGTAACCCTCTCTACTTTTTTGCACATGCTATGTGGGTGAAATTATGATACCATGCCAACTTTCAACCTTTTCTGAGTTCATTTGAAATGCTTTTCAATTTCAGGGTCATTTAGCTGAAAAAATCAGTAAATGCATGAAAGAATTTGTTTGCACATAAAATTTCTTCGCGTTTCAAATGCCAAAACACATAACTACCCTAACTATTACAGAGATTCCCTCCTGGGTGTGAAACACAGAAGAAAGTGATGATAGTGAAGCCGATCACTTCCCAGATCTTTGGGTGTGAAACTTTTTCTTCGCGTGTGTCCCTTTGCGCCGTAGCCATGGAAAATCTTCATCATTTAACTGGATGCTCGGGTCAATATTCACTGTGAATGGAGCAATTTCATCAAACTTTTCATAATCTTCTGACATGTCTGTCTTGTCATCCACTCCCACGATGTTTCTCTTCCCAGAAAGAACTATGTGGCGCTTTGGCTCATCGTATGATGCATTCGCTTCCTTATCTTTTCTTTTTCTCGGCTTGGTAGACATATCCTTCACATAGAAAACCTGTGCCACATCATTAGCTAGGACGAATGGTTCGTCTGCATACGCAAGATTGTTGAGATCCACTGTTGTCATTCCATACTGCGGGTCTTCCGTTACCCCGCCTCGTGTCATATTGACCCATTTGCACCGAAACAAAGGGACCTTCAAACCACGTCCATAGTCAAGTTCCCATATCTCCTCTATGTAACCATAATATGTTTCCTTTCCCGTCTTGGTTGTTGCATCAAAGCGGACACCACTGTTTTGGTTGGTGCTCTTCTTATCTTGGGCGATCGTGTAAAATGTATTACCATTTATCTCGTACCCTTTGAAAGTCATTATATTCGAAGATGGTAACTGGGACAGCGAGTACAGGTCATCTTCAATAGAGGCGTCATGCATGGTACGTGTCTGCAACCAGCCGGCGAAACTCCTGGTTTGTTCACGTGTAATCCAGTCATCAGACCGCTCCGGGTGTTTGGAGCGTAGAAAATTCTTGTGTTCGTCCATATACGGAGCCACCAAGGCGGAATTCTGTAGAACTGTGTAGTGTGCTTCAGTGAGAGAATGTCCGTCCATACATATTTTTTGATTCCCTCCTAGCGTGCCTTTTCCATCCAGTCTGCCCTTATGCCGCGATTCAGGAACACCAATCGGCTTAAGGTCAGGAATAAAGTCAATACAAAACTCAATGACCTCCTCATTTTCATGGCCCTTGGAGATGCTTCCTTCTGGCCTAGCACGGTTATGAACATATTTCTTTAAGACTCCCATGAACCTCTCAAAGGGGAACATATTGTGTAGAAATACAGGACCCAAAACGTTAATCTCTTCGCATAGGTGAACTAGGACGTGCGTCATGATGTTGAAGAAGGATGGTGGGAACACCAACTCGAAACTGACAAGACATTGCACCAAATCATTCTCTAACCTTGGTATGATTTCTGGATCGATTACCTTCTGAGAGATTGCATTGAGGAATGCACATAGCTTCACAATGGCTAATCGAACGTTATCCGGTAGAAGCCCCCTCAATGCAACCGGAAGCAGTTGCGTCATAATCACGTGGCAGTCATGAGACTTTAGGTTCTGGAACTTTTTCTCTGCCATGTTTATTATTCCCTTTATATTCGACGAGAAGCCAGACGGTACCTTAATACTGAGCAGGCATTCAAAGAAGATTTCCTTCTCTTCTTTGGTAAGAGCGTAGCTGGCATGACCCTGATGTATGCCGTCTTTTCCATGCATACGTTGCTGGTCCTCCCGTGCCTCAGGTGTATCTTTTGTCTTCCCATACACGCCCAAGAAGCCAAGCAGGGTCACGCAAAGATTCTTCGTCACGTGCATCACGTCGATTGCAGAGCGGACCTCTAGATCTTTCCAATAGGGCAGGTCCCAAAATATAGATTTCTTCTTCCACATGGGTGCGCGTCCGTCAGCGTCATTCGGAACAGGTTGTCCGCCAGGACCCTTTCCAAAGACTACCTTCAAATCCTTGACCATATCATGTACATCAGCACCAGTACGGTGGCGAGGCTTCGTCCGGTGATCCGCCTCACCTTTGAAATGCTTGCCTTTCTTTCTTACGGGATGCCTGCTCGGAAGAAATCGACGATGTCCCAGGTACACATTCTTCCTACAATTGTCCAAATATATACTGTCGGTATCATCCAAACAGTGCGTGCATGCGCGGTATCCCTTGTTTGTCTGTCCTGAAAGGTTACTGAGAGCAGGCCAATCATTGATGGTCACGAACAGCAAGGCCTTTAGGTCAAATTCTTCCCCCATGTGCTCATCCCACGCACGTACACCTGTTCCATTCCACAGCTGTAAGAGTTCTTCAACTAATGGCCTTAGGTACACATCAATGTCGTTGCCGGGTTGCTTAGGGCCTTGGATGAGCACTGGCATCATAATGAACTTCCGCTTCATGCACAACCAAGGAGGAAGGTTATACAAACATAGAGTCACAGGCCAGGTGCTATGGTTGCTGCTCTGCTCCCCAAAAGGATTAATGCCATCTGCGCTTAGACCAAACCATACGTTCCTTGCGTCATCTGCAAACTCCTTCCCGTACTTTCTCTCAATTTTTCTCCACTGCGACCCGTCAGCGGGTACTCTCAACTTTCCGTCTTTCTTACGGTCTTCTCTGTGCCATCGCATCGCCTTGGCATGCTCTTTGTTTTGGAACAAACGTTTCAACCGTGGTATTATAGGAGCATACCACATCACCTTGGCAGGAATCTTCTTCCTGGGGCGCTCGCCCTCGACATCACCAGGGTCATCGCGCCTGATCTTATAGCGCAATGCACCGCATACCGGGCAAGCGTTCAAATCCTCGTACTCACCGCGGTAGAGGATGCAGTCATTAGGGCATGCATGTATCTTCTGCACCTCTAACCCTAGAGGGCAGACAGCCTTCTTTGCTTCGTACGTACTCTCGGGCAATTCGTTGTCCTTTGGAAGCATATTCTTTATCATTACCAGCAACTTTCCAAATCCCTTGTCAGATACACCATTCTCTGCCTTCCATTGCAGCAATTCCAGTGTGGTGCCCAACTTTTTCTTGTCAGCTTCGCAATTCGGGTACAACAATTTCTTGTGATCCTCTAACATGCGCTGCAACTTCTTCTTCTCCAAATCACTTGCGCAGTTTCTCTTTGCATCGGCAATGGCCCGACCTAGATCATCAGCGGGCTCATCTGATGCCTCTTCTTCAGCTTCTTCCCGCATTGCCAGCTCAGCTTCTTCCCCCATTGTTGTATCATCGTATTCAGGGAACCCATGGCCAGGATAGCTGTCGTCGTCCTCTTCTTCTTCATTGTCTTCCATCATAACCCCTCTTTCTCCGTGCTTGGTCCAAACATTATAGTGGGGCATGAAACCGGACTTAAACAGGTGGACGTGAATGGTTCTTGACGTAGAGTAATTGTGATCATTCTTACAGACTAAACATGGACAAGGCATAAAACCATCCGCCCGCTTGTTTGCCTCAGCCGCAAGCAGAAAAGTTTGCACGCCATTAATGAACTCGGGAGAGCATCGGTCATCGTACATCCATTGTCGGCTCATCTTCATTACACAACACCGAAAAGACCAAATTAATACAAGTTCATACATAAAGTTCATACAAGACTTAAATGCAACAAACAAATAACTCTCTAACTAAAGAATTTAAATGCAACAACAAATGCGATCAAGATCGCAACTAAGGTAACAATTGATCCAACAGCATAATGATACCAAGCCTCACTATCAATGGCATATTTTCTAATCTTTCTAATCTTCAAGCGCATTTTCTCCATCTTGATCTTGTGATCATCGACGACATCGGCAACATGCAACTCCAATTCCATCTTCTCCCCCTCAATTCTTTTCAATTTTTCTTTCAAATACTCGTTTTCTCTTTCAACTAAATTTAACCTCTCGACAATAGGGTCGGTTGGAATTTCCGGTTCACAAACCTCCTAGACAAAAATATCTATGTCAACTTGATGGGCATAATTTGTCATAAACACGAAATGCAACAACTAGTTTTAAAAGAGAATATACCACATCCGAATCATAACAAGGACGAGGGCCGACGGGGACGGATATCAAAACCATGGCACTATGTATAACAAACAACGTACGGGTAAGATAATTATACGAGTAACTATATATCCAAATCACACAAACATCAATTTGGTAATGTAAAACATTCATGAACAAGAGGCTTACCACAAGGTGGTGCCGGCGACGGAACGGTGCGGGCGATCGACTGTGGTTACGACGGAGATTTAGAAGGCACTAAGTAAACCACACCTACATATGCAAACTAAGTATTATTTTTGACCTCAAATTGCATATAAATCAAATACTAGCACATATATTTCCTCCCAAATTACTAAACTCATAAATTAATCACTATACAAAGCATTGCAAGAGCTATTCTAGCAATGAGGGATGAAAGGACGAAGTTGCTAACCTTTGTGATCATATGAATGGATGGGGGCCTTCAAATCTTGACAAATTTGCGCAAAATGTGTGATGAGATCGAGAGGAAGAGGGGAAGAACAGAGAGGAGAGGGGAAAGGGGAAGAACAGAGCGAGCTCGGGTGGACGAAGGGTTTATGTAGGACGACCTTTAGCACCGGTTCGTTCCATGAACCGGTACTAAAGGTGCTGGAGGGGCCCCGGACTGACAACATTCTGCCACCACTCACTTTAGTACCAGTCCGTGGCACGAACCGGTGCTAAAGGTCGGCCACGAACCGGTAGCGTGACCTAATGAAATAGGCCGGCTAGCCGTTGGAACCGGCACTAATGCACACATTAGTGCCGGCTCAAAAGCAAACCAGCACTAATGTGCTTGACATTTGACCCATTTTCTACTAGTGATATACCTCGGGGGGGGGGGGACAGAACTGGTCATCTGTCTCTGAATCCTCCTCTAAGGAGCTATCGGTAACCAACGAGATATGCGCTTCCTCAGATAGCATAGTCTGCTCTGAAGACCATGTTTTCACTCCAGAATTTTCCATCACCGTGTCAAATGGCTGATGCACACGAAGAGTAGTGAATGTACTAACATTGTTGACAAATGTAATACGTAATGAAAAAAAGGATGGCGTGATATAATTCACATATAAGTTGACTAGCTAAGCAGGATGGCATTGCAAAATTCACATATATGATGCCTGGCTAAACAAGATGGCATTGTATAATTCACATATACGATAAAGAAACTAAACAGATGGCATTCACACAAAGCATGTCTAAACTAAGCAAATGACATATTTTATGTATAAAGTAAGCAATGCAAGGGACCATATGCATGATATTACCAACATTAGCATGCCAAGTTAGAGTGAAGACCTCAGGAGGTAAATAGGAGTGGTCTTCTCCTTCTGAATCCCCCTCAGAACAGTTATCTTCCTCTTGATTACAATCTGAAATGGGTGGAGGGGGCTGCCTTTGCACCCAGTATGGAGCGACATCTGCATGAAATTATATTGCCACGCAAGGCTCGTCTCTTTTGCTCTACATGTTCAGTTCCATTGTGTACAATACCTGACATGCATAGGAATAAATCATAGTGAGATTATGTAAGGAGTGCATGCAGAAATCCAGAGTGATGGTAGCAACCTGTGGATAGACCCAAAACTAATCATAGCAGGAAGATAATGGCTTCAGTTAAAAATACAGATAATTGCTTCTTTAATGTCTGTTTCCCACCCAACATGAAACTCATAGTAGACACCAGAAAATATCTAGATAGTAGACATATACTATTGATTGCGGCCCCGATATGTACCCCGCAACCATTTAAAAACTCAAGTTTGAGCATTAGTTTGGAGCTGACTTAGAGTCTAATTGGTGAACAGGACGATAAAGTACCATGTAATATAAAGCGATGCATGATGTAAGCAGACTCGAAAGAGTGCGACCTCTCTTGCGGACCCGTGTACTCCTCGAGGTCATCTGCTTGGTTGATGATGGTAATGCAATTGTCGTGGCTTCCGGTCGCGGGGAAGAAGATCTGAGGCGGCGAAAGACAGTCTGGAGGGCGGATCCTTGCTGTGGTGGACCCTTCTGTCGCTGGAGCAGCTGAGCTGGGGTGGACGACGGCACAACAGGAGCGAGACAAGCCACACTAGGTTTTCTTTGACAACTATCTGTAAGAGTAGTAATTTTATAAGGGCTCATTTGAATTGGAGGATTCTAGCAACACAGGGATAGGAAATACATAGTAATAGGATAGGAATGCATGTGCAAAGAATTTAAAATCACAGGATTTCTGTCAATCTGGGTGTTTTGTTCACAGGAATTGGAAGGTCATAGGAATGCAAAGAAGCACGGTCAAATTAAGTCAAACCACATGAAAATGTACAGTTATAATGTTATTATGCTACTATCACTTAGTCTTGTTCTTCATGAAAAGGAATTTGAAAAGGAGGGCCAAGTGGATATTAAAATTCCTACAGTTTTTCTTTGAAAGAGACTGTTGGGGGAAACGACACCTATGGGATCACTGGGATCCCTTCTACGGTTGGCGGGCATGGGGTTGTGCAAAGAGCGGGTCTAGGAGCCAGCACAAAGATCGTTTACCCAGGTTCGGGCCGCGAGGATGCGTAAAACCCTAGTCCTGATTTTGTGTGTATTTGAGTGTTCTTGAGTTCTTGAACTAGCTACGGTGCGTGTCTATCCAAAAAGATCCGAATCCTTCTCCCGTACGCCTCGGGCCTCCTTTTATAGAAAAAAGGGGTTGCCACAGTGGCACACAGGTGGTGGAAAGGTGTACAGTGGGTGAGTCTAACATTGGCACCATCGGACAAACGCATTTAATGTGCTATCGACGTGCCCCTCTTGCTTTGTCGGGGACGACAAGGAAGCTCGTCCCAGCTGTCGCCGCCTCGCCTGGCTCCGACGCGCGTCCGAGCTGATGAGGCGTTGCAGCGCCACGTTGGCTGGCTGCTGGGCTGGCGTGGTGGTGGAGTCTTCACGAAGATCTGCATGCCACCACGCAGGTGCTAGCTGAGTCGGCGTGGAGGCCGCATGCTGCCACACATGTGCCTGCCCAGCTGGTTGAGCGAGCAGCTGCATTGGAGCGGCGGTGTAGTCTTGGTAGACGTGGGCCTGTCCGAGGCCCCGCTGACGCCCTCGGCAAGGGTCTTGCCGGGGCCCCGGCAAGGGTCTTGGCGTGGCATTGCGGTCGTCCCCGGCAAGGATCTTGCCGGGGGTCTCGTGGATTTCCTCAGCAATGATCTCGCCGAGGATCGTCATCTTCTGGTCCTCATTTGATCTTGTGTATTTATGATCTTGAGAAAGATCTGCATGCCATCATGGAGGTGCCTCCTGAGCCTTGGTTCCAATGTGGTTGATGATGTTGGAACCCTTGGGCTCAAGGGTGGCGCACTCTGCTGGCGTCGGGCAAGTTGCCCCGGCAAGGGTCTTGCCGGGGGAGTCCACCTCGCCCTCTTGCTCTTCTTGGTCTCTGGTCTTGGCGTTGCTTTGATTTCCTTCTGCTCCGGCTTCCCTCTTCTGCCCTGCTTAGTGTGGCCGCGGGCGCGGCTCTTACTGCCCGTGCACAAGTAGAGGGGTGCAAAAGAGAGCCCCTACTTTTGTACACCGACAGGAGCCCCTGGGCCTGGGCCACACATAAGCGCGACGCGTTGTTGGGCTTGGCCCAGAACGGTGTGCGGACAGGCGGGGCGGATTTTTACCGTAGTAACTTCCCGCTCACTGCGCTTCCCCACGACCCGCGTTGAATGCGCGACATGGAGGGCCGTGCGTGACGTGGGGGCCATGCGTGGGGCGGTTCCCGCACGCATGCGTCACATCGCAAAAAATGGTAAAGAGGCGTCCCGCGCTTTCCCCATAAAAAGGAATAACCGCAGGCGCTCTGCTCATTTACCCCCTGCGCCTTCTCCAATCTTGGAACCGTCGTTCCTTCGTCCCTCCTTCTCAAGCTCTTGCTTTCGCTCGCCTCCGTCGTACCCTTATCGTCCTCAACCTCACCTCTTCTCTGGTTGCCATGGCGCCCATGTCTAGGAGAGGCAAGGGAGTGGCAGAGGACGCCGGGGAGAAGGGGATGCCAGAGAGCGAGCTGGCGGTGCTCCGGACGCAGGTCGCCCTCTTCCCCTCGACGGTTTATGCGGTCCACCTCAGGGACTACTTCAGGCCCCTGTGGGTGGCGAAGACGGGGGGGAGACGATGGGGCATCTGGCCACGCGTATCATCCCCTCCGATTTTGCTGAGGCTGGCCCAAATCGGTATCCCTTCTTCGTTGATTATTTCTCCTACGGCCTCTGCCCCCATTTCTCCGATTTTTTCAATGATGTCATGCACACCTATGGCTTCCACCTTCTGGATTTTACGCCGAATGCCGTGGTGTGCATGTCCCTTTTTGCCCACCTCTGTGAGGGCTTCGCCGGAGTGCTCCCCAGCACGGCGCTCTTCTGCCACTACTTCTATCCCTGCATCCTGGCGGGGGGCGCCATCTCTGGCTGTGTCACTTGGATCCCAAGGACAAAGGAGTAAAGAACATATCCGGAGGGCGCCCAGAAGGAGAGGTGGGAAGAATGGTGGGGCCGGTGGCTGTGGATCGAGAAGGAGGATCCCCAGGAGTTTTGCCAGGTTCGTCAGACCATGACGCCGACGACAAGAAGCTCACGGTTGTTACCACCCGAATCCATCCCCTTGCCAAGGCCGGGCTCACCATCGAGATGTTTGGGGCCGATTTCCTCCGCCGCCGAATCGCTCCACTCCATAACAAGGGAAGGCCAGCCTGGCTCTTTAGGAACGCGGCCGACATCATGATGCTTCGCACCAGCTTGAAGCACAAATTTATGGTGACGGGGCACACCCATTTCTATCCGAGGATCTTCCAGCTTGATGTCTTCAGCGACGGCAGGGCCGAGAGAACCGGCAAGGCCGCGAAGGCCGGCAAGGTTGTCAATGGGGCCACTGTTTGGGTTGCCGGCAGGAGTGGTCCCGCTGAGCAACAACTCCCGCCAATCCGACATCATTGCCATGATGCTGGACTTCAACGCGCACGACCTTGACCCAAATTGGGTTGAGCCAGAGGTGGAGCGGGTGCAGGAGTTCTTTGACGGCCTGTCGGAGAGATACGTCCACGATGAGCCGCTGCTTATCCAGGACACCACCCAAGCGGAGCTGGACTACATCGCTGCCACGGCGGCGGAGGCGGAGCTCGCCAAGGAGGCCAGCAGCACCGAGGCCATGGACGATGAAGACGACGTGGCTGCGGAGGACAGGGAGCTCGCCCAGTGGGCGGAGTGTGCCGGGGAGGCTAGCAGTGCTGACACCCCCCCCCATTGAGGACGTGGTCGAGGAGTCGACCGAGAAGGAGGACGCGACCGAAGACCCTCCGCCCATGGGGAAGAGACGCACCCTGCGGCGGGCTAGCTCCGGCGAGCCAGTCCGGCCCAGCAGGACTGCGCAACGGCTGGAGGTCCAGGGGGAGTCCGTGCGCCAGATGAGGGCCGCAGCGAGGAAAATGGTGAAGGCCCCGGTGGCGGAGAAGAAGGCGACTGCCTCCTCTTCGTCCAAGCGTCGCCGGACCCATCTCCTTCTCCTCCTCCCGCAGATGTCGACACAGAGGTCCCTTAGCCCGAGGAGGAAGAGGAAAGCAGCGGAGGACGAGTAAGCATCTTGTGTTTTTTTGTCATCTCCTTCCCCTTAGACTGTGCCGCTTTTCTTGACTTGTTTTCATCTTTGCAGGGATGTTGAGACGCTGGCCCGAAGGGTGGCGAAGAGGGCCAAGGCCTCGACGGGCGGCCAGCCCCTGGCGGGCACCTCGAGCACGCCGCTCGTGGTGGAGAGCAGCCCGGATAACAGCCCTCGGCGCAGCCCCCAGCGTGTGTTCTCCACTCACCCCCCATCAACGTGTGTTGGGGTACAATCCCTAGGCGCTGACCTTTCCGTGGTTGCAGGAGGAGGACGGCAGCAGGAGGAGCCACTGGGGGCCACCCCCAACACGCCGCCCCCGTCGACCACGCCGCCCCGAGGGGCATCCCCTGCAAGGGCGCCAAGCACCGAGCCCATGCGCACGGAGGAGGAGGAGAAAGACGTGGGCGTTGGCGGCTCTGCCCCGGCACCAAATGTTGGCGGGGAGGGGACCTCTTATAGCCAGCCCGGCACGGGTAAGTGATTCACCTTCTGTCCCTGTTCGTTCCTGTTTCTTCTTTTTTTGGTCTTGGCCTCGCCTCACTCCCCTTCTCGGCGTCCAGATCCTTCCCCTGCGGAGCCAGAGGACGTCGACACCGTCATCGAGGAGGTCGCCAGGGATGCGCGGCCGAGGCCGACAAGATCGATGTCGAGGAGGCCGCCAAGACTGCCGCTGAAGAGGCCGCCAAGGGGTCTACTGAGGAGACCAGCAAGGCCGCTGCTGAGGAGGCCGTGAAGGGGCCTGCCGGGGAGACCGGCAAGGCCGCTGCCGAGGAGGGCGTGGTCGATGACCAACCTTCCTCCTGTGCTGCCTATGGCTCGGGCAGGTACCTGAGAGTGAGCGATGACCTGTTCGTCCACCTCCCAGGGACGGCGAGCACCGGGGCGCTCACCGAGGGGGAGGTGTTTGATGACGAAGTGCTTGCCGCCGCCGGGCTCGAGGTTATTGACGAGCCGAGCGCCGGTCGCGGCGGTTCCTAGGAAGAGCGGCTCCTCCAGGCCATGAGTGCCAACTTCGAGAAGCTCCATGCGCTTCACCGCGCCCGCCTGGACAAGGCCAAGTCCAGGATGGCGGTGGTGCACAAGGCAGAGGCGGACCTCGAGGAGCGCATTGCGGAGGCACAGTCTTGGTTCCGCCAGGCCCACAAGGACCTAAAGGCCACCCAGAATGTGTTGGCCAAGCGCAACCTGGAGCTTGTCATGAAGCAGGCCGACATCGAGAAGGTCCAGGAGGCGGCGAAGCAGCAGGCTGCACAGGACGAGGCCGCTCGGCACCAGCACCAGGCCGTGCTAAACTCCCAGGAGGAGGACCTTGCCGCTTGTGAGCAGAAGCTTGCCGCAACACTCCGCGGCCAGGATGAGGAGGTGGAGAAGCTTGTCATGCAGCGGGCCCAGGAGCTGGAGCAGAGGCACGAGGAGGCACTTGATGCCCAGGCTCTGGTTCACTCCGGCAAGGTGAAAGAGCTGGAGGTGGAGCGGGACGGGCTGAAGGATCAGGCCCTGAAGTTGGCAAAGGAGAAAGACACGCTCAACGGTGCTTTGGTGGAGGCGCAAGGCGCGGTCCTTAGCAAGGCTGAGCAGCTCTCCAAGGCCAACGACTCCATCAGAGACCTGAAGCTGAAGCTGGAGGGTCTTGAGGGAACGCTTTCGGAGGTCAAGGCCCGGGAGGAGACCCTGACGAAGAATCTGGAGAAGGAGAGGTAGCTGCAGAAGAACAAAGCCGCCAACCACGAGGATTTCGTGAAGGGCGAAAACCTCTGGATCAGCTGCCTCACCGACGTCGCCGGCAGGATCACCACGTAGCTGGCCACCATGGGGATGCCAAATGTTAGGTATGTCCCGAAGCCGAGCGTGAGTCCCAATGCCAAGCTGACCCTGTTCTTCGAGGGTGTTCTCGGGACCTTGGAGCAGTTTCGCTCCAACAGGGTGGCCTCTCCGGCCAACGAGGCCCGGAAGCTTTGCCGGGGCGCCATGACCAAGGTCCTCACCAAGGTGGCGTACTGGAACCCCGACCTCGACTTCGATGCCGCGCTGGAGTGCTTGCCGGAAGGTGCGGACCTCGCGACGCTCGAGGAGCGTATCAAGCCCATCATCAGCCGCGTCGGTGGAATCCAGAGGGTGGAGGGCCAGCGCCAGGATTAGGCGCCCCGTTTCTCATCGCCGTTGCAAGTTCATGACCAAGACATTTTTTATCTTTAGTTAGAACCGCAGCAACAATTGATGTAATATAACTCTGCAATACTTTTGGGAAATGATGCATGTTATTTCCCTGTTTGATCTCCCTTTGCATGTCCACCCTACGTTAATCGGGTAGACTCGCTGGCGCGTAACCCAGGCCACGGCGCCTTGAGGACGGATCCCCAATATCCTGCCGGGTATGTTTGCTGCCAGGCAAACCACCTTACTGCCCTCAACGCGGCCGCACGAACTGTCGAGCGGACTCGAGGCAGAACAGGAGTGTTGCCAATTGCAGAAGGCCACCCTGCCGTTCTCAACGCAGCCGCTTGTACTGTTGAGCGGACTCGAAACAGAGCAAGGGCATTGCCAATAGTGGAACGGCCCCATCGCATGGAGGTTTTCCATACATAGGGCAAGATTTCGAGGATGATAACCTTATATATAAAAAGGCATTGCTCAAAGTTTCGCGTGACTTAGCTTTTCTTGTCGTTGCGCGAGCGTTTACTTCATCCGCAGATGACGCCGCCCGCTTGGTTGTCTTCTTCCTTGGAGTGACGACCACGATGAAGCCGCTTCTCCAATTAGACTACATTTCCACAACTACGCCCCCTACCTCGCGCGCCAATGATGTCGGGGGAAAGGACACCTATGGGATCACTGGGATCCCTTCTACGGTTGGCGGGTGCGGGGTTGTGCAAAGAGCGGGTCTAGGAGCCAGCATAAAGACCGTTTACCAAGGTTTGGGCCGCCAGGATGCGTAAAACCCTAGTCCTGCTTTTGTGTGTATTTGAGTGTTCTTGAGTTCTTGAACTAGCTACGGTGTGTGTCTAGTCCAAAAAGATCCAAATCCTTCTCCCATACACCTTGGGCCTCCTTTTATGGACCAAAAGGGGTTGCCACCGTGGCACGCAGGAGGTGGAAAGGTGTACAGTGGGTGAGTCTATCCTCTGGCACAGTCGGACAAACGCATTTAATGTGCTGCCGACTTGCCCCTCTTGTTTTATCGGGGACGGCAAGGAAGCTCGTCCCAGCTATCGCCGCCTCGCCTGGCTCCGACGCGCGTCCGGGCTGATGAGGCATTGCAGCGCCACGTTGGCTGGCTGCTGGGCTGGCTTGGTGGTGGAGTCTTCACGAAGATCTACATGCCACCACGCATGTGCTAGCTGAGTCGGCGTGGACGCCGCATGCTGCCACGCAGGTGCCTGCCCAGCTGGTTGAGCTAGCAGCTGCATGGGAGCGGCGGTGTAGTCTTGACAGACGTGGGCCTGGCCGTGGCCCCGCTGACGCCCTCGGCAAGGGTCTTGCCGGGGCCCCGGCAAGGGTCTTGGCATGGCATTGCGGTCGTCCCCGGCAAGGATCTTGCCGGGGGTCTCGTGGATTTCCTCAGCAATGATCTCGCCGAGGATCGTCATCTTCTGGTCCTCATTTGATGTTGTGTATTTATGATATTGACAAAGATCTGCATGCCATCATGGAGGTGCCTCCTGAGCCTTGGTTCCAATGTGGTTGATGATGTTGGAACCCTTGGGCTCAAGGGTGGCGCACTCTGCTGGCGTCGGGCAAGTTGCCCCGGCAAGGGTCTTGCCGGGGGAGTCCACCTCGCCCTCTTGCTCTTCTTGGTCTCTGGTCTTGGCGTTGCTTTGATTTCCTTGTGCTCCGGTTTCCCTCTTCTGCCCTGCTTAGAGTGGCCGCAGGCGCGGCTCTGACTGCCTGTGCACAAGTAGAGGGGTGCAAAAGAGAGCCCCTACTTTTGGACACCGACAGACACACTAAAGGAACAAATCCTACAGTTTCCCTTTGCTCCATTCCTTTGAACCAAATGCATTAATAGTAGTACCATAGTAAACTTACAAATTCCTATGTTTTTCCTTCATTTTTCCTTTCAACAATTGGCAATTCTAGTAGGCAGGCTTGAACATGGAAAAGCCTACACTCAAAAAATGTTTTTGTGCTACTTCTACTACTTTGGACCTGGGCCAGTGCCCTACTAGCTCAAACACGCAGAAATAAATAATGATGGCATTCAAGAGAATCCATCACGGATGGCCAAGTTGCTTGATCGTATTTCACGTTACTATGTGTGTTGAGTGGACAATATATATAACATGTAGAGTAAAAAGCGACGCAACAAGTGTACAACCTCTTTGATCGGTGAGGATCTTAGCGTTATTGGGTTGGTCGGTGAGGATGCCCGGCTGATTTGGCTGTCGGAGGAGGCGAAGAAGATCTTAGGTGTCTGGAGATGGAGCTAGGGGTACTGCTCCGCTGTGATGGAGGGTTTTGTCGTTGGAGCAGCTACGGTGAGTTGTACGACGGCGAGGCTGAAGGAGGACAAGAGAGACAATGTTAACCTGAGTGGAATTCTAATAGCATCTCCAATGGATGATGTAAAATACATAACCACAAAGTACTAGATGTAAAATACATCAGCTGCTCATCTCTGAACTTAACTGTCGAAACTAAATTTAACTATCGAAACTGAATTTTACTGTCGAAACTAAATTTTGCAGTTGAAACTGAATTTTTCTCTCGAAACTGAACGCACTCGTAGCAGAAAAGCAGTAGCAGCAGCAGCGGCCGGGGCAGCAGCGCGTGCGAGAGCCGGGGCAACTAGTCGGGTAGCAGCATCTTAGGTAGCAGCTGCAGGGGCTCGAGCGAGAGTAGGATAGGCTGCTCGTGCAGCAGCAGTGCGAGCAAGAGTAGAGCAGTAGCGCAAGCAAGAGCATGAGCGAGAGTAGCAGCGCGAGGAAGAGAAAGAGCAGGCCAGGCAGGGGACCGAGAGCAAGAGCAGAGCAGCAACGTGAGCGTGAGCCAAAGTAGCAGCAACTCCTACTGATGTGGACGTCGCCGCCGAGGGAGTGACGTGGTGGAGGAAGTGGCCGGCGACACCTCCGTAGATGGAGCCGTGCCATGTCGACTCAGGACCGACCGCCGGTAGCTCCGTGAGATCAAATCAAGAAGAAAATGTAGCGATTAGAGTAGAACCTCTTTGGTGCCGCCGATTAGTCCTCAGCTTCATCCGAGGAATCAGTGATGATGCTGCTCTCCCGATGGTGCAGGTGAAGATGGCGGTGTGGTAATGGAGGCGGCGCGAAAGACGAGGGGAACATCATGGGGGGGCTCCTTGGAGGTGGAGGACGGGGTGGCTGGACCAGCGGGACGATGAGATCGATGACGGATCCTCATCCAGTGCGGTGGATGAGGGACGTCGAGGTGTTACTATGGACGACATCGTCGGGGAAGAGGCTCCGGCTGGGTGGCGGACGGAGGAGGGTGTGGGGCTTCGTGGGTTTTTGTGGCCTTGGTGTACGAATGGGTGGGCGGATGGGATGGGAGGGCGAACCATGGCTTAGGGACGTGCTTGTCCAAAATGTGGGGTATGTTACGAAAGTACCCCCACCAATTTGAGCTAGGCGGTTCTTTAGGTTTAGCGGTATCACGGGCATTTAGCGTGTCGGGATTTCGCTTGAGGTGATAGTTTTTGCGCGCGTTGTAATTTTGGGATAGCAAGGCGCGGGTTGAGATGGAGGGAGTTTTCGGAGCACAATGAGACAAAGAGATATCTTAAAATTTCAGGGTAACAAGGCACGGGTTAAAATTTCTGGACAAGCCGTGTACTGTACCAAATCAATTCGCACTTCCCTCGACAAAAAAAAAGAAATCAAATCGCACCACAGAAGAGAGCCTAGTCTCGTCTACTGTACCAAAATAATTCGCACTACAAATACCATTCAAAACTTTGAATCCATGTTATGTTCAATTAAATTTTTTTGCTACGTGTATAATGCATGCAACCTGCTACTCAAATGAACGTTTTAGTGCATTCCAAACGTATATACAACCACTTCAATATGAACTAAATTCGAATTCGTTTCTCTATTTGAATAAGATCTACAATCATGATTGTTGTCAAGTTAAACCATTTGAATTCGTTTCTATATTTTAATAAGATCTACAACCATCATTATTGTCAAGTTAAACCATCGTCTTTGTATTATCTTCACAGCACACCACATGATTACTGTCAAGTTAGATATGAACTATGTGTACTACATGAATGAAGGAAATATGCCCTAGAGGCAATAATAAAGTTATTATTTATTTCCTTATATCATAATAAATTTTTATTATTCATGTTAGAATTGTATTAATCGGAAACATAATACTTGTGTGAGTACGTAGACAAACAGAGTGTCACTAGTATGCCTCTACTTGACTAGCTCGTTGATCAAAGATGGTTATGTTTCCTAGCCGTAGACATGAGTCGTCATTTGATTAATGGGATCACATCATTAGGAGAATGATGTGATTGACTTGACCCATTCCGTTAGCTTAGCACTCGATCGTTTAGTATGTTGCTATTGCTTTCTTCATGACTTATACATGTTCCTATGACTATGAGATTATGCAACTCCCGTTTACCGGAGGAACACTTTGTGTGCCACCAAACGTCACAACGTAACTGGGTGATTATAAAGGTGCTCTACAGGTGTCTCCGAAGGTACTTGTTGGGTTGGCGTATTTCGAGATTAGGATTTGTCACTCCGATTGTCGGAGAGGTATCTCTGGGCCCTCGCGGTAATGCACATCACTTAAGCCTTGCAAGCATTGCAACTAATGAGTTAGTTGTGGGATGATGTATTACGGAACGAGTAAAGAGACTTGCCGGTAACGAGATTGAACTAGGTATTGAGATACCGACGATCGAATCTCGGGCAACTAATATACCGATGACAAAGGGAACAACGTATGTTTTTATGCGGTCTGACCGATAAAGATCTTCGTAGAATATGTGGGAGCCAATATGAGCATCCAGGTTCCGCTATTGGTTATTGACCCGAGACATATCTCTGTCATGTCTACATAGTTCTCGAACCCGTAGGGTCCGCACGCTTAACGTTTCGATGACAGTTATATTATGAGTTTATATGTTTTGATGTACCGAAGGTCGTTCGGAGTCCCGGATGTGATCACGGACATGAGGAGGAGTCTCGAAATGGTCGAGATATGAAGATTGATATATTGGAAGCCTATATTTGGATATCGGAAGTGTTCCGGGTGAAATCGGGATTTTACCGGAGTACCGAGGGGTTACCGGAACCCCCCGGGGGCTTAATGGGCCATAGTGGGCCTTTGTGGAGAAGAGGAGAGTCGGCCAGGGCAGGGCCGCGCGCCCCTCCCCTCCCTAGTCCGAATAGGACAAGGAGAAGGGGGCAGCGCCCCCTTTCCTTCCTCCCTCCCTCCTCTTTCCCCCTCCACTCCTAATCCAACTAGGAAAAGGGAGGGAGTCCTACTCCCGGTGGGAGTAGGACTCCACCTGGTGCGCTCCTCCTGGCCGGCCGCACCTCCCCCCTTGCTCATTTATATACGGGGGTAGGGGGCACCCTAGAGACACAACAATTGATGGTTTGACCTTTTAGCCGTGTGCGGTGCCCCCCTCCACCATAGTCCACCTCGATAATACTGTAGCGGTGCTTAGGCGAAGCCCTGCGCCGGTAGAACATCATCATCATCACCACGCCGTCGTGCTGATGAAACTCTCCCTCAACACTCGGCTGGATCGGAGTTCGAGGGACGTCATCGGGCTGAACGTGTGCTGAACTCGGAGGTGCCGTGCGTTCGGTCGGATCGTGAAGACGTACGACTACATCAACCGTGTTGTGCTAACGATTCCGCTTTCAGTCTACGAGGGTACGTGGACAACACTCTCCCCTCTCGTTGCTATGCATCACCATGATCTTGCATGTGCGTAGATTTTTTTTTGAAATTACTACGTTCCCGAACAGTGGCATCCGAGCCTGGTTTTATGCGTTGATGTTATATGCACGAGTAGAACACAAGTGAGTTGTGGGCGATATAAGTCATACTGCTTACCAGCATGTCATACTTTGGTTCGGCGGTATTGTTGGATGAAGCGGCCCGGACCGACATTACGCGTACGCTTACGCGAGATTGGTTCTACCGACTTGCTTTGCACACAGGTGGCTGGCGGGTGTCAGTTTCTCCAACTTTAGTTGTACCGAGTGTGGCTACGCCCGGTCCTTGCGAAGGTTAAAACAGCACCAACTTGACAAACTATCGTTGTGGTTTTGATGTGTAGGTAAGAACGGTTCTTGCTAAGCCCGTAGCAGCCACGTAAAATTTGCAACAACAAAGTAGAGGACGTCTAACTTGTTTTTGCAGGGCATGTTGTGATGTGATATGGTCAAGACATGATGCTAAATTTTATTGTATGAGATGATCATGTTCTGTAACCGAGTTATCGGCAAATAGCAGGAGCCATATGGTTGTCGCTTTATTGTATGCAATGCAATCGCCCTGTAATGCTTTACTTTATCACTAAGCGGTAGCGATAGTCGTAGAAGCATAAGATTGGCGAGACGACAACGATGCTACGATGAAGATCAAGGTGTCGCCCCAGTGACGATGCTGATCATGACGGTGCTTCGGAGATGGAGATCACAAGCACAAGATGATGATGGCCATATCATATCACTTATATTGATTGCATGTGATGTCTATCTTTTATGCATCTTATCTTGATTTGATTAACGGTAGCATTATAAGATGATCCCTCACTAAATTATCAAAGTATAACTGTTCTTCCTGAGTATGCACCATTGCGAAAGTTCTTCGTGCTGAGACACCAAGTGATGATCGGGTGTGATAGGCTCTACATTCAAATACAATGGGTGCAAAACAGTTGCACACGCGGAATACTCAGGTTAAGCTTGACGAGCCTAGCATATAACAAATAGGGCCTCGGAACACGGAGACCGAAAGGTCGAGTGTGAATCATATAGTAGATATGATCAACATAGTGATGTTCACCGTTGAAACTACTCCATCTCACATGATGATCAGACATGGTTTAGTTGATATGGATCACGTGATCACTTAGAAGATTAGAGGGATGTCTATCTAAGTGGTAGTTCTTAAGTAATATGATTAATTGAACTTAAATTTATCATGAACTTAGTACCTGATAGTATCTTGCTTGTCTATGTTGATTGTAGATAGATGGCCCGTGCTGTTGTTCCGTTGAATTTTAATGCGTTTCTTGAGAAAACAAAGTTGAAAGATGATTGTAGAAATTACACGGACTGGGTCCGTAACTTCAGGATTATCCTCATTGCTGCACAGAAGAATTAAGTCTTGGAAGCACCGCTGGGTGCCAGGCCTGCTACTGATGCAACTGACGACGTTAAGAATGTCTGGCAGAGCAAAGCTGATGACTACTCGATAGTTCAATGTGCCATGCTTTACGGCTTAGAACCGGGAATTCAACGACGTTTTGAATGTCATGGAGCATATGAGATGTTCCAGGAGTTGAAGTTAATATTTCAAGCAAATGCCCGGATTGAGAGATATGAAGTCTCCAATAAGTTCTACAGCTGCAAGATGGAGGAGAATAGTTCTGTCAGTGAGCATATACTCAAAATGTCTGGGTATAATAATCACTTGATTCAACTGGGAGTTAATCTTCCGGATGATAGCGTCATTGACAGAATTCTCCAATCACTGCCACTAAGCTACAAGAGCTTCGTGATGAACTATAACATGCAAGGGATGGATAAGACGATTCCCGAGCTCTTCGCAATGCTAAAGGCTGCGGAGGTAGAAATCAAAAAGAAGCATCAAGTGTTGATGGTCAATAAGACCACCAGTTTCAAGAAAAAGGGCAAAGGGAAGAAGAAGGGGAACTTCAAGAAGAGCAGCAAGCAAGTTGCTGTCAGGAGAAGAAACCCAAGTCTGGACCTAAGCCTGAGACTGAGTGCTTCTACTGCAAGCAGAGAGGTCACTGGAAGCAGAACTGCCCCAAGTATTTGGCGGATAAGAAGGATGGTAAGGTGAACAAAGGTATATGTGATATACATGTTATTGATGTGTACCTTACTAATGCTCGCAGTAGCACCTGGGTATTTGATACTGGTTCTGTTGCTAATATTTGCAACTCGAAACAGGGGCTACAGATTAAGCGAAGATTGGCTAAGGAAGAGGTGACGATGCGCGTGGGAAATGGTTCCAAAGTCGATGTGATCGCGGTCGGCACGCTACCTCTACATCTCCCTTCGGGATTAGTTTTAGACCTAAATAATTGTTATTTGGTGCCAGCGTTAAGCATGAACATTATATCTGGATCTTGTTTGATGCGAGACGGTTATTCATTTAAATCAGAGAATAATGGTTGTTCTATTTATATGAGTAATATCTTTTATGATCATGCACCCTTGAAGAGTTGTCTATTTTTGTTGAATCTCGATAGTAGTGATACACATATTCATAATATTGAAGCCAAAAGATGCAGAGTTGATAATGATAGTGCAACTTATTTGTGGCACTGCCGTTTAGGTCATATCGGTGTAAAGCGCATGAAGAAACTCCATACTGATGGACTTTTGGAACCACTTGATTATGAATCACTTGGTACTTGCGAACCGTGCCTCATGGGCAAGATGACTAAAACGCCGTTCTCCGGAACTATGGAGAGAGCAACAGATTTGTTGGAAATCATACATACAGATGTATGTGGTCCGATGAATGTTGAGGCTCATGGCGGATATCGTTATTTTCTCACCTTCACAGACGATTTAAGCAGATATGGGTATATCTACTTAATGAAACATAAGTCTGAAACATTTGAAAAGTTCAAAGAATTTCAGAGTGAAGTTGAAAATCATCGTAACAAGAAAATAAAGTTTCTACGATCTGATCGTGGAGGAGAATATTTGCGTTATGAGTTTGGTCTTCATTTGAAACAATGCGGAATAGTTTCGCAACTCACGCCACCCGGAACACCACAGCGTAATGGTGTGTCCGAACATCGTAATTGTACTCTACTAGATATGGTGCGATCTATGATGTCTCTTACTGATTTACCGCTATCGTTTTGGGGTTATGCTTTAGAGACGGCCGCATTCACGTTAAATAGGGCACCATCAAAATCCGTTGAAACGACGCCTTATGAACTGTGGTTTGGCAAGAAACCAAAGTTGTCGTTTCTTAAAGTTTGGGGCTGCGATGCTTATGTGAAAAAGCTTCAACCTGATAAGCTCGAACCCAAATCGGAGAAATGTGTCTTCATAGGATACCCAAAGGAGACTGTTGGGTACACCTTCTATCACAGATCCGAAGGCAACACTTTTGTTGCTAAATTCGGAATCTTTCTAGAGAAGGAGTTTCTCTCGAAAGAAGTGAGTGGGAGGAAAGTAGAACTTGATGAGGTAATTGTACCTGCTCCCTTATTGGAAAGTAGCTCATCGCGGAAACCGGTTTCTGCGACACCTACACCAATTAGTGAGGAAGTTAATGATCATGATCATGGAACTTCAGATCAAGTTGTTACTGAACCTCGTAGGTCAACCAGAGTAAGATCCGCACCAGAGTGGTATGGTAATCCTGTTCTGGAGGTTATGCTACTAGACTAAACGAACCTACGAACTATGAAGAAGCGATGGTGAGCCCAGATTCCGCGAAATGGCTTGAGGCCATGAAATCTGAGATGGGATCCATGTATGAGAACAAAGTGTGGACTTTGGTTGACTTGCCCGATGATCGGAAGCAATTGAGAATAAATGGATCTTCAAGAAGAAGACTGACGTTGACGGTAATGTTACTGTCTATAAAGCTCGACTTGTTGCAAAAGGTTTTCGACAAGTTCAAGGGATTGACTACGATGAGACCTTCTCACCTGTAGCGATGCTTAAGTCTGTCCGAATCATGTTAGCAATTGCCGCATTTTATGATTATGAAATTTGGCAAATGGATATCAAAACTGCATTCCTGAATGGATTTCTGGAAGAAGAGTTGTATATGATGCAACCGGAAGGTTTTGTCGATCCAAAGGGAGCTAACAAAGTGTGCAAGCTCCAGCGATCTATTTATGGACTGGTGCAAGCCTCTCGGAGTTAGAATAAACGCTTTGATAATGTGATCAAAGCATTTGGTTTTGTACAGAATTTTGGAGAAGCCTGTATTTACAAGAAAGTGAGTGGGAGCTCTGTAGCATTTCTAATATTATATGTGGATGACATATTGGTGATTGGAAATGATATAGAATTTCTGAATAGCATAAAGGGATACTTGAAATAGAGTTTTTCAATGAAAGACCTCAGTGAAGCTGCGTATATATTGGGCATCAAGATCTATAGAGATAGATCAAGATGCTTAATTGGACTTTCACAAAGCACATACCTTGACAAGGTTTTGAAGAAGTTCAAAATGTATCAAGCAAAGAAAGGGTTCTTGCCTGCGTTACAAGGTGTGAAGTTGAGTCAGACTCAATGCCCGACCACTGCAGAAGATAGAGAGAAGATGAAAGATGTTCCCTATGCTTCAGCCATAGGCTCTATCATGTATGCAATGCTGTGTACCAGACCTGATGTGTGCCTTGCTATAAGTTTAGCAGGGAGGTACCAAAGTAATCCAGGAGTGGATCACTGGACAGCGGTCAAGAACATCCTCAAATACCTGAAAAGGACTAAGGATATGTTTCTCGTTTATGGAGGTGACAAAGAGCTCATCGTAAATGGTTACGTTGATGCAAGCTTTGACACTGATCCGGACGATTCTAAATCGCAAACTGGATACGTGTTTACATTGAACGGTGGAGCTGTCAGTTGGTGCAGTTCTAAACAAAGTGTCGTGGCGGGATCTACGTGTGAAGCGGAGTACATAGCTACTTTGGAAGCAGCAAATGAAGGAGTCTGGATGAAGGAGTTCATATCCGATCTAGGTGTCATACCTAGTGCATCGGGTCCAATGAAAATCTTTTGTGACATTACTGGTGCAATTGCCTTGGCGAAGGAATCCAGATTTCACAAGAGAACCAAGCACATCAAGAGACGCTTCAATTCCATCCGGGATTTAGTCCAGGTGGGAGACATAGAAATTTTCAAGATACATACGGATCTGAATGTTGCAGACCCGTTGACTAAGCCTCTTCCATGAGCAAAACATGATCAGCACCAAGGCTCCATGGGTGTTAGAATCATTACTGTGTAATCTAGATTATTGACTCTAGTGCAAGTGGGAGACTGAAGGAAATATGCCCTAGAGGCAATAATAAAGTTATTATTTATTTCCTTATATCATGATAAATGATTATTATTCATGCTAGAATTGTATTAACCAGAAACATAATAATTGTGTCAATACATAGACAAACAGAGTGTCACTACTATGCCTCTACTTGACTAGCTCGTTGATCAAAGATGGTTATGTTTCCTAGCCATAGACATGAGTTGTCATTTGATTAACGGGATCACATCATTAGGAGAATGATCTGATTGACTTGACCCATTCCGTTAGCTTAGCACTAGATCGTTTAGTATGTTGCTATTGCTTTCTTCATGACTTATACATGTTCCTATGACTATGAGATTATGCAACTCCCGTTTACCGGAGGAACACTTTGTGTGCTACCAAACGTCACAACGTAACTGGGTGATTATAAAGGTGCTCTACAGGTGTCTCCGAAGGTACTTGTTGGGTTGGCGTATTTCGAGATTAGGATTTGTCACTCCGATTGTCGGAGAGGTATCTCTGGGCCCTCTCGGTAATGCACATCACTTAAGCCTTGCAAGCATTGCAACTAATGAGTTAGTTGTGGGATGATGTATTACGGAACGAGTAAAGAGACTTGCCGGTAACGAGATTGAACTAGGTATTGAGATACCGACGATCAAATCTCGGGCAAGTAACATACCGATGACAAAGGGAACAACGTATGTTGTTTTGTGGTCTGACTGATAAAGTTCTTCGTAGAATATGTGGGAGCCAATATGAGCATCCAGGTTCTGCTATTGGTTATTGACCGAAGACGTATCTCGGTCAATGCCACATAGTTCTCGAACCCGTAGGGTCCGCACGCTTAACGTTTAGATGACACTTATATTATGCGTTTATATGTTTTGATGTACCGAAGGTTGTTCGGAGTCCCGGAGGTGATCACGGACATGACGAGGAGTCTCGAAATGGTCGAGACATGAAGATTGATATATTTGAAGCCTATATTTGAATATCGGAAGTGTTCCGGGTGAAATCGGGATTTTACCGGAGTCCCAAGGGGTTACCTGAACCCCCCCGGGGTCTTAATGGGCCATAGTGGGCCTTTGTGGAGAAGAGGAGAGGCGGCTAGGGCAGGGCCGCGCGCCCCTCCCCCTATTCTGAATAGGACAAGGAGAAGGGGGCGGCGCCCCCCTTTCCTTCCTCTCTCCCTCCTCTTTCCCCCTCCACTCCTAATCCAACTAGGAATAGGGAGGGAGTCCTCCTCCCGGTGGGAGCAGGACTCCCCCTGGCGCGCCCCTCCTAGCCGGCCGCACCTCCCCCCTTGCTCCTTTATATACGGGGGCAGGGGCACCCTAGAGACACAACAATTGATCATTTGATCTTTTAGCTGTGTGTGGTGCTCCCTCCACCATAGTCCACCTCGATAATCCTGTAGCGGTGCTTAGGCGAAGCCCTGCGTCGGTAGAACATCATCATCGTCACCATGCCGTCGTGCTGACGAAACCCTCCCTCAACACTTGGCTGGATCGGAGTTCGAGGGACGTCATCAGGATGAACGTGTGCCGAACTCGGAGGTGCCGTGCGTTCGGTACTTGATCGGTCGTATTGTGAAGATGTACGAGTACATCAACCGCGTTGTGCTTACGGTTCCTCTTTCGGTCTACGAGGGTACGTGGACAAAACTCTCCCCTCTCGTTGCTATGCATCACCATGATCTTGCGTGTGTGTAGGAATTTTTTTGAAATTACTACGTACCCCAACAATGAACTCGAACTTGATTTTTTGGATCCACTTTATGTTGATTTCAAATCACAGTACATTTCAAGCTCTAGCTAGATCTTCATAATCTAAACCATGTGCCATATGTATAATGTGTTTATCACATAATGTATGGTGCCCCGCCCCCTACGCCTACAAGTATTTGGATGTGAGTTGCAAACATCACACATTATCACAAATTCCAATAAAATGTGAGATTGTTCGTTATATAGTATGGTTTAGATTGTTTGATATTTAGTTGTAAGTTGCAAACGCCACACATCATCACAAATTCAAATAAAATGAGAGATTTTTAGATGTATAGTATGGTTTAGATTGTTTGATATTTAATTAGCCTTGAGTTCCAAATGCCACGCATTATCACATTACGGTATAACATGTACAAAACCACACCACGTGGATCACCACTATATTCATGCATGCATATGTTTCTAACACTATGATCTCCTATTCAAATATCTGAATCCACTTTCATATCGAATTATGATCTTTGTTAGTCTCTTACACCCACACAATCCTCTAAACTTTGTAGCTAGCACTAACTTTCTCCCGTGCATGCACACACCCTCCTCGCCCTCCCCCTCCATCAGCATTCTATCCATCGTGCACATTCATTTTTTTCTTTAGGTCGTTCTCCCACGGTCTCCACAACTCCTCTCCGACACACACCGATCGATAAACCTCTCCAGTTATGTATGCCTACCACATACAGATGCACTTTCCATCTCCTCCTTTCTGTGTCCATGCCTCGTATCTCTCAAACGATCTCACACACATGTAAACTCTCGCCCCTCTATTCATCGATCTCACAATCGCACACTCCTCCCCCTATCTAGCTAGTAGGCCTCTTGCACCACCTCCTAGCTCCATTCTCTCTGTCTATCCGTCTCTCTGGGCCTTATTTGCCTCTAACAATGGATGTACACCGACGGATCTCCCGCTATACATATAGCTAGCTAGGTCATTTATAAATCGTTTTCCCCACACGCCGATCGATCTACCTCATTAGTTATGTCTCCCCCTTCCTCCGGCACACAACAATTGATCTACTGATCTAGTTAGGTCTGCTTACCAAACACATGGTCCCCCTTCATCATCCATGCATGCTTCCCGACACATTTATCACGCACACGCTCACACAGAAACACATCCCCACTCTTCTTGATAATATTGCAGTTGTACCCTCAGTTTCTCTAGTAGGCCTCTCCCACTATCTTCGCGAAGCAACTCCACTACCCCTCCAGCACTCTACCTCTCTCTCTCTCTCCCTCTCCCTCTCTCTCTATGTCCCAACCTATTTCCCATCCCTATCTTCTCGTGGATCGCCCCCTCTATATATGATATAGATAGGCCTCTATTTCACACACATTGCATGTGTCAAATTTTTGTTTGAGATATCAATGACACATATTCCCACAAATACTCACGAACACACACACCATCTGTTTAGGTTTGTATCTCTCTCTCACACCCATGTAGGTGGGGGACGTGCATGAAGAGAAGAGGTGCACGCACGATGCACGTAGTCCCGTCTCTTTCCCAACCACACCCGCGCGGGTACACGGTGGAGCTCATTTATGTACGAAGAGGCAGCCCATGTGGTAATTTGACACGTGTATTGGTTGTCCACTTGATGGAGGATCGTGTACAATGGGTGAACAAACAAATTGCAACTTGACGCGTTATTTTAAAAAAGAGGCAAACCATGTGGGGCCTACCTTAGAGGCAGGGCTCTATACACTCGAGATGCTTTGTACGTATTACTTTTGATGTGTCCCATCAACTCGCAGAACGAGGAGAAGCTTGCTTAGCACGCCCTCTCCCCCGCCCATGGGCGGGGTGGCTCGCAGAGTCGCAGGATGAGGAGAAGCTTGCTTACTACGCCTACTCCCGCTCCCTCGCCCACGCGCGCGGTGGCTCGCAGGACGAGGAGAAAATTTTACTACTCCCTCCGTAACTCCTCGTCCCTACCTTGGTTAGAGAGATTATCATATTGTTTGAAATATATGACTTTTAGCAGATTTCAATATGAACTACTAGTACATATTCCAAATATATAGACGTATTTTAGAGTGTATATTCACTCGTTTTGCTCCATATGTAGTCCATATTGAAACAGACGTAGTAGTACGCACTCTCCCTCGCCCCTCACCCCTCGACCCTTGCCCATGTGGTGGACGTGCAACAATTTATTCGGTGTCAGATAGCCGGAACCATATACCGTAGTACCATCATTGCTCGACTTTCCGGAGAGGCGAAGAGCCAAGCGCAAGGTTGTAATATTTTTCAGATGCCAAGCGCAAGGTTTATAGTAGTAGTACTAGTAGTACATAGTCTATGAGGAAGAAGCAACAAGAATGTATGTTTTGCATGACAGTCTCTTCTTACAGAACGTGCTAGACCTAGTGGACCTCATTTTTGCAGTATTCGGAGCTGCTTAGTCTTAAACCCCATGAAGAAGTCCCATAGAAAGGAATAGCCATCCTCTACACGTGCTCCTATGTAAAGGGAGTAAGTGAGACAAAAAGAGAAAGAGACTAAGTAAAAAAAATCACCAGCCTTAGATCCAGTCCTATTGTATCATTAAATGACATTTCTACGTCGTGATTCACATGGCTATCTTATTAACCATGCTACAGAGGTAGCAGCAGATTTTTATTTATTTGCGGAGGTAGCAGCTAGTGGATGGATATTCAACGAGGAGTGAAATGATGGCTGGTTCCTCCGTTAAACGGTAGAGAAAGGTGGGGCTCGTGATTTGATGGCTCATTAGTCATTATTACTGCCTATACTCTTTGCCCATAGAATAACCGCGTGGTAGAGTAGTTGCCTATACTTTTAATAATCATCCTCGAAGAGAAGAGGTGCACGCTCCCACGGATGTACTAGTAGCACTATTTGCGTCTTCCCCAACAACACACCTTTTTTGACTGAAAGACTGTAAGGGAACCCCTACAGTATAATTGGTGTATCAAACCCAAATTGCAAGTACCATCTCTTGAACCTGGGTGGGTGGGAAGGTATCAGCCCCTTCCCACCACTAGGCTACGCCTTAGTCTGCCCAACCACACATGTTACATGGTGGAGCTCATTTCTGTACGATGATGCAGCCCACATGATAATTTGACGCGTCTAGTAGTAGTAGTTTACTCACATAGGTTCAGGAACCACACATGAACGGTACCGCGTTATTTAGAAATAAAGTTTATTTTCTTCAGTGGCACGTATGCAATATAAATAGGTACATATGGAGAGAAAAAGAAACCGCTCCACTATATACATAGCCAGGAGCCTACACAGTTGCTTGCTGGGGTTGCTCCCTTCACCCTCTCTCGCACAAAATGACTGTGGCCACATCTCTAATGTCTGGGCGGATCACGTCCGCCTGGGGAAGTGGTGGATGCTTTTGTAGATGTTGTTGCCGCCGCCGACGGAGAAAACCCACTGTCGGCATGTCCTGATGGGGGGTCCCCGCCGTTCTCTCTCACAAAGCCGGTGCGGTTGCCTTCGCCCCTTCTCACTGCCGCGACGTGGGTAGTTACCGCCTCCTGCCGCCCTCCTCTAAGCTAGCTACATCCCGGCATCCCTCAGGTACAACTCCTTTACAGCCTGCCGGCTTGCACCACTGCCCCAGCTGCCCACATCGTTCCATGTGGATATTTCTCTACTTCTTTGCCCCGCACGTACCTCTACTGGCTTCTACTGTATTTGTGATGAGTTTATATCTCATCAACTAGTCCCAATAGTCTTATTATAATCACGCTTCTTCAATTTCTTTGCCACAGGGATGCTCAGCTCGAATCTAGTGAAACTACACAAAATGATCCGATGGTCAAAGGGTTGCAAACTTCATTCCTTTGGAAGGTTCAACCTCACCAGCAAATTAAAGCCTGGTTAGGGTTTAGGATTCAAGTCCTCGGAACTACATGGATCAGTTTTTCTTTAGTTGTCTCTTTTCCAAAGTAAGTGTCAACTTTAGTACAACTTTGTACACTAAAGTTGGCATAAAGTTGAGACACTTATTTTGGAACGGAGGGCGTATTGGCTATGATCTGTGAATCATTGAGATGCAATAGCATGCATGTTAGTCTCCTTTGTATTTGATGGAAGGTTGCAACGGGGCAACCTTGGATGCAAGATACATGAAACAGAAGCTAAAAGCCTCATAGCATTGTACATTTTCGCTGCTTTCGTGTTTTCGTTGAGCTTGCACTCCTCCACTATGAGAGTGGAGAAAATTGTAAAGAGCGGAGATGCTCTACCTCCTTTCACTGAAACATGTGACATCCAGCATCCGGTGCATGTGTAATGCACCAAAGTAAAGTGTACAGTACAAGTGAGACTCAACACCGTCGTGCCACCTCAGTAATAATGACCAATGGTCCGTCAAATCACATAGACCCGGCAGTAAGTTGGATGGACGAAGCAACCATCACTCTTCGTTGAATCCGCTTCCCTTCAACACATGCGCCAGTGAGAGGTCGCGTCCACTCTGCCTGGGCATGAATGCGGCACCGATTCTCTGGAGCGGCGCTGACCATTTCAGGCAGGAAGCGTGCGCGGGCGATGAAGGGGCCTTGGGTCAGCCAGGGTGGTCAGGAGCGGGCGTGGCACCTGTTCCTACCAGACGACCGGAAATGTGAGGATGCACTGACTCTCGCGGCTTCATAGTTAGAAGTACTACACACAAGGTGTCCTGACCGGACGCCCAAAAACCAGCGGATGCACCGATGCACCGACAGCGGGCGACGCATGCACCAATAATATTTTTTTTGTTGGCATGTACTGTTTTAGCAGTTCACTACTTCCCGGCTAATCTCATTTTCTTCGTTTTACCATATTATACAGTCGTATTTTCACTTCTTTCAACCACATACACACATTCCAAGGATGCATTAAATTGATCCATGCAAGGATTAAAAGAAACCAACAAGTGCATGTGATGTGGCGGAAAAACCTGGACAGAGGTAGTAGTACGAGATACGGTGGCACACTGACTTAGGCCGAATACAAGTGCCCGCTCATTATTGGAAGAGAGCAAAGTGTACATACAAAGTAATTAAAATTGTATTTCTCGAAAATATTTAAAATTGGAGGATGGTGCAGCCCACCTTTCTGATATTTTGACCGTGTGTGGTTCAGTTGTTGTTCACTTCGGAGGGTCGTGTACCACACGTGAACGTTAGTAAGCGCGACCGGGAGGCGTGCAACATTAATTGCGAGTTAACTCATTCAAGCGTTAAATTTTCTTCAAGTATTAGCATTGCCCCTAGTATTTTTCTTCACTACGTTAATTGAATAGTTCCGTTTTGTGCACAATTGAAAATGATTTTTATGGAGAGAAAAAGAAAACACTCCACCTATATACGCTGCAGCCTCGGCGCTTGTTTTCTAGGGTTTGCTCTCTTCACACTCTCTCTCTCCACTATATATATACACGCTGGAGCCTCAGTGCTTGTAGTTGCTCTCTTCACACTCTCTCACCCTCTCCAGATCTAAAAAAGACTTCATTGGCCTCTCTCTCCCTCTATCTCTCTCTCCCCCCTCACTGCTGGTCAAAGAGGCTTAACGCTGTCGCCGTCAGCGAGGGAGGGAATTCACTACCGGCACAACTGTTCTCTTTCACCCAGCGGTGGTGCGGGAGGGCCTCCGACCCCTGCTTCCTCGCTGTCGTACATAGTGTGGGCAGATCGGCCTCCGGCCGCCCACTGAGCCACACCTCGAGAACCTTAAGGTATAATTTACTTATTCCACATGCATTGCTCTAGATGCATGTGGATTTTTTTCCGCTGCTGCACTCGAATCTAGGTGTTGGATCCAATAGGAAAGTAGTGGGGAAAGTTCTATACAATGAATCTAGGACGTGGTTCAAAGAGGAAATGAAGGGGGAAAGTAGTACTGACTAGCTATCGAGCACCTACGTTGGTCAAAAAGGGAAAACAATGACGAACGTAGTACGCACATCTGTAACGAACTGACCTTTCTGTTCGTGGGGGACAAGGCTGTAGAGTTTGAACAGGACTAGATTTGCTGCTCTCACATAGGTAAAGGTGTCTAAAGATAACAAAACTAGGACCAACACAAATATGCTCATAGGTTGTTTGTTCTTTGTTGCAATAGACTATGCATCAGCCCTTTATACATCGGTAGATGCACATGGTGTTGGTGCGTCCATTGTCCCGTACAACTCTTTAGTTGTTGTTAATCTAATAATGCCGCTAGAAAATTGAAGCAATGCAATAATTAAAAGCAAATTACATGCTTAATGAATTTTATTATTAATATAATCTCTCTGTTAATATGAATCAACGCCGTTGAATGAGAAATGCTACTGTCTTGCTTTCTTTCCCATTTAGATAAGTAAGAAGCTTCTTTTTGTGGGCTTATGTGTCATCCACCGTTATTGACTAGTAATTGTTTCCTTTGCACGTCTGTGTAAATAGGGATATCTACTTCACCTCGTTGCTATTGCGGCCTTTTGTTGCACTGCACAAAACACTTTTGCTTTAAGAGTGTTTTGTGCAGTTCAACCAAAATGTCACGCTGACAATGTTACTTGATTGCTTGATCTTAGTGGAACTTCACGAGAGGATATCTGACTTCCTATCTGTGTTGGCAAATTTGTTTCCGATCTTCTTCTTTCGAGTTGTTTGAATTCCGAGTCATGAGAGGTTAGTAATGGCCTTCTTCCACATGATTGTGCAGTGTGCTTTCATATGTTGTGCTACTTATTTAGTAATGTTGCTTGATTTTAGTGAACTGCACAAAAGGAGACCAGACTTCCAATTTGTATGTGCACCGTAATATCCCATTGAGGTAAGATAATGATATTTCACAACTGTTGGTCTGTATTTTCCTACTGTCATCAGAAAAGTAATGTTGTTGTTTAGTGTTATACTTATGCTCCCTAATTGACATACCAAATCTTACATTGAAGGCAAAGCTTGTCTGTTATTGAACCAAGTGATGAAGGGGAAGAACAAGTGGAAGAAGAACAAAAATCAACTCCCGGTGTTGTAATTAAGTACCGGAACTGTGATGACACAAGTAATGATATAGTTTTTCATCTTAATTTATTGCTATGTCTAGAACAAGCAATTGTTTTGCCACTGTGATTTGATGCCACTCTTAATGTAATATGTAATGATCTCTACTTGTGCAAACAGGGATCTTCTGTGAAGATAATATATATTTTAGTGGAACTGCTCAAGAAGATGTTGGAAACATTAAACTAATCGAAGAGTTTATAGTAAGCATGGCAATGACAGTAGATAATAACGGATGGTTCCGAAGAAGTGCTTCATCTACATCCTCTACACAAAAGCCTCCTGACAAAGGTTGGTACCGGCCCACGGATTTCATCCATATGATTGAGCTTTGTCATCTCTATTCACTACAGGAATCAACTACTTTGCCGTCTGCCAAGGCAGACGACAAAGGCATGGAAGGCGGACGGCAAAGACCTTTGCCGTCTGCCGCGGAAGGCAAAAGGCGTCGGCAAAGAAAGGATCGGCAAAGACCTTCTTTGACGTCTGTTCCTGACGCGGACGGCAAAGGAGCCTTTGCCATCAGCGGCGGACGGCAAAGAAAGCCGACGTCAATAAATTCGCTGTTAGTCCGTTAGGTGGCTAACAGCAGTCTTTGCCGTCCGTGGCTGACGGCAAAGAGCATCAGGCCTTTGTCGTCTGCCACTATAGGCAAATTGACCAAATGGTCAGCTGCCAGGAAACACAGGTGGTTGCCACATGGCTTCTTTGCCGTCCGCGGCGGACGGCAAAGAGCCCGTTGCCGTCGGTGGCAGACGGCAAAGAGCCTGCATTGCCTCTTTTTCTGTTTTTTCTTATACTCAACCATTTTCACAACAAATAGATGATACATATATATTTTTCACATGGCAAGTTCACAGCAAACATATGAGATATCCAACACATATAATTTCATCATACATGCATAGTTCCATCAACCATACATAGCAAGTTTCACATACATCCATCCAACCATACATATTACAATAGTATCATCCTACCATACATGCATAGTTCATCGATACAAAAGAAACATAGTTCATAGAAACAAGCACTCCATCTATGCAAGCTTCCGTGAAGCGAATGAATTCTGCAAAATGGGAAATAAGAAAGTTAGAAGAAGAAGAAAATGAAGAAGAAGAAGAAGAATATATGACATTTATGAGCTAATTTAGGTGAAATTGATCGTTTGTTAGCTAACATAGGTGAAATGGATCATTTATGAGCTAACCTAGGTGAAATGGATCGCTTATGAGCTAACTTAGGTAAAATGCATCATTTTAGAGCTAACCTAGGTAAGATGGATCATTTTGGAGCTAACCTAGGTAAGATGGGTCATTTTAGAGCTAACTTGGGTAAAATGGATCATTTATGAGCTAAGTAAGGTAAAATGGGTCATTTTAGAGCTAACTTAGGTAAAATGGATCGTTTATGAGCTAACTAAGGTAAAATGGATCATTTTAGAACTAAGTTAGGTAAAATGGATCGTTTATGAGCTAACTAAGCTAATTATGCCATTTTAGACATAAGTAAGCTAAGTACATGTCATTATTGAGCAAACCTAGTTAACTAAGCATATTAGAGCTAACTTTGGTCATTTTGGAGGAAACAAAGCTAAGTATAGATCGTTTTAGAGCTAACTTAGGTAAAATGGATGGTTTTGGAGGTCAGTAAGCTTATTAAGTCATTTTCGAGGAAATAAAGCTAAGTCTAGGTCTTTATACATTTGTTAAGCAAAACACTAGAGAAACTTAACGAGATCATGGAGGTGTGGGAGCGGGCTGGCTCGTGCCGGTACCTGGAGAAGGATCGTGCGATGCTTGTCTGGAGTTATGCTGCACCAAAGATCATTTCCAATGTCTCGTTAGCATGATGACACTCAAATGTTCAGACTAGCAAGTAGTGTCCATTCTAATTAAACTCACCGTCGTCCCAGGAGCAATCACTGGCATCGGCGGAGCGGTCTGACCGGACTTCTCGCACACATACTGCACATTTGGTTTTGACTACTCAGTCATACTAGTTAGTAATGACACAAACACTACATGAATGTTTTGGCTAATCAGCAGAAGAAACTTACCACAAGGAGCTCGTACATTGCCCTTGCCTACATGTCATTCCATGCCCTCTCGTCATCCAACATCTTTGTCGTCCTCTCCTCCAACTCCCGCCGACTCTCCGCCGCCTCCGACAGAAGTTTCTCCGTTCTATCTCTCTCACTCTGCATAGCAGCCTGCAACACGACTCCTCGTTAGCATTTGTAATCATGGATGGGAGCGCACACAATGTAATGGAGAAAGATAACTGAGTACGTATAAATAACCTTGAAGGCGAGTTGGACTGGCCATTCACGAGGCCTTATCTCAGGAGCGGGTCTTGACTGGCGCGCCTTGATCTCCGGGAGAGTGCTAGGACAACGGATAAGTCCATCTCCAATGGCTATCGAGCCATGGGACCTCCCGCCACCAGCTATCATCACCGGCTCTAGATCAATGGGACCCTGGCTCGGGTTAAAGTCCTCCCCTTTCCTCGCCTTCCCTTGATCTCTATATTTCACGAGCTTGTCGTGGGAGGAGATGTTGGTGAAGTTGTTTGCATCATCGAGGTCAGACGGAGAGAATGCCTTGACTTTCTTGTAAGAGGCAGTATGGGCCATGGCATAGAGGTCGTACACCTCTGGCACCTTATCCACCTTATTGTAGCGTGCCTGAAAGAGAGAAACAACGTAAATTAGTAATTAAAGGGCTCAAGCTAGCATGATGAATGAATTGCAAGAATCATGAAGCAAACCACATACCCAGTTCCGCCCGAACTGATATAAGTTGGAGCTGCCTTGATGGTGTGGCACACCTTCCATTTGGGCACGTTTGTCCTTGGCTGCGTTGTGGACAGCTAGCCATTCTTTTGAGCACCACTAATTGGCCAACACCTCCCAACAATCCATCCGATCCGCACAACATCTCGGAGGCGCCTAAGTTAGCAAATAGAAACTTGAGCGCTACGGCTATGAATTACTAAATGAAGGAAGTAAGTACAAGGCCTTAAGAATTACCTTCATGTATTGCTCCTTACTAAGGAACTTCTCGCGGCACGCCGGCTTGGGCTTCTTGATACCACGCAAGGCATAGTAGTCTCGAACAGCCTGCACCCGAGCCTCGTGTCGTAAGTTCTGTAGTAGGCGCTTGCAGACGTTCTCGATAACATTTACCGCCTCCTCCTCATATCCCTCCTCACACCTGTAGAATGTCTGCAATCAAATGAGACAATATTGATTACACTACAAAAAAATACACTTCCGTGATGATACGTGTTTGTCACAGTAGGTCGCGTTTTCTGTCATGCATGTACATCCATGACGATTTTATGATAGAATCAAGATAGTCATACCTGTGCTGTCGTAGAAGTGTTCCATGACATTACCAAAATTATCATCACGGAAGTGTCCACTTCCATGACGATGAATCGCACGTCACAGAACTGCTTTCGTCAAGGGTGACCGACACGTGGCATCCACCGTAACGGAACGCCGTTAAGCTATCGGGTCGGGTTTTGGATCCGATAACCCATTAACAGCCCCGACCAATGGGCATTTTCCACGTGTAAAATCATCATTGGCTGGAGGAAACACATGTCGGCTCATCGCTGGGACAGATGTCATCCACTCATTGGACAGAAGACACCTATGATACGTCGACAAGTGGCACGGCCCAACAGAGGCCCATTCCTCTGAAAAGGCCGGCCCGTTTGACTTGGTCAAAAGGTGGCGGGCCGGCTCATGGAAAGCCTCTTAACGGCCTGTTCGCACACAGCCCATTTACAGCCCGCTAACCCAAGGCCCGCTACGCCCTATTCGAATTAGGCCCAGTAGCATCATCTGGGCCATCCAATATGATTCCAGCCCGTTTTCACTTCTGGCCCATGTATGGCCCATGACGTCTTTCGGCCCATATGAGGCCCTATGTAACTCTTGGCCTATTAACGGCCCGTGGTGAAACTGGCCCGTAATGAACAGTGTATCACTTTACACCCATTAACGGCCCGTGGTGAAACTGGCCCATAAAGAACAGTGTATCACTTTATACCCATTAACGGCCCGTTATTCCGTTGGGCCATTTCCAGCCCATGTTATCTTTCGGCCTTCTCAGAGGCCATTTATTCTTGGGCTATTTTCCAGCATTCGTTTACTTACGGCCCGTTACTGTCATTTTCTACTTGTGGGCCAAATTTAGCACATGGTTACAGTCGGCCCGTTTGTGGTCCGTTAATACGTTGGGCCGTTTTGATAGCGTCATCAAATACGGCGTATTAACGATGGCCCGTTATGGTCGGCCCATGAATGGACGATTCCAACTCTAGCCCGTTTACGGCCAAAATGCGGTCTGTTTGGCCCATGTTTGGCCAATCGATCATACGACCCGTATAAGGCTCGTTGATGATACGGCCCGTAGAAGGCCCATTGTTTCTACGGCCCGTAGAAGGCCCATTGTTTCTACGGCCCATAGAAGGCCCACTGTTTCTACGGCCCGTAGAAGGCCCACTGTTTATACGGCCCGTAGAAGGCCCACTGTTTCTACGGCCCGTAGGAGGCCCAGTGTCACTACAGTAAATATTAGCCCATGGTTATTGTGGCCTAGTTTTAAAACGTATGTTATTACAGCCGTTAGCAAACCGCAGAAAAAGAACTTCACTGACTACAAGCAAACAAATAAACAAGACAACAAGGAAATAAATAAGCAAGCAACTTACACTAGGCTATCACGGCTATTACACATATTACATCCACTGGGCATCAAAGTTCGCCACCAGTGCAAATATAGGGAACACAACAGCATATAAACGCCGCAGCAAAACAAGTCTAGAACTGAAACCACTTCAGAAGAGCTCAAGAAACAATATCCTAGGTACCCATAATGCTGGCAAGATGCTTAGCAAGCTTATTAACTTTCTCTAGTTTGGCGCTTAAGTCCTCCAGCGCTTGCTATTGCACCAGAAAGTATGCATGTGAATTATGCAGGGACTTCCTCAGTCCTTCGGCTTCCTGTCGCATAACATCTGATTGATGTCTTTCAACTTGAAGTTGAGACTCAAGAAGCCGAACTGATTCAGGCAACGAGTTCAAAGAGCTGGTGCCAGCAGTGGTAGCCAGTAACTCGAACACTACATCAAGACGGGACTTTGGGGTTGTCTCAGTGTCTTCAATATAGTTTTTATCAGCTTTCTTGGAGACCAACAGGGATGTCTCACTATCTTGAACCTTATCTGCATTACTTCCTTTACCATTGCATAACAGGGTACTCTTCTCCAATATTTTATCCGCGTTCTAAAAGAGAAACAAACAAACACATCTCAGGTTTACAATGTAGTATATGAAACTCATTTTGGTAAACCAGTTCAGTAGTAAGGTGGACAGGATAACAGCATGAAACAAACATATATCTATGTAGTATGGTCACTGTATGGTCTATATCATTCTAGTTTATGTTGCCAAATCAAGATAGATACAGTTCGAATCATATCTATTTAAGACAAAGCAGCATAGACAGAATATAAGTGTGGGAAACTACACAGCAATAACAACACTTGTAATGTGCATGGCATGAGAACATAACTGTTTATTCAATTGAAACTGAAATCAACATAGAGCAAGTTACAACAGCAAACAGCCAAACACGTTGAAGAAACAGGTTTAAAACATACCTGTTGCGCCATTGGAGTTTCAATTGCATCCTTCAAATTTGAAATTAGTTGGTATCAGTAAATACAGTGATGCAAGAGCAAAGTAGTATGAACCATAGCTACGGAACCTGACCTGAGAACAATTCTTCTTCTGCTTTAAGCGTTGACTTCGGGTTCGGAGTGGTGGTCCTCGTGATTTGGGCACTGCAGTTGCCTTACTAACTGCTCGTGTTTGGGTGCTCTGTGGTGGAGACGGTGCTGTGTCAACGGGAACTGGGTGTCTATCTGCTGGGGTTGGGGTTAGAAGGGGTGTAGCTGGTTCTCTGTCCAACTGGGTAGGGGTACAATCTGCATGAGTGTGGGTTATGTGTGGTGGGGCTGGTTCTTGGGCAAGTACAACCGTGGTTCTATCTGCATCGACAGGTAGCACGATCTTTTCTGAAGACCGTGTTTTTACTCCCACAGATACTGCCATCACTCCCTCCAATTGAAATGGCTGATAAACAAGAAAAGTAATTGAATGTACAGACATTGTAAGATAGACAGGTGCAATGGATAGTAGGGAAGAAAACAGGGCATGAAATAATTCACATTTATGTTGTCTAAGCAAACAGAATAGCAGGACATAATTTCACATATATGATGGCTAATTAAACAGGATAGCATGACACAATTTCACATGTATGATGGCTAACTAAACAGGATAGAATGACATACTTCAAAATATGATGACTATGTAAACAGGATGACATGATATAACTATACGATGTGTCTATTAAAGTGGTTGGCATGCCATAAATCACAAACATGCCGTCGATGGAAACATGATGGCATGATATAATTCACGGATAGAATGACATAATTTAAAATATGATGACTATGTAAACAGGATGAGATGATATAACTATATTATGTCTTTAGAAAATGGGTTGGCATGCCATAATTCAGATACATGCTGTCTATGTAAACATCATGGCATGACATAATTCAAATATATGATTTATATACTAAGGAAGTGAGCAGAGGGCAATCGCATATATGATGTGTCAACTAAGGAGATGGCATTCAATATTGTGTATATGATGTAAAAACTAAGCATTGCAATACAACATATGCATTATATGAGTAATATAACCCTGCCAAGTTTGAGCATACACCTCAGGGGGATAATAGGACTGGTCATCTGCCTCTGAATCCTCCTCTGAAGAGCTATCTGTAACCAGCAAGATATCTGCTTCAGCAGGTAGCATTGTCTGCTCTGAAGACCTTGTTTTCACTCCAGATTTCTCCATCACCAATTCAAATGGCTGATGCACAGGAAGAGCAGTTGAATATACAAACATTGTCGACAAAAGCAATGAGAAATACAAAAAAAGGACGGCATGATATAATTCACATATATGACGCTTGCCTAAACAGCATGGCATTGCATAATTCACATACATAATGCCTTGCAACAAGATAACATTGCATAATTCACATATATAATGTCTTGCAACAAGATGGCATTGCATAATTCACATATATGGTAATTAGACACTAAACAGGTGGCATTCACACAAAGCATGTCTAAACTAAGCAAATGACATAGCAATGCAAGATACCATACGCACGATATGAGCAACATAACCCTGCCAAGTTAGGGCATGCACCTCGGGGGGGGGGGAATATGACTGGTCATCTGTCTCTGAATCCTCCTCTGAGGAGCTATCGGTAACCAGCAAGACATGCGCTTCGTCAGATAGCATTGTCTGCTCTGAAGACCTTGTTTCCACTCCAGATTTTTCCATGACCGTGCCGAATGGCTGATGCACAGGAAGAGTAATTGAATGTACTAAAATTGTTGACAAATTTAACACGTAATAAAAAAATGATGGCATGATATAATTCACATATAAGATGACTGGCTAACCAGGGTGGCATTGCAAAATTCACATATATGATGCCTGGCTAGACAAGATGGCATTGCATGATTCACATATACGATAAAGAAACTAAACAGATGGCATTGACACAAAGCATGTCTAAACTAAGCAGATGACATCTTTAATGTATACAGTAAGCAATGCAAGGCACCATATGCATGATATTACCAACATCAGCATGCCAAGTTAGAGCGAAGACCTCATGGGGTAAATAGGAGTGGTCTTCTCCTTCTGAATCCCCCTCAGAACAGTTATCTTCCTCTTGATTACGATCCGAAATGGGTGGAGGGGGGCTGCCTTTGCGCCCACCATGGAACGACGTCTGCATGAAATTTTATTGCCACGCAAGGCTCGTCTCTTTTGCTCTACATGATCAGTTCCATTGTGTACAATAACTGGCATGCATAGGAATAAAACATAGTGAGATTATGTAAGGAGTGCATGCACAAATCCAGAGTGATGGTAGCAAACTGTGGATAGACCCAAAACCAATGATAGCAGGCAGATAATAGCTTTAGTTAAAAAATACAGATAATGGCTCCTTTAATGTTTGTTTGCACCCAACATGAAACTCATAGTAGACACCGGAGATTAACCAGATAGTAGACAGATAGTACTGATTGCTGCCCCAATATGTACCCCACAACCATTTAAAAACTCAAGTTTCAGCATTAGTTTGGACCTGACTCGGAGTCTAATAGGTGAACACGACGATAATGTAGCATGTCATCATATTAAGCGACGCATAACGTAAGCAGACACGGAAGAGTGCGACCTCTCTTGCGGACCCGTGTAGTCCTCAAGGTCATCTGCTCAGTTGATGATGGTAATGCAGTTGTCGTGGCTGCCGGCGGCGGGGAAGAAGATCTGAGGCGGCGAAAGACAGTCTGGAGAGCGGATCCCTGCTGTGGTGAACCCTTCCGTCGTTGGAGCAGCTGAGCTGGGGTGGAACACAGCGCCGCAGGAGCAGGACAAACCACACAAGGTTTTCTTTGACACATATCTGTAACAGAAGTAATTGAGTAAGGGCTTGTTTGAATTTGAGGATTCTAACAATGCAGGGATAGGAAATAGACAGGAATAGGATAGGAATGCACGTGCAAAACAGAGAATTTAAAAACACAGGATTTCTGCCAATCTGGGTGTTTGATTCACAACAATTGGAAGATCACAGGATGCAAAAAAGCATGGTGAGATTAAGTCAAACCACAAGAAAATGTACGGTTATAATGCTATTATGCTACTATCTCTTAGTCTTGTGCTTGATGAATAGGAATATGAAAAGGAGGAGAAGTGGAAATTAGAATTCCTACGGTTTTTCTTTCAAGGAGACACTAAAGGAACAAATCCTACAGTTTTCCTTTGCTCCATTCCTTTGCACCAAATTCATGAAAAGTAGTACCATAGGAAACTTTCCAATTCCTATGTTTTTCATTCACTTTTCCTTTCAAGCACTGGCGATTCTAGTAGGCAGGCTTGAGCAAGGAAAATCCTACACTAAAAAATGTTTTTGTGCTACTTCTATTACTTTGGACCCAGGCCACTGCCATACTAGCTCAACTCCCAGGCCCATCGACAAATGCACAGCTCAAACGCGCAGAGATAAATAATGATGGCGTTCAAGAGAGTCCATCACGGATAGCTAAGTTGCCTGGTACCTCACTGCTTGTCATATAGTAGGATAAAATAATCGTATTTCCCGTTACTACGAGTGCTCAGTGGACAATATATATAACATGTAGAGTAAAAAAGAGATGCAACAAGTGTACAACCTCTTTGGCGAAGCCATGTCGATCTCAGCGTGATTGGGTTGGCCGGTGAGGATGCTCCGGCTGACTTGGCTGTCGGAGGAGGGGAAGAAGATCTTAGGCGTCTGGAGATGGAGCCCGAGGTACTGCTCCGCTGTGATGGAGGGTTTCGTCGTTGGAGCAGCTCCGGTGAGTTGTACGACGCCGAGGCTGAAGCAGGACAAGAGAGACAACGAACAACGTTAACCTGAGTGGAATTCTAATAGCATCTCCAATACATGACGTAAAATACATAACCACAAAGTGCTAGATGTAAAATACATCAGCCGCTCATCTCTGAACTTAACTGTCGAAACTGAATTTAACTGTCGAAACTGAACTTAACTGTCGAAACTGAACTTAACTGTCGAAACTGAATTTTGCTGTCGAAACTGAACGCACTAGCAAGGTGAGGCTACACGTCGGTCGACTGACTTTTTCATCTCTGGTCAGTCGATTTTGCAGCCGTTGGATACGAAATCAAGGGCCTGCGGTTCATCTTCAACCTCCACCCCCCTGAGCCGCCAGCCACCACCGGCCAAACAGCAGCCCCCCGCCGCCCGCGGCCGGCGGTGCGCCGCCCCGCCCGCCCCGAAAACACTCCCCACCGCGGTCCGCCGCCGCCCCGGCCATCCCTCTAGGCCCCCCCGTGCCGAGCTTTTTCTCCGGCGATCCCCACGCCACCGCCCCGCCAACGCCCGCCACCGCCGCGACCACCGCCCCCATCCTGAACCCTAAGATAGATAGTGGGGTACCTCTCCGGCGAGCCCCCTCCCCGCTGCGGCTGGTTCTTCCTTCACCCCGGCGAGCCCCCCCACCCCTGAAAATCGACTGACCCAAAAGTCGATTCAGTCGACTGAAGTGTAGCTAAATCGGAGCAGCATCGCAAGCAAGAGCAAGAGCGAGAGCAGCAGCGCGAGCAAGAGCAATAGCAAGAGCAGACCAGGCAGGGGACCGAGAGCAAGAGCAGAGCAGCAGCGCGAGCGAGAGCTAAAGCAGCAGCAGCTCCTACTGATGTGGACGTCGCCGCCGAGGGAGCGACGCCGTGGAGGAAGTGGCCGGCGACGCCGCCGTGGATGGAGCCGCGCCGTGTCGGCTCGGGACCGAGCGCCGGCAGCACCGTGAGATCGAATCAAGAAGAAAATGCGGCGATTAGTGTACAACCTCTTTGGTGGCGCCGATTAGGCCGCAGCTTCATCCGAGGAAACGGTGATGATGATGCTCTTCCGGTGGTGCAGGTGAAGACGGCGGTGTGGGAATGGAGGTGGCGCGAAAGACGAGGGGAACGTCGGGGCAGCTCCTTGGAGGTGGAGGACGGGGTGGCTGAACCGGCGGGACGATGAGATCGACGACGGATCCTCATCCGGTACGGTGGATGAGGGACGTCGAGGTGTTGCTGTGGACGACGTCGTCGGGGAAGAGGCTCCGGCTGGGTGGCGGACGGAGCAGGGTGTGGGGTTTCGTCGCGGGTTTTCGCGGCCTCGGTGTACGAATGGGTGGGCGGATGGGATGGCAGTGGGGAACCATGGCTTAGAGACGCGCTTGTCCGAAATGTGGGGTAAGTTACGAAAGTACCCCCACCGATTTGAGGCGGTTCTTTCGGTTCAGGGGTACCACGGGCATTTCGCGTGTCGGGATTTCACAGGAGGTGGGAGTTTTCGCGCGCGTTGTAATTTCGGAATAGCAAGGCGCGGGTTGAGATGGAGGGAGTTGTCGGAGCACAACGAGACAAAGATATATCTTAAATATTTCGGGCTAACAAGGCGCGGGTTGAAGAGGCGGGAGTTTCGCAGCACGATAGACAGAGACGCTAGCTTGAATTTTCGGCATAACAAGGCGCGGCTTGAAATTTCGGAAGAACAAGCTTAACGTGTACCCAAAAAAAGACAATTTGCACCTCAACACGCACAACACACACACAAACACCATTTAGACTAGAGTAAGGTACACGTGCATTGCACGCATGAGATTTGGCAACCAAATTATGAATAAATACCACATTATAGCATGCAAGCTTTGAGTCATATATGCATGATGTAGATGTTCGTTTAATTCTTATAGTTCATTTCATTCAAAATCATCTAGTTTTTATAAGAAAGCTAATCTATTTTAAGATTCATGGAATTGTGCGTCGTAAGACATAAAGTAAAAACAAATAATGGCAAATCATGTAGAAAAACATTTGGGCAATTCTGATACGGAAGATTCTAGAACAAATAAGAAGTGCTTGTGTTTTGATGTTTGTGCATTATGCTTAAGTTCAACCATGGAGTCTTCTAGATTATACATGTGGCGAAATCTGGTGGAATCTAGATGATATCCAACGGCCAGTAGTGCTCAAATTTGCCATCTTTGGACCATCGGATTCGCCTCATCCAACGACCATCTTTCAAAGTTAAAGTTACCCGCACACAATATAAAAAATATAAAATATAATATATATAGGGGTATAGATATAGATATGTGATGCGAAAGCCGCCCATCATCTCCAATTAGAATAGTGTGTCCATGCACGGATGCGACGTGGCCAAATGATGTCTGCCATCGGTATCTCAAATTCAAATCAGTCTGACCTTGTTCAATGTGTATACATTACAACATGCTCGTTTCCAAACCACACCGCGCAGATCTCCGTTATATTCATGCATGCATGGGTTTCAAACATCAGGATCTCTTATTCAAATATTTGAATTCAACTTTACATTGATTATGACCTCACCTATTCTTTTACACCCACACAGTAGTCTTCTCTTTATAATTGTACCACTAACTTTCTCTCGTGCATGCATGCACACACACTACCAGTCGGCATTATCCATCGCACGCATGCAATCTTTTTCTTCAGGTCGGTCTCCCATGAAGGCACACACCCACACACATCCCCCTCTCCATCATATCGGGCATTCTTTATCTCTCACGCGTGCATGCGCAACGATCGATGTTCCTCTATGTATGTGTGTATATAGCTAGGTCTTTCATAGTTTTCCACACAAACCGATCAATCGATATATCCAGTGAGGTCTCACCCTCTTTCCCACGTCCACATCGATCAATCTATACCTCTCTATATAGGATTAACATATATAGCTAATACACCCACATTAATTATATATCCAACGTCCCCCTCTCATCATCCATGCCTTCCGCTTCATCTCTCAGACGCGTGCACAATGGCGAAGACAGGGGGCAGTAAGGGCCCTGCCCCCCCCCCTAACATCACTATATATCGAGGCTAATATGAATGTGATCATTAGACAATTGCTGCTAAAAATGGTTTAAGTTCATGAATTGACCCTCCTCGTAAAGGATTAGCAATGCTTGGCCCCCTAGCTCATTTATTTTTCATGGCTCCGCCACTGCGCGCAACAGCGCACGTGTTCGCCCCCTCTCTCTAAATATCGATCTCGCACTTGTGCATTCCTTCATAGTCTCCCTCCACTCGGCCCCTCGCACCATCTTCTAGCCCCCCACCGGATTTTGCCACATGTACAATCTAGCAGACTCCATGGTTGAACTTAAGCATAATGCACAAACCTCAAAACAACAGTGGTTCTCTTTTGTTCTAGAATCTTCCGTATCATAACTGCCCAAACTTTTTTTCTAGTTGAATTGCCATTATTTGTTTTTACTTTATGCTTTACAACGCACAATTCCATGAATCATAAAATAGATTAAGGGCTTCTTTGATTCAAAGGATTCTCAAAGGAATTTTGGAGGATTCTAATCATTAGGAATTTTTCCTATCTTGGTTGTTTGATTCGTAGGATTGTAAACCATAGGAATTTTTCCATATGATTCATTTGCACTAGATTTCATAGGAAACATCCCATCCACTCAAACCTCTTTGAAAGAATTCTGCGTTTTTTCTATGCACAATCAAACACTCGTACAATCCTGTAGGATTCAAGACGACATTCCACTATAATCCCATGTTTTTCCTATTCCCGCGTTCTTAGCTTTTTTATAAAAACTAATTGATTTTGAATGAGATGAACTATAAGAATTAAACGAAGGGCTACATCAGGCATATATGACTCAGAGCTTACATGCTATAGTGTGGTATTTATTCATAATTTGGTTGCAAAATCTGATGCGTGCAATGCACGTGTACCTTACTAGTACTTCGAGTATGTGCAAAACACGTAAATTAGAATACCAATGGCACGCTACACAGTGTCTCTCTTACAGTTCATGAAGCCACGTGGCACATGTGGAGGCGTTGTCGCGACCTCCTTGCGTGGATTGATCACAGTGACGTGCTGCTGGTTCCAGAAGAATGTACTCGTCCTCCCTGAGCCATACTGGCGGTACATGCACGAAGCGAAGATGTGCACGCACGCCACGCACGCACTCATTCCCTCGCACGCACACGCGGGTACACGGGCGGACGCAATTTTGTACCAAGATCCACCCCATGTGATAATTTGACGCGTGTAAAGTCGTTCACTTCATTGATGGTCAATTAATACAGCGCATGCAAATTGAGTGGACGTGAGGGCGGAAGAAAGACATTATTACTCCACTGCGCGCATGCGAGTAGTTAAATCGTGGGTTGCTAGTAGTACTTCCATTGGTCTCCTTCGTATTTTGTGCCAATTTTTGACAGTAACATAATATTTACGCATTTGAGCAGTGTAGTACTTGAAATTTATGTTCCGCTAAACTCATCGGGAGCCGTTTCGGGCCTCGAAACCAAAACCATCAATTAATCTTTACCTTGTTCCCATCACATTCGAAAGCCTGCTCACACCTACTAGTACGTACCAAACCTGAACGTGTTCCCACTATGCAGGTATTAGTACTAGTGCTAGTACTTAGGTTATAAAAAGGGGAACTACCTAACCGAAAATTACTCTACCTTTCCTCCTCATAAGTGCTTCTTCTTCGTCCGTCGTTGCCATGGCCGGTGAGCAGAGCTCTAGGTCGAGAACTACTCGTAACAAGGGAGCGGCAACCAAGGCTGCGGAAAAAAAGAGAGGGCTCGCCGCCACGCAGAGACCTCGAAAGATCTCTCACGGGCAGGCGATGGCTCCCAGGAGCGCCCTAGCCGCGGAGGCGAACATGCCGAGCCGGCGGAGCTGGAGTCGTTATCCCTCGACGGCATGCCCGATCAGCAAGCCTCAATAAGCAGAAGGAGTTCATCCAAGGCTTGATGGAGTTGCTGAAGGAGAGCCTCGACGACATGCCCGCTGAGCTCAATCAGCAGGGGGAGTTGACCGCCGGCTTGGTGATGCTGCTGAAGAAGAGCATTGCCTCGGAGAAGAAGGCGACCGGCGAAATCCTGCGACTTCAGGAGGACAAGGCGAAGCTCTGCCACGAGATCGACCTGTTGAAGGAGAAGAACGCCGGCTGGAAGAAGCTGCATGAGAATAGTAGTTCCTCGATGAAGATGCTGCAGGCCCTCGTCATGGAACAGAAGGAGGAGTTGGCGAAGCTCCGCATCGAGCACCCGGCTGCTGTCAAGGTACGTAATGCGGCCGTGGAACAGATGATGAAGGCTCGCGTCGAGAAATCCCGCGTCATGGACAGAATGAAGAAGATGGCGGAGGAGACGCGCAAGGAGATGGAGGTCGTGGAGGCGATGAAGAAGCAGTTACGACTCCGCGGCGAATTAGATCATTTGGGGTGATAATCTTCCTTCTTCTTTTGCTCCTGTGTTTCATCTTTTGCTTCGGGTGTTTCGCCGCACGTGTCACGTTCTCTGCGAGGCATGAATAGAACAATGGTTTTTTTGAGGGAATGAATAGAACAATGCTAACAATGAGATGACTAGCAAATTAGATCATTTTTTATCGCCATATGGCACTGGGCTGCCGTGTTTCGTGCTCCTCCGTCGCAGTACTACTCCAGTGGAAAACTTGAGTATACCGCACGGTTCTTTGCTCCTCCTCGATCAGGTCGTCGGCGCATTTATACGAGCAGTCAAATCACAAGGCCCCGCCTTCCAGCAGTAATGAGCCGTCAAATCACAAAGGCCCTCGCCTCTCGTGAAACCGACCAAGCTAGACTGCCCCGCCCTCTAGCCTTTTAAAAAATGTATACTTTTGTACAGCAGTAGTATCGATGGATTGCGCCATGGAGCAAAACTTGAAATTAAAAAAAGGTGGTACATATAGAGAGCGCTCGTCGCCAAATTATGCATATAGTACTATTAAAAAGGCTAGTCACAATAATGGTGTCCAGCACAACCCACCCCTCAAATAAAACTAAGAGGGTGCTTGGATACGTTTTAGTCCCATGACTAAAAGTAGTGGGACTAAAACATGCTAGCCTCACCCATGCTTGGATCCAAATACTAAAAAGGCTAAAATCAAGTTAATGAGCATTTATTATCCTCCAAACCCTCCAATCCAGAACTCGCCTGTGTTAAAGGAGAGGAGTTAAATGAGTAGAGAGAGGACTAATCCACATTTTAGTAGGGGTACCCCTGACTAAAAAATTTAGTCTCAAGACTAGTTTTAGCCCCTCTTTAGTCAGGGGTGCTTGGAACTTTAGCCTCTTAAAGAGACTATTTTTAGTCAGACTAAAATAAGTCCCTTGGATCCAAGCACCCTCTAAGCATCCTGGAATTCTTTGACAAAACTAAGCACCCTGAAATTCTTTGACAACTAAACTGCTGGCTATATGATGTTGGCCATATATATTGTACGTATATAATGTGAAGAAACGAGTGGTAGTACTATACCAACTAAAAGATGAAATGTAAGAAATACTAGTATGTACGTACTGAAGAGTTAAAGTAACGAGAAGAAACATAACATAGTTCTGCTGGGGGCTCAGCACAACACACCCCTCAAATTAAATTAAGCACACCTGAAATTAAACTTTGCAACTATTCCGGTAGACACTGCATTAGAACCACCATGAGCAACGACACTGCCACCTTACTCGGAGTCCTCGTCCACGTCCTCGACTTCGTCCTTGTCCCTCTTCCTCTTGGCCGATACTTCTTTGCTTGAACCGCACACTTGGCTGTTGCTCTTCATCCAACCCTTGTAGATATTGAAGCAAAGGTAGCCATCCATTGCAGCGTAGTGGATGTGGTCTATATCTAGTACATTCCGCTGCCATGCATGACGATGAAACGTGTATGGAGGTTTCTCCAGTTTACCGTACGAAGGATGAACCATGGCTCCTGCCAGGGTCAGCATTGAAGGCTGACGAGAGGACACCAGCCGATTCTTCTGGAGGTCGAAGGTGTTGCCTACAACGAGGCCTATCCGACGCAGGACTTCTTTGTCGTTACCAAAGTCTACAGTAACGAATTTGACTAGGTTGCTCTCGAGGAAGTCCTTAAAATCCTGGCACTCAACGTCGGCATGGCATATGTGGTAGACCAAGCATAAGTCATGCACGCAAACCTGGATCACGGCGGGCTTCTTCCTCTCTTCGTCCTTTAGATCCTTCTCTCGTCCCAGGACTGTGGTGTACTCAACATCTAGCCCAGCGACCCACTCATCATCTGAGTCTTCGAACATGCGTCTGAAGCGAGAAAGGCATCCTTTCACCGTCGCGGAAGAACGGGTGTAGATGACGTCGAACTCATCGCCGGTGATGGTTCTAACCTTGTACTCACCGCCGATCGTGGAGATTTGGGACGCCATGGATTTGGGAGGAGGGTTAGGATTAGTGGAACTGCCGTAATGTGAATGGACGGGACGACTAGGAGCGAACCGCCGTAGTATTGAAGGACGTGCGGGGACGAGTAGGAGCGAACTGCCAGCGTGCGAACGGCAGGGTAGTGGCTTTCCATTCTCCCATGATACGGGCTTCCGAGAGCCCTTGGATCTGAGATCGAACGGTTGCATGGCGTGATTCTAGACCTATGGGTGAATATCCTATCCTGGAGGGTTATTCTGCAAATTTTCAGCAACTTAGCATGCGACCGTTTGATCTTAGATCCAAGGGCTGCCAGCAGCCTGTATCATGGTCGCGCCTACCACGACCGTCGCGTCGCTCGCGCGGTCGCGCCCTTGGAGATTTAACACGGTGCGTTAGGCTATCTGATGTTGGCATGTCATACATAGTCATCACTTAGTCACTCATACTACAACAAGGTTGGCTATAAGGTTGGCTATAAGTGTATTTTTTACTCCTCTCTATCTCTTTCTTCGTACTCCCTCCATCCCATAATATAAGAATGTTTTTGACACTAGTGTAGTGCCAAAAACATTTTTTTTATTGTGGGACACAGGGAGTACTAGTATTTATTGCATTTTCCAAGGAGTGACCTCTTCCAATGAAATGGTGTTGCTAAGTTTGCTTCATCTAATTAGATATAGACTCAAAATTGTCTTTTCACCTAGGTACACGCGCTTAGCACCGTTTCTTCCTTGGGTCATCAAACTAGTCTATCTCTTCTTGATTAACTTGCCACATCAGACTTTATGCCTATGTGGCAAGCTTAAGCACCTGTAGGAGCAAGTAAAAGTAAATACAATAGTGCGCTTTACATGGCATTTTTGCATATGTGGAGGAAAGAGAGGCAAGGAAAAAGTGGAGAAGTGGGCTCTCATGCAAGAGCCAGCCTCTACTACATGGTGGAGCATTGGGAGAGGCACCTGTATGGAGGTGGTCAGGAATCGGGAGACTCACGCCGGTCGTAGCGCCGCAGTTAAAATGATAATGGCAAGTCAAATCACGGGGCCCCACCTGTCCAGCAGTAACTCGCTGTCAAATCACACAGCCCTACGTTTGCAGCAGCCTACTCCCTCGTCTTCTCGCGTCTCTGTCGAACCGACTAGGCGGAACTGCCCCGCCGCCTACCGCGCAGGAAAAGCCCCGCCCTCGACTTTTAAATAGTATACAGTATACTAATTTTGTATCCATGGATTGCGCCCGCGCCATGGAGCAAAGCGTCTAGAAAACGGCGGTACACATGTACGGAGTATACAGCACGCCCGTCGCGTTCGCGTCGCACCCCAGACGGTCGGTCGGTCTGGCACGCTGCTCTCCGAATGGAACGCGCGTCATATTGCGTTTGCACACACATGTGGGACGGCAATTGAGAACCGACCATAGGCACACTCCCCGGCCCCGCAAGTCGGGTGACTTAATAGAAGAGGGAGACGAGCGATAGTACTAGAGAAGTGTTGTACTACGTTGGTGCCTGGACGATCCCTGCAAGACACGGAAGATCAGTTCGTCCATGCATGTGACCAGACTCCAGCAGACACGCCTGGATTGGCTATCGTCTACATATCGTGCAGGCTGTGTTGTACATGGCTGTAGTTGTGGTGAGAAATCTAAAAAAAGGTTTCTTGTCATCTCGCAAAATTAGGTGTCATGTGCTTCGGATCACTGCGAGGGTTAAACAGCGACAACTGAGTTGGGCTAGTCATTGGGGGCACATGCACGAACAGTGACTACTCGGCTGCCATCTAGGTCAAGCCGGCTATGTTAATTAGGACATCTATCGACGGACCCCTTTTCTACGAGTTTATCTTTAATTTGAGCTTTGTTCCTCGTCTAGTTTGTCCGTCGGGATTCATGTTGTCTCCTTTGGGCAGTGAGGTTATGATTTCTTGTCATGTGGCATTTTTTCGTGTTATATGTTATAATCCGGCGCTTCAGATCAAAATGACGACAACTGCGCCTCCGGGCCACGTGCATGAAGACTTCTCGACAGTCATTGACGAGGTCAAGCCGGCTCCGGTAGACAAAAGAAAACTAGTACTACTCCACTATATAGGCAGGAGCCTCCGCGCTTGCTTGCTAGTGTTGCTCTCTTCACACTGTCTCGGCCTCTCCAGATCTAAACACGACAGCGGTGGCCACACTCTCTCTCTCTCTGCTCACCGCTGGTCACAGATCCAGCCGGATCCTCTCCGCCGGGGAAGGTGAGAAGGTGCAACGTTCACGCGGTCGTCCTCGGCGACGGCTCTTACCCACTGCTGGGCGCGTCCCGATCAGCCTGCCTTGCCGTTCTCTCCCAAGCACCGCTGGCGAGGGAGGGCCTCCGACCCCTTCTTCCTCGCTGCCGTAGTGTGGGCAGATCCGGCCTCCCGCCGCCCACCTAGCGACATCCCGGCGACCATCAGGTATAACTTCCTTCGAAACCGGCCTTGCTCTACTTCCCGAGCTCCTGACGTCGCTGCATTTGTATCTTTTACTATTTCTCAGGCCCCCTCGTAGATAGGATCGATCGGCTGTTCGAAAACCACCTAATTTTTTTACGTTTAAGAGGTAAAACTAGTTCATGCACTCGAATCTAGTACTACTTGGTTCAAACAAGGAAGAAAGGGGGTGGGGGTGGGGGAGGATTTGTTACCTGAATCTAGGACTTGGTCGAAAGAGGAAATAATGGGGGCGAAAAGTAGCAGAGACTGGCTATCCAACTGGTCTCTAGGTCTAATAGGGAAATAAAGGGAAACGCAGTACAAACTCAATATAAACCCGATCTATTGGTTGAAAAAGGAAAGAAAGTGGGGACTGGGGGACAAGTCAACAGAGTAAGTCCAGCACTAGATTTGCTAGCCTCACACAGTATAAGGTGGCTATACCGAACAAAAATGGGACCAACCCAGATATCCTGTTCTGATGTTTGTTGCCCCGAGCCACTCTTATGTAATGCCACTGGTAAAATGTAGCAGTCGCACTGTTAAAAGTAAGGACACGTTAAACCAATGTTGTTTTCAATGTAATGCCTCCAGTAATATGAATCAATGGCACTTCTTTACATGTCCTGCTAAAATTTCCCATTAAGATAAGTTGGTTCTTTTCGTTAGAAATGCAACTGTCCTGGTCCGCCTACTCTCCCGTGCCCAAAGTAATGTCGTATTTAACGGTTGTCATAGTTAATCCTAATGCCCACACTAATATCTAGCAATGCCAGTGCTTTAGAAATTGCTACTGTCCTTGTAGGATTGCCATTCAGATAAGGAACATGCTTCTTTTCATTTGATGCATGTTTCATCACTTGTTAGTCACCCTCCTTTCCACCTTTTTTGTGCAAACAGAGATATACATTTCACGCTCGATCTTAGTTGAACTGCACAAATGATATCCAAATTATAGTTGAGCATTCCAGGAGCTTCACAACCAACCTTGATGTTGCTCAATTTTATTGCAACTAATGAAGAAGAAGCTCTGTGGGTTTCGTTTTCTGATGGAAATGGAACCGGGGCTGGAGCCCTTTTCTTAAAAAAATTGAAGAAGAAGCTGCTAGCTCACGGGACATTGCTTCATTTTAGGTGAACTGCACCAAAAGGTCCCATGAATTGAATCATCCATGTTGGTGACTGAAAGAGCCAGCTTCAGCATCCCAGTCTAAGCACCCCCGGCCTCCATCCTTGCGACGCACGGTACACCTCGTTTGCCACCTGCTCGACCCTAGTGTCACTGATAAAATGAAGTAATAATACAGTTAAAATAGAGCGAGTGTCATCTCTATCATTTCATTTCCAATGTAGATAAAGAAAGTGCTTCTCTTTGTTAATGTATGTTTCATCAACTAGTCCCATTGTTAATGTTTAAGCGTTTCTGCAAACTGGGGTGCTTAATTTTAGTTGATATGTACAAAAATAGAGATTTGAATGTCTCAAGGCGCCTCCTTGTACTACCGCTGTACACTGATGTTCATCACTGGCAGAAGGTGTATCTGGGAGACTTGGGACGATGTCCAGTATGAGGCGTACCGTATGAGGCGTCGCAGGGCCCATCTCGCCCTCGCAGCATGGCATACTATGATACTATCGCAATATTTTCTTCTATTTATTTTGTGTGTTTCATCAACTAGTGCCACTATAATGTAATCACGCTTTTTCATTATCTGTGCAAACAGGGTTATTCAGCTGCATTTTGGTGGAACTGCACAAATGTACGTATGGAACCGGCATATATGCAGAGTGCGAGGTGTGCCAAGTAAAAATTACCGACACCAACCATGCTGCATGCACGCATTGGCATCCACCACCACCAGTGGGATGTGTGGCGCTCTCTGTGGACGGATCTTTCTCGGCAGCAAATCATCTAACCAAATACTAGTAGCTTATATTGGCAGTTTTCTAGGGAGTACTCTTTTCTGAAAGAAGCACCAATCTATTTTTCTTTATTTGTACACTGTGTCACAACTTTGACCCAAAGGTCCAGAGCTATTTTAGGGTGATTGGCGTAGTACTCGGAGACTGATTGTAAGCATGATTTTCATTAGCTGTCACACTGATTGTAAGCATGAGCAGGTGGAAGATTAGGTTAGTGCGAAGCTTACCTTAAACCCTACCGCCGCCGTTGAAACGAGGCGAGCGTCGAGGGAACCGTGGAGAACGGCGGGGAAGCGACGTCGCGCCATCCGGCCTCCTCTTGCGGTGGGAGAACGAATACTCCTGTGGCTCCGGCTGGCTCTGCACCCTCACGAACGGCACACCATACTCGATCGATTCGTTATCCTCTGGGTGCTCGACCTTCGACCTGTACGCCCACCACCTCCGCCTGACTGTCGCCTCGGGCGAATCTGTCTGCTCCATCGCCCAGAGGAGATACTCGATGAACTCGGAGGACTGCGGCGTGACTGCCGCCGAGGAGTACATGTACATCGCCGCCCTCATTGCCGCCGTCTCGCTCTTTCGCATACATTGCCACATGGCCCGCACCGTCCTCGAAATCTCCCACTCATTGTCAAACCAACTAAGGATCTCCTTCAACCTGGCTAACTTTGCCTGGTCGCCGCCGGCGATCTGCCTGATTCGCTGCTACATCCTCTCCATAGATGTCCTTCTGAGTGGTCCGGTGCTAGCTTTGGAAGATGGGAGGAGAGACGGTGGTCTTGCAATAGAGAAGAGGGAGAGGCGAGACGGTGGTTTTGGAATGGAGATGATGGAGAGGAGAGGAGGTGGTTTTGCAATGGAGAAGATCAGAAGAGGGAGAGGCGAGAGGGTGGTTTTGGAATGGAGATGATGGAGAGGAGAGGAAATGGTTTTGCAATGGAGAAGAGGGAGAGGAGCGTGCGGCAGCGATTTAGGATTGGACGAGAGGGCTGGCGCGCTGTGAGTGGATCAAAAGCAAAATCAATTTACCCTTCAATTAAGAAAGCGACCCCACATTAACTAGTCTCCCTTTTATTCTGGGTCATAATTGACAATGATTTTCGCACATAAAATATATGTTATACGTTGCAAAAATAATATAATTTGAAAGTACATTCCGATACGAACCAAACGATACAATTTTAGGTGACATGCATTCACATTTTGCTTGTCAAATACAGTACGTGGTCAAACTTTGACCCAAAATACGCAAAACAACAAAAAAATACTTCCAAGACCAGCGTCGCTCTTCTCCTCTTAAACCACCGCCGCTCCTCTCCTGTTCCAATCTAAATGCACCGCCGCTCCTCTCCTCTTCCATTTCAAAACCACCGCCCCTCCTCTCCTGTTCCAGTCCAAAACCAGCGTCGCTCCTCTCCCGTTCTAATCCAAAACCAGCGTTGCTCCTCTACTCTTCCATTCAAAAACCACCGCTGGCGAGTGAAGGTGCTGTGGAGAAGTAGATCGATGGAGGAGTACAACCGATATGTGAGGATCGCAGACGGCGACCCTGTGAAGCTAGCTAGGATGTTGGAGATACAGTCTTGGTTTGACAACAAGGACCAACTAGCGGCGACGGCGACATCCATGGCCAAATATCTGCAACAGAGCGAAAAGGCGGCGATACTCCCGGAGGGAGTCGCGCCGGAGTACATAGAGCTGCTCCTCTGGGCCATGGAGCAAACAGATTCACCGAATCCGATCGTGAGGGAGCGGTGGTGGGAGTATCGATCCCAGATGGAGCATCCACCAGAGATTGAAGGATCGAGCATCTACAGGGTGCCGTTTGTGAGGGTGTCCTGCCAGAGCGAGCCGGTGGAGTCTTCGTCGACCGAACCCAACTGCAAGAGGAGAAAAGCAGTTGGCCCGACGACGCTTCCCCGCCATCGTCTCCCTCGCCGTTCACATCGTCTCACGGGGCGGCTGTCTGCCGCCGAGGAATAGGAGGGGGCTGCCCCCCCCAGCCCAATAGTCGGGCAGGTTGTGAATTGTCAGGAGGAGCTTAGGGTTGTCAGTATTTGCAGGTTGTGAATTGTGTTTTGTGTTGTGTATTTTGAGAGTACTTTCAGATATGAATGTCTTTTGAATTTCAGATTTGCAGTATTGAGCATATGAAGTATTTTATGAATTCTAGAGATCTATTTTTAGCACTTAAAAAATGTAGTTTCATAGGAGTATAAAAGTGCAGACAATGTGATTCTCAGAGAAGAAACTGCAAGTTTCAGTTTCAGATAAGAAACTGCAAGTTCAGTTTCAGATAAGAAACTGCAACTTTCAGAGGCAGAGCATTTATATTAACACGGCCTTTTCAAACAGGGTTAACATCATGTTGGAAGTTTTATTCATGGTCGAAAATGGAACTACCAGCCAGTTAACATCATGCTGATCAACATTCATGCATAGCACATCTTCATATGATGCACAGTCAAAATGCCCACACAATGTCGAGTGTGCGAAACACAGAGAAAACGAGGGACGAAGTTTTGGCAAGTGTTGGACGTGGTTTTGGGCTGCCCCGTCTAGGCTTTCATTTTTAACATGCGCAGCCCACGACCTCGGATGGGAGGTCCATAGGCCTGTTTGTATTTTCTTAGGGCCGTCATGTATCGACCGGCCTATGGACCTCCCATCCGAGGTTTTATTTTTGGCAGCCCAATTTATGTATTTTTTTGAAGAAAACGCAGAGGTCTGTTCTATTTTTCTATATAAGAATAGGAACGCCAGGTCCAACTTATGTTTCCCTTCTAACTATATTATATATATTTAAATTATTTTATATGTTATTATATATTATTTTTATTGTCATCATATATTTAACAGATACTTACATATGTAAGAAAACAATATCCCACATCTTATTAACTTATAAAATAATTTCTTAACAAATAAAATCCTGGATTGTTTTGGCACGAAAATCCTAGTGATTGTGTACAAAAGCTTGGTAAGATTTAAGGACGAATGTAATAATATCACTTATTATTTAAATATATTTATAACAAAATGCTCAGCCCCTTTTTATTTTTTGATAACATTGCTGGCCCAACCCAACATTATAATTAGAATCAGCCCAGCAAAATCGTGTATTTCGAGAAAGTGCAAATGGGCTGTAATTTTTTAGGAAATAAAATAAATAGGCCGCATGGACGCTACATTATTTGTTCACCCAGCCCAGCTAATGGCTGCAATTCAAAAAAAAGATCAAATTGACTGTAAATTCTATTGCGCAAAAAAGACTGTAAATTCTGAAAAAATGGGTTGAATACGTGCCACATTTTTGGAGGCTGAAATGTGGGCCAATAGGTCGAAGCCAACGCAAGTCGTCGTCAATTTAGTCAACAAATGATTCTGACATGTTAGCCGTTGGATTTACATCCAACGACCGGCATCCATCTTCAATCTCTCGTCTTCTTCCTCCAGCGCCGCCGGGACCTCCTCCCGCCTCCTGCTGCTAGCAGCTCTGCTTAGCACGCTTCGTTATGAAGCGCTACTCCACCGTTGGCCAGGCCATCCCTCCACCCCTCCCGTTCTTCTCCACCGACTGCCGAACCACACCGCACTAGAACCAGTTAACCCTCGTACACCTCTCCGTCTGCGACTCTACTCCCGCGTCTTCCCATCTCCGGCTCGTTGCTGTCCGGGGCCTCGCCGTTGTCCACCACCTTGGATGCGCTCGGCGCGGCGTGGTCAACGACCGACACCATCGGAAGTAGACTGTGCGTGGAGAGGCTGACAGCTGGGTCCATGGCCGCACACAAGGAAATGCCTCCTTATTACGTGCAAAATAATGATTCCTCCACCTGACATCTAGGACCCACCGGAAGGGCCTCTGTATTTCGCAAAAATAACATGCCCCCCGCTGACATGTTGGACCCACCAGCTATCTTTGCATGCAAGAAAGTTCCTCCTTATTACGCACAAAAAAATGAATACTCCCCCTGCCAGTTGGAACCCAGCATAGTGGGAGGCTGACTTGTGGGCCTACCAAGTTGACGGGGACGGAGGGCTTTGTCAACTTATTCAATATGAATGATTCTAGCTCCGGTTACCGTACGATGTTCATCCAACGCCCGTGGTGCTTCTTCAACCTCTGGTCTTCTTGCTCTAGCCGCCCAAACCAGCTTCGGTCTTGCCGCGTGCTCATGCCTCCCGTGGCCGGCTGTGATGCCGCGAAGGCCTCACCACCCCCTACTACTCCCACCGCTGGCCAGGCCATCCCTCTACTCACCCACACCCCCTATTATTCTGCGGCAACAACAGCCTCACACCGCAGCCGAACCAGTGAACCCTCGTAGTCCTCTTCGCATGGGCATCCACTGCTGCATCTTCCCCGGCTCCGAGTTGTCCTCTTCCTAGTCCACCGCCGTGGTGCTCTCGGCGCGGCGTGGTCAACGTGGTCAAGGAACGACTTCCATCGGACATGGACTGTACGTGGAGAGGCTGACAGCTGGGTCCACGGCCGGAGCAAGGAAGTGCCTCCTTATTACGCGCAAAATAATGATTCCTCCACCTGACAGCGGGGACCCACCAGACGGGCCACCATATTTCTTGAAAAAAACGTTTCCCCCTGACTGCTGGGACCCACCAGCTACATCTTCACACGAAAGGAAGTGCGTCCGGGAAAAAAAAAAAACGATCCGCCCCCCTGAGTGCTGGGACCCACCAGCTACATCTTCGCACGCAAGGAAGTGCCTGACAGTCGGGACCCACCTGGTCGAAGCATACGTAGCGTTGTCATTCTGGTCACGAACGTGTATGTACATATATACTGGTGGATGTAGAGGCGCACACGTGTCGTAGTAGAGGCGCGTACGTGTCGTAGTAGAGGCGCGCACGTAGCGTGTACACGTACGTACAGTGGCCAGGGTGCAAGAAAAAAAATACGGCCATGTATGTGTACATACGGGCAGGGTCTCGAACACCTACTCGCGCATACGTACGGCCAAGGCTAGTGTACATGGCTGGGTCGGAACGGAGAAATAGCGTCGTCGTCATGTTCATGGGGAGGCAACGGAATGCGTCGTGTTCATGGGGAGGCAACGGAATACCTCGTGTTCATGGGGAGGCAACGGAATGCGTCGTGTTCATCGGGAGGCAACGGAATGCGTGGGAGCCAACCGGCTGGGTCGGAACGAAATGCGTGGTCATGTTCATCAGGAGGGCTTGGACGGAACAGGCGATGGAAACGAGGCCTGGCGTACCGCAAAACGGAGGAAACAGACCTCCTACGTTCGGAACAGGGTCCCATTGATCGGGAGGGGTGTGGCGTACCGCAAAACGGAGGACATGGACCTCCTACGGTCGAAACGGGGGTCCTGTTGATCGGGAGGGGTGTGGCGTACCGCAAAACGGAGGAAACGGACCTCCTACGGTCGAAACGGGGGTCATGTTGATCGGGAGGGGTGTGGCGTACCGCAAAACGGACCTCCTACGGTCGAAACGGGGGTCCTGTTCATCGGGAGGGGTGTGGCATACCGCAAAACGTGACTCCACGGGATACTGTTCATCACCATCGTCGACCTCCTCCAGCCTCCACGGGCTCCTGTTCATCCAGCCTCCACCGCGCGCTACTCCACCGGCTATTGTTCAACCACCCCTCCATGGGCACCCCTCCACCGTCTACTATTCATCCAGCCCTCCACACCACGGGGTCCTATTCAACCACCCCTCCACGGGCACCCCTCCACCGTCTACTGTTCATCCAGCCCTCCACACCACGGGGTCCTATTCATCCGGAGGCAACGCCACCGCTCACTGTTCATCCACCCCCCCCCCGCAACGCTCACTGTTCATCCAATCGATCGGCTTCAGTTAGCAGCAGTAGCGAAGGAATCGCTCGATCGGGTTCAGTTAACAGCCATCGATCGATCGCTCGGGTTCAGTAACGCGTAGCCTGCAGTGCAATCGCTCGGGTTCAGTTAGAGCCCAAAGCCTCGCTCGGGTTCAGTTAGAGCCAATGCCTCGCACACACGCGCGTACGTGTATGAGAGAAACGCGCATCACTCGGCCCCCGACCTCCCACCGTAACCGGAAACTCCCCGAAATTTTCCTCCCCCTCGCTTCTACCACGGTTTTTTCCGTCATGGACGGCCCAAAGAATGTCATGCAGCTGCGTCTCCGCCCCGCCCAGGACGAAAAGCCCATTTTCTGTCATGATTTTTTGTCATAGAAGTAGGAGCCCACCACATCTATGATGATACCGGGTTTTGTCACAATTATCGTCATAGAAGTGTCATATGTATGACAGAATATTTTTTCGTTCGGCCCAAAATGTCACGGATGTGTCTTTTTTTTTGTAGTGTTAGTACAATTAATAACTAGCTAGTTGAAGATTTTTAATTGTCTAAAGGAGAAATTACCCAGAACTTTCTGATCACCACATCTGCCCTCGTGTCGCACAAGACACCGTCGATAATCTCACCCGGCGGGGCCGGGGCAGCCAAGTAGTGCTCCCAGCTCAATCCAAGCTCTGGAAGCCGACCCTCACCAGGCAACGTGACAAACCCCGGGAAGTTTTGCCGGAAAAGCACTCCAAGGACGGAGTTGGGCCGGCGGACCTTCTCATGGTGGTCCCAACCCCTGCAGCATGACAAGGCCAACGCATTAGATATTTGAAGAAGCGTGAATGCAGAAGGTACAAAAATATTAAATGCACTTACCTCTCCCCATCAGGGAAAATCAACCACCTCTGCTCGCGGGTCGCCGGCACGGACGGGAGCCGTGTATAACCACGCTGGTAGACGGTGCCCCCCTCCTCCTCAATATCAGTCGGCTCCCCGCCATCATCAGCATGGCCACTCGGCCCCTCAGGCTGATCCGGCCAGGTACCCCATCCAGACGTGTGCTCGTCCGGGGTCTCATGGGCCCAACTATCGTGGGCCGAAGGCCCATGGACCCAAGGCTTGTGGACCGGAGTCCGTGTAGCCTCCTCCTCGGACGAGTCCACCCTAACAGTCACGTGCTCGGGTGAAACAGCTGGGGGTGGCGGCAAGGAAGGCACCCTAGCAGTCACGTGCTCGGGTGAAACAGCTGGGGGTGGCGCCGAGGAAGGCACCCTAGCAGTCACCCTACCTCCTCTCCCGCGACCACGTGCTCCAGCTCCTCTCTTCTTCCCTCCCTTTCCTCGTCCCTTGCTGGGCACCGCGGTTGACGAAGAAGGGCCCGGCGGTGTCGCCATACTGTCCAGCAACGCTCGGCGGATTTGTGCGGGTGGAATGGAAGACCTCCCACCACGCGCCGACGAAGAAGGGGCCTCAAAGCGCTCCAGACCAGCGCCCACCATCTTTCAACACTTGCCATGACACAGGGTAAACGAAATTAATACAACATAAAAAAATACTGACATGAATAATAATATATAATGTTTTTCATAACAAAATCAAAAAATATATATGATGTTTAAATCTACCCGATCAACACAATTATATATGATGTTTCGAGGTGCTGTTTCGGGGTCGGGGTGTCGGGGTCGGGGTCGGGGTGTGGTGTCAGGGTGTCGGGGGTCGGGGTGTCGGGGTGGCGTGTCGGAGTCGGGGTGCCGTGTCGGGGTCTGGGTGCTGTTACGGGGTGTGGGTGTCGGGGGTCGGGGTGTCGGGGTCGGGGTGTACGGTGTCAGGGTGTCAGGGTCCGGGGTCGGGGTGTCAGGGGTCGGGGTCGGGGTGTCGGGGGTCGGGGTTGGGATTCCGTGCCGGGGTGTCGGGGTGGCGTGTCGGGGTCGGGGTGCTATTTCGGGGTCGGGGTGTCGGGGTCTGGGCACGTGACAGCCTTTTCTTCTTCTCATCTTCTCCTCCTCCTCTTCCTCGCTCCTCCTCCTCCTCCTCCTCTTCTCCTCTTCCTCCTCCTCCTCCTCTTCCTCCCTCCTCCTCCTCCTCCTCCTCTTCTTCTTCTTCTTCTTCTTCTTCTTCTTTCTTCTTCTTCTTCTTCTTCTTCTTTTCTTTCTTCTTCTCCCTCCTCCTATTTCTCCTCCTCCTCTTCTTTCTTCTTCTTCTTCTTCTTCTTCTTCTTCTTCTTCTTTCTTCTTCTTCTTTCTTCTTCTTCTTCTTCTTCTTCTTTTCTTTCTTCTTCTCCCTCCTCCTCTTCCTCCCTCCTCCCCTCTTATTAAAACTAAAACTAATCTAAAATAAACTAAACTAAAAATAAAAACTAAACTGAAACTAAAACTGAATCTAACACTAAATCTAACACTAAATCTAAACTGAATCTAACACTAAATTTAACAGCAAAAAAAGAAAAAAGAAAAAAAATAACTCACCGGAGCGACGGCGACGGGGCCAACGGTGGCGCCGGAGCGGTGAGCGGCGGCGCCGAGCCGGCAGGGAGGCGGGGGCGATGGGGCCGCGGTGGCGCCGGGTGGTGGGCGGGTGGTGGGGGCGCCGGGGCGCCGGGGTGGTGGGGGCGGCGGGGCGCCGGGGCGGTGGGGCGGTCGGGCGGTGACATGGTGGGGCGGCGGGGCGCCAGGGCGGCGGGGTGGTAGGGCGACGAGGCGTCGACGCGTGGGGCGGCGGGGTGGTGGGTCGACGGGGCAAGCGGGTGGCGGGGGCAGCGGCGGGTAGTGGGGGCGGCGACGGGCGGCGGGGGCTGCTTCTGTCGTTGGGGAGGAGAGAGGGAGAGAAACAGACAGAAGGGGCAGGGTGGGACTCGGCCGTTAGTTAGGGTCACTTCTTTGACGTCCGCCCACCCTTTGTCGTCCGCTTTGTTTCCTCTTTGCCGTCTGCTAGCAGACGGCAAAGAGGGGGGCCGTTAAGTTTTTTCCAATTAGCTCGTTTAGTGGGGCCAGCTCTCTCTTTGCCGTCCGCCAGCGGACGGCAAAGAACAGGCTGATGGCAAAGACCTTCTTTGCCATCAGCCTGTTCTTTGCCTTCCATTTTCTGTAAGCGGACGGCAAAGAACTGGCAGACGGCAAATAAGCTAATTCCAGTAGTGATTGTTGTTGTGCTATTGTTTAGCTACTGTCATGAGAAAGTGGTATTGTTTCGGATGTTAATCTAAGGCTGCTAATAAATTGATGCACTGGTTTGCCACCGTTATAGCCATTGATAAAATTAAGGAATAATACAGTTCAAGTTGAGCTGCTGTGTTTAGTATCATATCATTTCCTATGAGGACAATGAGGATGCATCTCTTTGTGACTATACATTTCATCAGTTGCTCCCTTTGTTAATGTAATGGTTGTTTTAAATATTTCCTTTCCTTTTTTTTGAGCAAACAGGGATGCTAGCATTTAGTTTTTCTCTTGTCTTTGCACAATAGGATCCTCCTCTAAAGAAGAAGAATATGGAGTACATAAAGTGCCTAGTTCCAATTATGCCAGGATGAAGAAGCCTAGTCTATCTTCTCATCAGAAGGAGCAGTTGAAGGATGGTTACATTACTCCCCACAAGACCAAACTAACTTTAGCTCAGAAGGACTCACAGATTTCCATCTTTTCTGTTGTGATGGGCAAGTACAATGTTGTTCTAGGATTCTTTGTGGTGAGTTCCATTTTTTAAATGTGTGCTCTGCATGGACCATGTAGGTGCCTATGTAAACTGTAAATTCATAATACAGTTTGCTTTACTAATCACTTTTTTTGTATTTATGCAAACAGGGGTGCTCAACTTGATTTCAATGGGAGCTACACAAAATGTTCTCGAATACATCAAATATTCTCGAATCATTCATTTCCACCACAAGAAAGGAGGTGCCGATATGTTCAAGGCGTTGCAACATATAAAAGGCGAAATCATACAAGCTAGGCGCAAATTTCGTTGATCTTGGTGGAACTGCACAAAAAGAACAGCTGGTTTATTTAACACAAGGTGCCATGTCAATGTCCGAACTGATGGCAAACCATGCCCATTCCACAATCATAGGCATTTGATATTTTGGAATGGGAAAACCTTGTCAAAGTTTGCTCATTGATGTACGCAAAAAGACACGCCTTCGACATTTTGGAATGGGACAACCTTGTCAAATTTTGCTCATTGATGTTAGCAAGAAGACATGCGTTTGATATTTTCGAATGGGACGCCCTTTGTTGTCAGCAGCATCGTTCAATTTTTCTTTATTCTTCTAGCGACCTGACCCGAATGGATCAAGTCTCTATGCTTAAGTGTCATCCCTGGATCGGTATGCTGACACACACAGTACTCGAGGATTTATAACAGAGGTAAATCACATGTATAAAGTAACATAAATACTATTACCTCAATCCAAATAGCAGAAGTAACAATAAAGTTGTGGAGTTCCCAACAACACCAACGACAAAGTTGAGCGTAGCCATCGTAACCCTAACGTATCACTTACTCGTCGTAAGATTCCTGCAACATGAGACGTTGCAGCCATGTAGGTCAGTACATTGAATGTACTGGCAATTTCACAATGTAGAGCAATGCTGAATAACGAACATCACTATATGTAAATTTGGCCCGTCGAGGCTCTAAGTTTATTTTTGCATAAAGCAAATTTTTCCCTACAACAAAGAAATAAATTTTTATTTTACTACCAACTATATGCCGTTATTGAGAAGGTTCCTCCAACTCAATCCCAAAATAATAATATTACCCCAACAAATTCATTATGTAAAGTGATGCGATCAAATCAATAATTGAAGTACCGGATAATCAAGATGCCGATAACCCGGGACACGGCTAATCATGATTAGTTTGTACACTCTACAGAGGTTTGCGCACTTTTCCCCACAAGACTCGATCTCCTCCGTTGAATTTCTCGCACGGCATGATGTTTGAGAAACGGATGACCGAGACACAGTCTTTCCGAAGAGGTCTGCTTAACCGATAGATAGGCCGGTACACCTACAATCCCCTACATCTGCTAGCCCATCATGGAAAGGATTCCCACAACTTACTCAACTATGCCAGAGCCCGTAATGGCTCGTGGCTGCACACGGAAGTTTCTAGCATGAATAATCTTATGATCCCTTTGAGGCTGGGTGGTGAACCATAGGATGATCACACGAGTACTCCGGGATCCCCTTGAGCAAGCACTAGGTTCTCCAGGTACCCGGGCAAACCACTGGGTGCTCAAGGGTGCTCCAACCATTCCACCCAGATGTGTATTAAAGTAGCCACCATAAGTTATCCCTTAATTCATAATAACACTCACATCTGTCATGAATCACTCAAACCAAACCACGTCTATGAGCATAGCATAGCAGTATAAGCATAACGTAGTAACAACCAGGGTTTGAATGCAAGACAATAGGTTCCTACCTCATCAACTACTTCCCAATACCCACATGTTATCAAATCCTACTCATGCAATGTTTGATGGTTGAAACTAATGTATAAAAACTCGGTATGAAAAGTATG